>NC_047044.1:17098556-17398701 GCF_011762595.2 Tursiops truncatus | reverse complement strand
GGAGTTAAACATCACGACTCTGGGCCTCGGTGTCACTGCTCGATGGGAATCTAGAATGTCCCGCACAGACAGGTCATGAGGCTTCAGGGTCCCCGTAAATTATTCTTTCTCCGTTGCCTCTCCTAAGGTCTGTCTCAACATCCATAGACATCATTATTGTCACTTGTGTCGCCTTTCTCTTCTTCCTTAGTTGCACTGAGGGCAGTGGGGGTCTTTCTATAAAGTGAAAGCTGCTCATAGTGGAAATCATTTTAGACCCTCACAGAAGTTATTATTGTGGCTCAACAGCTGTGCAGAAGTGCTGGGAAACCATTCCCCTGTCCCACCGGGTCCCAGTGGAGGAGAAACTTGTGACCCCCACCTTGGGGGCCTGTGCTCACAGGGAGCTTGTAGGAGCGGGTTTGGGAGGGATCTTCCCAACACAAACAGCATTTTTTTCTCTATTTGCAGCAAGGGGCTGGCTTTGAACCCGTGAGTGTGGCCTTTATAACTCAGTGCTCAGAGTGTTTGAGCTAATAGGCCTTTAGAGATTCTAAAAGAACCCTCTGTTTGGGACTCAGTTCTAAGATCCTGAAAATCATCTATCAGGAAGGTCCTTTGAGCTGATCCAGGTACCAGCAAACACACCTCCCATCTCTCCGTAGCGTGACCACAGCAGACATCACCAGTGGATCCTAGCACTTGTCTCCACACTGAGCTAGAATGGAGCCTCGGGATCCTCGCCCCACAGTGTCCAAGACTGAGAAACCCTATGCCTTTGCAGGTACAGAAATTGAGACCCGGAGCCTTACATATCCAGCTCAAGGCAGATCTTCTTGTTAGGTGGGCTGAAACATACACACACACACAAATGTTCATGCACACGTGAAGTTTATACTCATATAAAGTTTATATAAGCAGCTTTCATAATGTATAAACACACATGGATGTGTGTGTGTATAGTAATATATACATAAAACTTCTCCCCCTAGTTCTTCAAATCTGAGGTTCTCCATCAGGACCGATTCACCAGAGGCAAAATTTGCTGACGTCTCTAAAGTATATAAAGTGTACCGTCACTCCAATAAAATATCATAGCCGCTTCGGTCAGCCACATTAAAGCTGCAAGGATCTTTAGGAAATTGAGCCTCGTGGGTCAGATGGACCACATTTTGTGGAACAGGCGAAATGCATCTGAGGTTGAGGGTGACTGACAAGTTGGGCCATCTTTAGATAGGCAGGGAAGTGCAGTTACAAAATACCTTTGAGCTTCAATCAGATCCGGCAGAAAATTCAATCCTTTTCTGGAAGGCAGAGAAAGGTTTGTTTTAAATGGTGAGTTTCTCTTTGGGTAGAAAGGTGTTCCTTGGGTGCGTGGGACTTGTGTCACTGCCCTTACTTCCCTGCCTCCTCTTCCATTTCCTTGTGTCTCTTTAGATCCACCTTCCTTCTCCGGGAAACTTTCCCTCTCCTGACAGCCTGCAGCACCTCTAGTTACATTCCTGCTGAGATACACTGTCTTATGTTCTGTTGTTCTGTCCTCAGTGAGACATTCCCAAGCTCCAGTTGGGCACGAGCTCTCTTGCGGATCTGACTCCCTTCCTGAGGTATGGAGAGGGGTTCCAGGCCCACCCTGAGCTGTGTGGAAGGTTTAGAGGCTAGGCTGGTCCATGCATTTGTGGCTCCCCAGGGCAGGTCACTATAGGGAAGGACTGGTGTGTCTGTTCCTTTCCACACCAGGATTCACAGGCTTGGGCTGGGCCCCATCCCCAGGGCTGCTATTTAGGGCTGGGGTCTCCTTGCCTTCCAGCCTCACGGATGCTTTGATGCTGACTGCATGCAGGAGCCAGGCTCTCCTCTCTCTTTGCAGTTTACTGATGCTCTTCTGTCTTGGCAGCTCCCGTTGCCATGCAACAGCCAAAGGTACCGCGCCAGTGGGCCCCTCTCACTGTCTGTGCATCAGCCCTGCTGTCTGTCCCCCTTAGCGCTCAGTCCTGCTGCAGGATGGGGATGGAGGGACCTGGAGCAGCAAGCTGGGCCGATTTTAATTGAATTCTGCTTGCTACGCCTTCACTAATGATCTGTACGTTAGCAACTTTGAACAGAGCTAAGATGGGGTGAGAGTGGCTAATGGCTGGTTACCTAGTTGCTTCCTGGGACTTCGAATGTCATCTTGACGTTTTACGAACGTGACTCTTTGTTGCTGTGGGGACCTCCCCTAGAAATACAGTGACAGCCGCAAACTGTCATGCTTTGTTATTACTATGTGTTTGTATTCACTTAAGCATGAAGGCAATATTAGTTCCATTTTACAGAAACTACATCTCAGAGAGGTTAAGTAACAGCCAGGATCACACAGCAAGTAAAAGCAGAACTGGGATTCAATCCCAGGCAGTGTGGTTTTATAGTTCGTGCTCTTAACCAGTATTCTATACTGCCTTTCTACTTATAAAAGGTGAAACCCACCCTAGGGGATCTTAAAAAGCTAATGACCTACTTTCAAAGGCAGTGCTGCTGCTTTATGTATATAGCTACATTTATTAAGTACTTAATAAAGTAAGTACTTAAAACTGTGCTAGGCACTCTTTTAAGTGCTCTTATAATAGCTCATTAATACCCACAACAGTCCTGAGAAGTATTACTATTATTCCCATTTTAGAGATGAGAAAATTGAGGCAGGTGGAGATTCAGTAAGCAGTCCAAGGTCATAGAGCCAGGATGTGACAGAGCCCGAATTGGAACCCAGTAGTCTTGATTCCATATTCTACACACGTAAGTAAAACTACTAGTTTATAAAACAAAATAAGGCAAACTTCTTGACTTGGTGATTGTGGGGGAAGAAATTCTAGGGATAGAGAGGGACAGAAAACCCTCCGGGAGTTGCCATATTAGTTACTACAGCTCAGTCTATGAGACCCCTCATTTTTCAGAATGTTTTATATTCTGAATGAAAAAAAGAAAAAAGCACATGACAAATACAACCTGTCGAATTTACTTCAAGGAACAATCATTAGGATTTGTGGGCAGTTTACTTAAAAACCAGTCTCCCTTATGTTCTCAATATTCTGTCATGAGCAGTTGCTTTTAAAATTTAGAGAAGAACTCAGAGGATGTCTGATTCCATTTTGTAATCTTCCTAACTTGTTGCCTCGTAGCTGAGCACGTCGTAGGCACTTGGGAGCACAGTGCACATGCTGGATTGATTGAAAATTGAAGTCTTATGTGTGGGATTAGAAGACAATGAAGTGGAGAGATTCCAGGCTAGGTATTTAGGGACCACATTTTTGGGGTGCCTCCAGGGTACCCAGGCTATACCTTATCCATCTGTTCTCCCACTCGTGGATCATTGGGGGATAAATTACAGCATTGTCGGTGATGATGGTGCAGGTAGTATTGGGGTGATGTGGTCCTGGGAGCCCCCAACACCTGGCTTTCCCTCTTGAAGGCCGACACTCCATGTAGCCATGTTGATCCTGCTTCATAATCTTAGTTTACAGTTGGCAGAAGAGGACAAGATTGCGAAAGAAACCCTTTGCAGTCAGCGCGCTTGGCCATCCGAGCAGCTCCGCTCCACATTCTGCCAAATTGCTATATTCAGAAACGGTTAGCGGTTTTGACATATCTGATAACCTACAAAACCGACACGTCCTGGGTTTGATCTTCCCATCTGTGTCAGAGGAGCATGAAATGAGCATGCGAGCCAGGCTGTGATACAGCCCATTGGGGAGGATCTAAATTAAATCGGTGGCTCCCCTGCCGTCCCCCCACTCGACGGCTTTCCAGTCCCGTGTGCCCCCCACCACACCCCTTCCTCCCAAAGGGTTAAGTTACACAAGAGCCCAGGTGCCTGTTTCTCTCCTTCTCACCCTGTTTGTTCCTCTCCCCATCACTGTCTTCCTTGTTGATCTTATTGTCTAGGAGAAAGTTGACTCATTTGTAACATTTACCAGCCTCCCTCTCCCACTAGTAGGTGTGTGAGCAGCTGGGGGCTTTACCATCTGTGATCCTCCACACTTCCAGCAAATTCTCTTTCTACCTTTGTGGCGCTGTGCAACCAACCCAAGCTCCGCGCCTTCTCTGTGTCCCATCTACCCCCTCTCTCACACCAGAAATCAAGCTGGAGGGTGATGGGCGTGGGGTGACCTCAAAAAAACCCCCACTCGTTTCCTTCCTTCTAGAAAAATGTGCAGGCATTTAGTGTTAGGGATAGAGAAGTGAGTACACGGGGTTCCTGCCCTCAAGGAGCTCATGCTTTGGGGAGGAAAGGCAACAATATGGGTGTTCCTAATTGCTGCAGTTATCGAGCGCTCAGGATGTACGAGGCACCATGCTTTACCCAGATGATCTCATCTGATCCTCACAACAACCTTGTGAGCTTAGGAAGCCTTCTCATTTTATTTTATTTCTATTTTTTGGCTTTAGGTAATTTAATAAAAATTTGGGGACAGAATTTCTTTCAACAGATGCACTGCTAGGCCCCAAATGGCCTTTTTATGGCCAGCATCTGCTTTGACTGGTTAGGGTCTCGACCACACCACTGTCAGGGCCTTCCTTGGACGGCAGCCCGTGGGGCTGGGGGCAGAGCAGTGGGGTCTCCTAGTTTTGCCCCGTCCGCCCTAGCTTTAGTGGATATCATAAAGGTGAGAGGAGCTGGGAGCGGAAAGAGCCTCATTTTGGAACTTAACCTTTGCAGCAGATAATCCGCAGAGCTTTTGGTGTCTTTTCTTCGCTCCCCTTCTTTCCCCTCCACCAGACACAGCCTTCTAGGAAGAACAGTAGGGAAGGGATAATGCTTGGCACCGTTGGGTGTTCAAAGCTCTGTACCCAGGCCGAGCGCAGGCACAGAACGTTGGGCCACTAGGGGCAGGCTGGGTGCGTGGAGTCCCATCTGCCCCCGAGCCCAAGGCTGGATGCGGTAACGGACAGGCACGTCACGTTCCGGCTGCGTCAGCCCGAAGCCGTACCTGCCGAGGTCAGGCTCGGGCATCTCCACGTCCGGGCTGATCAGCTCCAGGTCAAAGCGCTGCTAGCACGAATTGTTTGGTGCTGCTGACGGCGTAACCCCTCCCCAGGCGCTGGTTGTGCCCCGCTCCCCAGGGCATGCTGTCATTCTTCAGTCGCTTCCCATCCTTGTAAAAGTCTTTCTTCTCTGATCCATCAGGGTTCAGGAATCGGTTGTATTTAAATACCTCTGGGTCTGTGTAGTTCTCCGGGTCCTTCTGGGGACTCAGGAAGGGGAAGAGGAGGAGGCAGTCGCCACATCGCAGGGTGAATTCCCGCCCATCTGCCACGGGCAAGGTCAGGTCCGCCACGACCTCGCGGGTGATGAAGGGTGCAGCGGTGAGCCTGAGGCCCTCAGCACGCTGTCCAGCACAGGCACGCTGTCCAAAACCTTCCGTGGGAGGGTGGTCATCTGCGAAATGGGCTGCTCTACTCGCAAGAGAATAGGCTCCAGCTCTCCACGGACAGCAGCCAGGGCCTCGGGATTCTTGAGGAAGAGCAGGGGCCAGAGGCAGCGGGACCCATGCTCCCCTGCGTGGCCCAGAGCTGCAGCGCCGGAGCCCGCGCCTGCATCTGCTCCGACACACCCGCCTCCTCCAGGTGCAGCAGGTAACTCTCCAGCCATTTGCTCCGGTGGGCCCGAGTGGCCGGCCTGGCTGGGGACGGCAGCTTCCACAGGCGGCCTTTGACCCTGCACACCTGCTCCCTATCCCCCAGTGACAGGGAGCCACGTGCCAGTTTGGGGAGCAGCAGGTCGAGCTGGCGGAAGGCGTGGAAGCCGTCGGCTGAGTGGATGCCGTCCTGGGCCTGGCTCTCCCGGGTGTGGGGCGCTGCCTCGACACCGTGCAGAGTCAGGTAGCGGCTCCGAGCGGGCAGCTGTAGGAGAATTCGAGGAGTCCCGTCGCATGCCAGCCACTGCCTGCTTCCCTGGTGTCACCCAGCGGGGCAGTGTGGAGGTTGGCATACACGGCTTCCGTGCGCGCCTGGAGTTCTTTGTGGAGGAGAGTCGGTTTCATCTTGGACTTTTCATCGCTGGGGCTGTAATGCGGAAGCTGCGCGTCAAAAATCCTCTCCATGAGGAAGACGGCGTAGGCGTGGAAGTCCAGCCTGGTGCGAGGCTCCCACACCACCATGTCATAGGAGTGTGGGTCCAGGAGGACGGTGGCATACCTGCCCCCCACCAGCACAGTAAAGATATCACCGTGCTTCTCCTTCATCCTAGTGAGGAAGCTGGCAGCATCTTTTCCAAACTCCAAAGCATAGCCCAACCAGGGGATACTGCCCTCCGGCGGAGGCTCTCCAGGTCGCCTCTCTGTGAGCCGGCTTCTCCCAAAGGCTCCGTTTAAGGGCTGGCACAGCACAGGGCTGGAGGAGACCAGTGTGCACCAGCCCTCTCCCACTCCAGGTCTGAGCCCACAGACAGGACACAGGAGCGGCGATGTTTGCACAAGAGGCAGGAGGGCAGGATGGTTATGAGCCTGACTTCAGCACCACACTTCCTGGCTTCAAATCCCAGCCATGCTTCTCGCTGGCCGCGTGACTTTGCTTCCCTACGCCTGCTTCCTCACCGCGTGCGCCGGCGGGTCAGCAGCAGCACAGCCAGAAGCCCAAAGACCATGGCCCAGGACATGGCAGGGCCGGCGACCAGGCTGCGGCCGCGGAGCGCTGTCTTCTCACTTCAGAGATGAGAAATGGCAGGGGTAGTAGGTAAATTGGCCAAGGTCACATGACTGGTAGGTGGTGGACTCGGCCCTCTGTCTTCAGAGGAGAAAAAATGCTATTATTATTATTTATAATAACATTTATTGACTATCTACCACGTGCCATGTATCAGGTGCCTACATGCGTGCTATCTTTCAGTCTCTCTGAAATACTCCGAGGATGGTTTTATTAGACAGTCATGACTTGCTGAGGACAACATGGTAGGAAGTGGCAGCTTGGGGCTGATACCAAAGTTGGTCTGATTCTAGAACTTCCAGGCTCCTAACCCCTGGGCTGTATCACCTCTCATTAGAGCAGTGCAAGGTTCACCATCAAACCAGCCACTTGTTAGAATGAAAGGAAGAGCTTTTAAACTTGGCTGCAGGCCCACAGGCATGGATGGGACCACCTCAGGGTACCTGGGTTCCATGTTCGCCCTGGCTGAGATGTGCGATTCAGGCGTCAAGTATTTTGCAGTGTGCCAGGCACTGTTGTTGCCGTGAGCCGGGCAGGGGGCGTCTTAGAGCTTGACGTTCAGGAGGGAGGGAACTGTGATGAGGTCCCTTCAGGTCGGGGGATCAGTGCTCTAAGGAAGACACACAGGATAATGGGATGAAGGGGATGCTGGAGAAGGCCTCCCTCAGGCGGGGCAACTGAGCTGCAGCCCGAGTGACAATCTGGGTGAAGAGGGTCTTGGCTGAAGCATAGAAAGTTCTGGAAGCAGGAACAGCTTGACCGTAGGAAGGAACAGAAATTCCTGGGTGTCTTCTGAGATCTCTGAGTGGTTCTGTGTGGCTGGAAGGTGACATCAGTGGGTGAGGTGGAATGCAGTCTGCAGACCGTCCTGCCTGAGTCACGGAGTCCCCAAGTGGCTCCCTTCTGAGGGAGGCCGTTCCGGGAGCAGCAGGGTTGGAGGCCTTTCCGATAGAGAGTGGAGAAACTCACTTTTGAAATAAAAGCGTTGGCTTCTCAAAGTCATGCTTATCACCTCTAAGCCAAAGGGCCGTGATTTGTAATCACAGGGTGGGTGGCACGCACAAGTTCTGGTCTTTTCTTAAATAATAAAAGTGTGAAAACGGTCATCTCTTAGATTTGTTCCCTACCAAGCGCCCCCAAGTGCAGCGTATTAATAAATACAATAATAGTTAATATTTCTTAAGTGCTCCTTGTCTGTGTTCCAGTGGGTTGAGAGTTTTTCTTGCATTAGTCTCTTTAGTCCCTATGAGAGCTCTGTGAGCTTAGTACTCTTTTTTTTTTGTCCTGGTACGCGGGCCTCTCACTGTTGTGGCCTCTTCCGTTGCGGAGCGCAGTCTCCGGACGCGCAGGCCCAGCGGCCATGGCTCATGAGCCCAGCCGCTCCGCGGCATGTGGGATCTTCCCGGACCGGGGCACGAACCCGTGTCCCCTGCATCAGCAGGTGGACTCTCAACCACTGCGCCACCAGGGAAGCCCGCTTAGTACTCTTTTTATTCCCCTTTGAATGATATGGAAGCTGAGGTCTAGAGAGGTGAAATGTAAAGAGCCCAAGGCCACGCAGTTGGGAGAACAGGGCCTGGAACCCCTCATGCAACAGCCTGAGGTGTCAGCCAGGGCAGGTACTATCAGGCCCATTTTACAGAGGGAGAAGACTGAGGCATGGTCATGAAAAGGGTGTGGAAGAGAGTCGGGCCTGGAATCTGGGTGTTCTGGTTCTGGCGGAAGGTCCACTAGCCGTGGGGAAGGTGGTGGAACCGCACTCTCTCCTTTGCCCAGACTTATTCAAGGATTCAAAGCCAAGGGCCTCCTTGAAGTTGGGAAAGAGCCCCTAGCAGCCTTCACTGGGGAGCAGGGGCTGGCGGCAGTCCCCGTGGCCACACCCCTTTGGCTGATTCTAAAGCCCATGTAAGGGCTGCATCCGGTCCACCTAACCCCCTGCTCAACCCTTTAATACACCCCAAGTTCCTCCAAATCACCTGGGACATTTTTAAAAGGGCACATTCCTGGGCTTTGAGAGAGGCCTGTTGAATCAGGATCTTGGTCATGGGACCCTGGAATCTGCATTGACCTCCCCCCAGGCAGTCCTGAGGGGCTTTCAGGTTGGAGAACCACTAGTCTAGGTCTCAGTACTGAGCGCTTTGGGAAGGGTGGAAATGGCTCTGGATTTCCTCTAAGGCTCTAGGCATGATGCTTAAACAAATTTCGTGGTTACTTTGGCCAGGGGAGAGGCTATTATCATCGGCCCCAGACATTTTGGGGACAGGCTGGAAATAGCTCGCTGGCTGAGTGTTTCTATTTTGTATCAGTATGATTAGGTGTGTCTGGGGGCTGCAGTCTAAGTCTTTTTTTTTTTTTGGTATCTTTAAAAAAATTGTGGTAAGATATACATATCGTAAAAGTGACCATTTTAACCATCTTTAGGCGCACAGTTCGGCGGCATGAAGTGCGTTCACGGTGCTGGGCATGCAGCCCAGTCCAGAGGGCTCCTTCTGGAACAGTCTAGGAGGGAAGGGCTGTGTACACATTAGGTGCTTAATCATTTCTTTCAGATGCCAGTGGAGCAGCGGGGGTTATTGGGGTGATGGGGTAAATTCTTAAGCATTAAGTAAGCATCCCCGCTTCAGACTTTCTTGTGAGCCACTTAACCTCAGTCTGAGATGCTGGTGGAGGAGATGCTGGTGAGCTATGTTTAACGTTCAATTTCTATTTCTGGGCCAGGCAGGACGATGAGTTCATTGTCTGGTCAATGCCAAGGGCTGGTCGATGCCAAAGGCAACTTCCCCTGCCTCCCCCAGTTCCCCAGCAGAATAGAGGCTATCTCTGTAAAGAATCCAAGTTTCCCTCCTATGTGTGTGTCGCTAAGAGGCAACCCACGGTCACAACTGGGACTAGGGTTTCAGATGCTGCCGACTCAAGACTGATTGAGTTGAGAACAAATGGGCCTTTTTATATTTAAGAGGAGATTTTTTTTTTTTTTTTTTTTTTTTTTTTTTTTTTTTTTTTTTTTACCGTGTGTCAACGAAAGATCTGTAGACCATCTTGTTATAAATTTCACACTGCTGACTTCATACGTATGAGAGCGCTCACGACCCATTTACATTTTTTGGTGCATTTGGGTTCATTTCTGTGGTTACCACTCTGAGAAGGCCTACAAAAGCTGGCTTGTTCAGTGGTGGAGCACGTTGCCAATGGAATTTGGTGAGCCTCACAGCAGTGGAGGGGAGGGCGTTGGATCAGCACGTGCACTGAGTTACAGAAGGATTGAATTTTGCAGCTGGAAGGGAACTTCTATAGAGTAACCCCCCTTATTTTTTTTTTTTTTTGCCGTACACGGGCCTCTCACTGTTGTGGCCTCTCCCATTGCGGAGCACAGGCTCCGGACGCGCAGGCTCAGCGGCCATGGCTCACGGGCCCAGCTGCTCCGCGGCACGTGGGATCTTCTCGGACCGGGGCACGAACCCGTGTCCCCTGCATCGACAGGCGGACTCTCAACCACTGCACCACCAGGGAAGCCCACCCCCCTTATTTAAAGATGAGGAAATTGAGACCCAGAAAAGGGGGTGGGTGCTTACCCAAGGTCACCCTGCTAGTTAGGAACCCAGCCCAACACGGGCCTCCTGGTCCCCAGCCCACTGACTTTCCGCTGCATCAGACCTTTCTAGTCCTTGAGCTCTGGCTTCCATTGACTGGTTGGCTTTGCAATATTAAAAGAAAAACCCTGAAGATAAGTTTTCCTGGAACGAGAAGTCTTTCCAAAATCATTTATAGATTATGTGCCTTCTCCAATTGCCTTTTCCTGTACTCGGGTAGAATCAGTCTTTGCTCCTGGGCAGACGTTTCAGTTTCTTTCCTAAGATCTTGATCTTCCTGGTTACGTTTTGGAACCCCCTGCCTCTGCTCTGATGAGAGCCCTGGGCACCGAGGCTCTCTTTCCAGGATGGCGGCACAGCTGGTTTGAAAAGTGGAATATTGAGTCATCAGCTTTCTGGTGTGGCTTATCCTTTCCCAGAATTCTGAAGTCCCATCTGATGTTATTTAGTCACTGTCCTTTCAGTCTGGGAAATGATTCAGATATAAGCTACACAAAGAACTCAACAGAGCCCTCTGTGATAGGGGTGCTTGAGGAGACATGGAAAGCTGGCTCTATTGTTTGGACACCAACCATCGCTCGAGAGCCAGACCCCTCACATTCCTGAGTAAAAACTTCTAGGAAGGTTCTGGGCTCTTGTGATGTACAATCGTCTCAGCTGCAAAATCAGATTAATTGATTGACTAAATATTGTGTTTATGGAGGACTTATTTTGTACTGACCCCACTCAAAGTAGGAGGTACAAAAAGGAATTTAACATGGTCTCTGACATAAGGAAGAAGCCATATGAGTTGGTGCCTAGGTATCTATTAAGGAGCTTTATTACATGCTTCTGTTGTTACCCTTAAAGAATCAGAGAAGGTTGCTAGAAGAACAACAAAGGGCACTATTGAGCCTTGAAGCTCAGTGAGGGCTGATCTGTTCTCTTTCACCTCTGTGGTCCCAGGACAGTGTGGATGCTCAAAGAATATTTCTTTCCATGCACAACCCCTCCCCCGCCTTTTTGTGTGTGTGTGTGGTACGCGGGCCTCTCACTGTTGTGGCCTCTTCCGTTGCGGAGCACAGGCTCCGGACGCGCAGGCTCAGCGGCCATGGCTCACGGGCCCAGCCGCTCGGCGGCATGTGGGATCTTCCCGGACCTGGGCACGAACCCATGTCCCCTGCATCGGCAGGCGGACTCTCAACCACTGCGCCACCAGGGAAGCCCTCTCCCCTGCCTTTTTAAAACAAACTTCCATAAAGGAGGCACCTTTTGTGCAGAGGGATAAGACTGAACCTGGGCCTGTATTACCTGGGTTTGAGTCTCTGTTCCACCACTGAGCTCTGTGCCCCTGAGCAAGTCACTTATGTCCCTAAGCCTCCATTTCCTCATTGATAGAATGGAGGCATCATGATTCATCTTGGGACCGTGGGTACATCACTGAACCTCTCTGATCGGGGATTTCTCCTTTTTAAAACAAGAGGCAGTGAGGATGCGTGTGGAAGGCCCACTGGAATAGGCATACAGCTAAACAAGTATTCATTGTTATTCATTCCGTGTCAGGAATGGGCTGTTTTACTCTTTCACCTCCAATGGAGTTTCAGGAGAATACGTCCATTCCAACACAGGTAACTTCCAATTGCCAGTGTGTTGGTGAATCCCCTGGGCTGCATCCCTGCCCTCCCAACCCCGATTCTGCTGCTGTGCTCACAAAACACAAGGTCGTTGGAGAAACTTTTGAGGCCAAATGTAACTGGAGATAAAAGCTAAACGTTCAAGGAGCCCGCTTAGCAGCCCCAGCTGACCAGAAGCGACGTTTTGGATCACCTACTGCTTCTGAATGGCTTGGGTCACCACACCCTCAATTATCACCGGCAGTGATCGTTGAGAGGCACATGGAATGGTTATTTACAAATGGTTATTTGTAATTGAAGACCACAGATAATGGTCACATAAGGTCAACCCTAGGTAATCAGTCCCTTTTATTTCTTCTTTTTTAAAAATTTCATTTATTTATTTATTTTTGGCTACATTGGGTCTTAGTTGCTGTGCGTGGGCTTTCTCTAGTTGCATCGAGCAGGGGCTACTCTTCGTTGCGGTGCACAGGCTTCTCATTGCGGTGGCTTCTCTTGTTGCGGAGCATAGGCTCTAGGGTGCGTGGGCTTCAGTAGTTGTGGCTTGCGGGCTCTAGAGTGCAGGCTCACTAGTTGTGGCGCACGGGCTTAGCTGTTCCGCGGTGTGTGGGATCTTCCCGGACCATGGCTTGAACCCGTGTCCCCTGCATTGGCAGGCGGATTCTTAACCGCTGCGCCACCAGGGAAGCCCAGTCCCTTTTATTTCCGATAGACATTTGAAGAAAAGGCTTGAATTTTGAATAAAACCATTTGCTTTTTGCTGTCACGGCCCTTCAGTTATTTCATTAAGGGATTGAAGTCAGAAATCATTTATGACTTTTCCCCCATACGTTATAAATTTGGGGGATAAACTATCTTTGGGGATTTCTGTTAACAAGAAGGAAGAGTCTAGGCTTAAGCAAGAGTATAAAAGAAAATTGAAACTAAAAATTGGTTTCTCGATTTGACTAAAGTAAAGCCAAAAGCTTTGACTACATGCATGGGCCAGCATAGTGAAGGTCAGGATGTTAAAACAAAAATGTTTAATTACAAAGAAGTTTAATTACTTAAGTTTAAGTTCGACATTGGGCTGCCTGTTTCCAAATACCCTGAAGCTCAATTATGCTCATCGTGAAAAGCGTGTGTTGATGTTTATTGAGATCAGAAGGAAGTGAAAGGCCAAAGTGCTTTCCCTCTGTTTCTGTGGCCCTCCCACTTCGGTCCTGATTTCCCTCTCCGTGAAGTCACTCGCCTTTGACCTTGGACATCCAGGAGCTTACTTCTCCCATCAGAACCTCTTAGAAGCAGATGCTTCCTGCATCCTCGCTCTTATGGACTTGGGTCCTGCTCCCAGGATGCTGACCTCCTTGACCTTCTGCTGGAGGAATAACCTCAGACTTGGTCAGATGGAGGATCACCGAGAAATCACCATGATCTATTAATATTTTTGAGTATTAGTATTATATATCAGTGTATGTATATATCTATTCACATATATGTCAAGCATGACTGTGTCAACGGTTTAACAAAGTTTATGGGAGAAAAGCTTGATAATCGAGAAAACTCTACCCCTGTTTGTTGCTTTTGATGTTGTGGTTTTTCAAACGTTTCGAAAGCTGGTTGTTATTTGATTTGGTGGCTTAACATTGGAGACACTGTCTGGGATTTATGGCCTCAAAAATTCTATCACCCTGGGCTTCCCTGGTGGCACAGTAGTTAGGAATCCACCTGCCAGTGCAGGAGACACGGGTTTGTGCCCCGGTCCGGGAAGATCCCACATGCCGCGGAGCGGCTAGGCCCGTGAGCCACAACTACTGAGCCTGCGTGTCTGGAGCCTGTGCTCTGCAACGGGAGAGGCCGCGACAGTGAGAGGCCCGCGCACCGCGATGAGGAGTGGCCCCCGCTCGCCGCAACTGGAGAAAGCCCTCGCACAGAAACGAAGACCCAACACAGCCAAAAATAAATATAAAATAAATAAATTAATTAAAAAAAATTCTATCACCCTTAGGGCTAACATCTTTAGCCACTTTGCTCTACCCTCTGACAGTGAAGTCCAGGCAGTTATTTGGAGGAGGGTTGGGTCTTATAATAAGGGGATCTTTCTTGGTTCTGCTAAAGACCGTTACTCCACTCTGCCCTGACACTCACAGGGTGTGGTGGCTTCCAGTGTTACTCAGGCCACTGGTTCAGGGACCTCGGCGTTGTGATGAATGGCTTGGGTACCGGGCTGTCTCAGGGGGCTGCTTATCCTGGAGCCTCCTGCCTGCACCCGAGCGAGCCTTCTCTTTGGGGTCACCCTCAGAGGGTACAGGGCATTTTGATGCTGCGGCACTGTGTTATTTGGACTTGAGGATATTTATCTTGGCTTGGAAAAGAAAGCATTAAATTTGCGGTCAGGGGAGACTGAGAAGGAGAGAGGGAGGGAGAAAGGCAGGGGGGACACATTCCTTCCAGGGGTTTGGACTTTAAGATGAGGCATGGGGATGGGGATGAAGGAAGGCCCACAGGTCTGTGGAGAGCGTCAGGGATTGTCCCCACCATCGTCATCATCCTATCCGATCGAAAAAGGCTATGACTGTAAGATGCCCCTCGGTTTCAGAGAAGTTAAAAAACATGAAAATGACATGAATCATGGTTGGCAACGTTGGTGCTTTCATCTCACGTAATCCTCTTAATCTTAAAAGGCAAGTTCTCTCGTTCCCATCTTATCGGTGAGAAAACTGGGACCCAGAACTTGCAGAAGATCACTCATCTGGCTCTAGTGTAGGAGCCGAGATTGAAGCAGGTATTCTACCACCCTTAGGGCTGACATCTTTAGCCACTTTGTTCTACCCCCTGTCAATGAAGTCCGTGGTGTTTGAACACTTTGATGTCAACATTTTGACCCAGCTGTGTCAGACAGATACGTTAACTGCGTTCCATTACTTTTAGTAAGTAACTTAAAACCTCATTGACATGTTTTCACATTATTATTCTTTTTTTTTTTTTTTTTTTTTTTGCGGTACGCGGGCCTCTCACTGTTGTGGCCTCTCCCGTTGCGGAGCACAGGCTCCGGACGTGCGGGCTCAGCGGCTATGGCTCACGGGCCCAGCCGCTCCGCGGCATGTGGGATCTTCCCGGACCGGGGCACGAACCCGTGTCCCCTGCATCGGCAGGCGGACTCTCAACCACTGCGCCACCAGGGAAACCCACATTATTATTCTTAATAAGGGCTGGACCCAGGGTTGTGAAATGCTGCTTTCGGTGTGTTTCATGTCTGCTCTGCTCCTCCCCCTCTCCTACATCAGGTAGATCTCTGTTGATAACATTCAGATAATAAACGTTACCTGCTATATTAGTTTAGAGAGTCTGTGAGTTACTGGCTGTGTGACTCTTTGCAGATACCTCTCTGCACTTGCTTCCTCGTCTGTAAAACGGGAATGATAACACTTACGTTTCAGGATGGGAGTGAGGAAGGGAAGGTTAAATAACGTTTACTAAAGTCCCTGGCGTTCGGCATGGTGTATAATAGGAACTCAAAATATGTTCAGCTTGTTCCTGTCCCCCTTCTCCCTGGGTCACCGGATAGTAGTTGGTCACAAGCCCTGAACCAGAACCCTTTCTGACACACCTGGCCATGTCTCATATATATAGACAAGCAAGTGGCTCTCACATCCCCTTGTAGCTGGAATCATTTGCAAACACCTCATTATTGTTTTACAGCTTTTTAATTTGCCCGCGCAAATAGAGCCTGCCTGGCTGACTTTGAAGGAATTTTCATATCTAAACGCAGCCTGCATGTGTGTGCTGCACCCCAAGGAGGCAGGCCTTCCTGCTTATCATGCCAGCGAGGATCTTGTGCATGACTTCCTTACTTTTCGGAGAAAAGATGGGACTCAGTCTCTCCATATTGCCAGAAAGCTTTTTTTGTTGTTTGAAAAAAAAAAAAGTCTCAAAATGGGAAATATTTTCCTGGGGAAAATCGCTACGGTAACTCAGGTCCTTTCTTGCCCCTCCTTGGGTTCATTCCCATCCCATTGCATGTCTTCGGAGGGACTGTGGAGTGAGGTTCAGCCTTACATCTTGGATTCCCTAAGAGGGAGGGAGGGAGGGAAATGGGAAGTGTGGGCGTGTGTAATAGGATACAGCTGCAGTGGTCTTTTCTCTCTGACCATATTTCAAGAAGGATAATATTTGAAGCACAGCTTAGCTTCCCCCAAAGGCCACATGTGCCTTTTCTGCCCCCATCCTGAGCTCCCCTGCACTCTCCTGCACCTGCCTCATCCCTCCACTGCTTGGTGGTGGCAACATAAATTACACTTCAGCAACTTGTGGCCCTGAGACATGCAAAACTTAAGTGCTCTCAGTTTTCAAAGACCTATTGGGGAAGACTGTCCACATCAGTGGCTGCAGATAATTTTGGTGTTGTCTTTGGGAAAATTCCAGCTTTTTGTTTAGAATGTCTCTGGCTTTCCAGTAGCACCTTTAACACTGAGAGCTGATCTGGATCTAGTATTATATTGAAGCCATCATTTTTAAGTGTGATAAATGGTATACAACATGGAAGAAAGGCACGAGGCACCCTGACGATTGTTTTCATTTTTATATGTGTGCATTCACCTAGCCAAGATCCTTATCCTCATAATATTATGAATTCTGCTGCTTTCATTTCAACCTCTTTTCCATATCTTCACATTATCACTTTTAATAACAGTATCATTTTTTGAGTAGTGAATATACTGTGATTTGTTAATGATGTACCTACGTGGACCATGATTTATGAAATGATTCCTCTGATCTTGGACATCTTAAGAGTGTTTACAGGTTTTTCCCATCAGAAGGGAAATACTATGGTAAACATCTTTGTGCATAAACCTGTTAGCTTCTGTTGAATTGTTCCCTTGGTGTAATTTCCCAAGAGGGAAATTGCTGGAGTTGAAGGCGGTAAACATCTTCGCAGTTCCAGTGATGCAGCGCCTATGGGGGTGTTTTTAAAATCAGTGTTCTCTCTGCTGGCGTCTTGTGCCAGAAACATATCAGAAGAAAATAATACAAGTGAACAATTAAAAAGATAATTTCCATCTTTAACTCATCTAGACATATGGAAATGAAAATGTGGGTTTGCGTAGATGGGTGGCTGGCTGCCTTGGAAGGCTCCAGCTCTTTATTACTGTGACTGTGTCTTTCATTGTGGGAGATGATCTCTAGCTGTCTTGTGCTTCTGGAGAAAAGGTATGCACGCTCTCTGTTCACCACCCCCGCTTCAGCATCCTGAACCTGCCTTACGCTCATTGGGAGCAGAATGGTTAGACCTCCATCGTATGTCGCCAACTGTGACGAGAGTTCCTCTCCCATCCATGAAATAACCTAGTGTCCACAGATTAATATGTGTATATCGTGTGTGCAACAGTTAGATTTTGGGTTGGAATAGAAGAGGATTTTGAGGTGTTCTTTTGGGAGATAGAAAAAGAAGGTACTGGACGTCAGGGATGGTTAGCTAATTGTAGCTTATTGAGGACTTATCTCAGACCAGGTGCTGTTCCAAACACTTGACATGGAAGAATTTATTTAGTGCTCAAAACATCCCTACTAAGTAGGCATATCATTATCCCCATTTCACAGATGGAGTAACTGAGGCCAAGAGCTTATCTTGTCAGGGTCACACAGGACATGAACCCACGTGTATTCGTTTCCTAGAGCTGCCATAACAAAAGTACCGCTGTGTGCGTCTGTCTGTGTCCTCCCTTCTTATAAGGACCAGTCATTGGATTTAGGACCCAGTCTAATCCAGGACAACCTCTCTTAATTTAATAACATCTGCAAAGACCCTATTTCTAAATAAGATTCCATTCTGAGGTTCTGAGGGGACATGAATTGAGGGGGACAGTATTCAATCTACGACACTATGGACAGGGTGGAGAAAAGGGAGAGAAGGCAGGAGCCCAGGCAGGAGCAAGTTTTGACCAGATGGCCCTGAGAGAGACACAGGATGGGCGACAGTCCCCTTGGGCCTTTGAAGAGGCTGTGAGCCGGGAGCGAGTGGAGGAACCCTGTGCAAGAGATGGGGGTGCCCGGCACAGCCTGGCTGCATCAGCGTGAAATGATCCTGCCCGGAGCCAGCTAGCTTTGTGGGAATCTCTTTAAGGAGTAGGTTTGGGGTTAATGCCCTGCCATGCTTCAGTAGCTTAAGGAAAGGTTACCTAGAATATTTACCTTCTCAAGCAGTCGAGTGATTCATTACACCGTGTCTCTGAACCTGTGGGGGAAGCCCAGAGGCAGACATAAGTGTCTCCAGTCGTAAAGTCAGACTTGGAGCACCAGCCCCAGGGAAGAAAGTATTTTGGCATATCATCTGCATCACTGCAAAATAAATTTATAAGCGTTCCAAGAAAACTGCAGGGGAGAGTGTAGAAATTCTCCAGCAAGCAAGGAAAGGTAAATGAAAATTAACTGTACCATGCCCATTAATTATTCCTTCCAGGTGTGTCGAACGTAATTAATACGACGTGGACTGCCGTGCTGTCTCTCTTGTTTTATTTAGGTGACCGTAAAAGGTAATTTATAAGGGCTTTCCTAGGTTAACTGCCAATTTAATTCCTTGGACTGTGTTTTTCCACAGGCTCTTAGGTTTCTCAACAGTAAAATTCATCCACCGCTGTAGGGGTTTTCAGGAATTTGTGATGAGGTTTGGGTTGGGGGCTGCTTCTCCTTTACCTGAGATGCTCAGTGTCTCCACCCTGAGACCAGCCCGAAGGTGCCAATGCCTGTTAATCCTCTGTTAATGTGAGCGTTTTCGTGTCACTGAGTGTGGCGGTTGTGTACAGAAGAAGCTTTTAAAGAACTTTAAGTTATAAATCTAGCAAGCTAGGCTTTAAGTTAAGAATCTTACTCTGCGACTCATAAATCTAGTAAATTTTTTTTTTTTTTTTTTGCGGTATGCGGGCCTCTCACTGTTGTGGCCTCTCCCGTTGCAGAGCACAGGCTCCAGACGCGCAGGCTCAGCGGTCATGGCTCACGGGCCCAGCCGCTCTGCGGCACGTGGGCTCTTCCCAGACTGGGGCACGAACCCGTGTCCCCTGCATCAGCAGGCGGACTCTCAACCACTGCGCCACCAGGGAAGCCCATCTAGTAAATTTTAAGTTACATTTAGGGTAGCCTTTGATTAATCATTGACCCTTGAACAAACTTCACCTTCTTTTAACGTTTTAGATTGCACTTAAAATCTCATATACTTAATGTCCTTTTTGAGTACTTCAGACGTTCTGATTAACAAACAAATACTTAAATAATATAAATCTAATGCCTCAATGACATTGTTTCTTAAATGCTCCAATATTATATGTAAACGTAGAAGATTTCAACTTAAAATCTCAAGTCAAATAAATTGTTCAATTAAATCCTTCTTATTGGTAAGGCAGGGTAACTCCTCCTACTTGAGTAGGTCAAAATCTTAAAAATATTAATCTTATGGGTTTTCTTCTTAAACATTTCTGTACTTATTTAAAATAATAGCCATATTGAGATATAATTTACATATAAACTTCACTTACTCTAAGTGTAGAAGTCACTGAATTTTAGTATGTTTGCAGAGTTCTACAACCATCACCACAATCTAATTTTAGAACGTTTCCATCACCCTAAAAAGAACTTTCGCATCTATTTACTGTTCCTTGCCTCCCTACCCCCAGCCTTAGACAACCACTAGCCTACTTTCTGTGTCTTTATATTTGCCTGTTTTGGACTTTTTTGGTACTTAATTTGAAATCATGCTGGGTTTTTAAGGAAGCAGTTTTGATGTCTCAAACAATTTTGGGGTCACCTCCTGCAATTGTTGGGGTTACTGCCTCTGTGGCTGGAAGCGTCTTTGTGAGCTGACCCCTGGCTGGGGAGCTGAGCTCTGCCTCTGAGTGGGGGGCTCTTGTAACCCATGACCCAGACTCAAGTCACTTACTGCCTAATTCAAATGTCTCCCCACGGAAGACCAGACCCCATCTGGTGGCTTCATTCCATTCTGATTCCCTGCCCACCCACTGGACTCACTGCTGTAAGACCCAGTGAAAGTGACAGCTGACTGCAGACCGTGGTGTCTCGCTCCAAGGCCACAGTTCTGAGGTCACGCCCAGCGAGCCACGCTCCTATGACCACCTAGCATCCTCACAGCGCCCACTCATAGGCCACCAGTCAAGGCACTCACCCAGCAGCCTCTTGGCCCATCACAGGTTCGCGCTCCATGTCCTGGTGAGACAGCTTAGAGAGCAAAACCCCAGCAGGGACTCAACCAGATATTTGTACCTCCACGTTCATAGCGGCATTATTCGCAGCAGCCAAACGGTAGAGGCAACCCAGGTGTTCATCAGTGGATGAATGGATAAACAGAAATGTGGATATACATACAGTGGAATTTCATTCAGCCTTAGAGGGAGATTCTGACATGCTACACCGTGGATGAGCCTTGAAGACATTATGCTAAGTGACATAAGCCAGACACATAAAGGACAAATACTGTTTGATTCCACTTACATGAAGTCCCTAGAGGAGTCAAACTCATAAAGACAGAAGGTACACTAGAATGGTGGTTGCTAGAGGAGAGGTGATAAGCGGGCAGGTGGGTCACGTGGGCCTCCTGGGCCATAGAAAGGACTCTGGATTTTGTTCTAAGATGGTGGGGAGACTTCGGAGCAGAGAGGATGTTGTGAACGGGTTTATATTTTGAGAAGATCATTCTGGCCACTGATAGGGTATAGGGTAGGGAGGCCAAGACGGCAGCAGGGAGACCAGTTAAGAGGACTTCGTCCTAGCCCCAGGGGCGGTGGTGATGGCTCGGACCAGGTGTTTGGGACCAAGAGGAGCTGATGGGGGGAGTGGGTGATGGCAGGTAAGGCACAGGAATTAAGAATGACTCCTGGCTATTGAGTCTGCCCAGCTGGGTGCATAGTGGTGGTGTTTACCGCAGTGGGGAACATCGGGGAGGGGGACGTTTTAGGGGTGGAAGTCATGAGTTCTCCTTATCAGTGTTTATTGTGTTCAACAACCCCAAGCTGAACCTAAACGAGCACTCTTATCCCTGACCTGATTCTTTCAAGATGTCTGAGTTGGGGAGTTTTAAACCAGGTCTCACGACCCATTGGTATGTTGTAAAATCACTTTAATGAGGGCTTCCCTGGTGGTGTAGTGGTTGAGAGTCCGCCTGCCGATGCAGGGGACACGGGTTCGTGCCCCGGTCCGGGAAGATGCCACATGCCGTGGAGCGTCTGGGCCCGTGAGCCACGGCCGCTGAGCCTGCGCGTCTGGAGCCTGTGCTCCGCAATGGGAGAGGCCACAACAGTGAGAGGTCCGCGTACTGAAAGAAAAAAAAAATCACTTTAATGAGTTGTACTAATATTAAAGAAAAATAGAAGAGAATAGAAAATATCAGAGCATCTCATGTAAACTGGGTTCAAAAGGAGAAAGGGACGAGAAACAGGAGTCCCGAGACCCTTGTTCTAGCCATACCTCTGCCTCTAATGAGCCATGGGGCCTGGAGTGAGTCCCTTATGCCCCTGTGTCCATTGCCTCACCTGTGAAATGGGGCTGGGGTGAGGAGGGCTCCGCTGGATTCACCCCATCCTCCCCCCTTTTCTCTCCTTCAACTCTTGCATGCTCTCTCAGTAGGCGGACCACAAACCGTACTGGCCAGAAAGGCCATCACTGAGCTTTGCTTCCTGCCATGTCTGTTGTTCAGTCAGAACCAATTCCGAGGGTGCTTCTCCCCAGCTGTACATACCCAGGCCCTTCACTGGTGTGGGAGTTATTGGACCAGCCGGTCTCTAAAGACCCTGCTTGTCCTAGATGTGCCTCTGTCTGCACTAACCTGTCTGGTCGGCAGCTGGGCAGGGACCTTGTGCTTTTTGGAAGTCGGCACAACCCTCTGCTCTGGGCACGTTTTCACAGAAGGGCCAGGATCATCTAAAAGAGGGGGTGGTTTGATTGCCATGGATTTTGGTGAGTGTATGTGATAGCCGAGTTCTTCTCCCGGCAGGTAAGTGTTGCAATGTATACAGTATATTCTTCAAAGCCGAGTGTCAGAGTCCCTTAGTGGAGGGTTTCTATGTAGCCAATCTCCTGGCTTTTAGATGCAGCTGTGCTCGTTCTTTTCTTGTGTTATTACCAAGCGCGTTCACCTAATTCTTAGATTTTACCCTTGACCTTCATCTCTGCAAAGTTTAATTCATTTTAGTTCTACAGCCACAGGTTAGACATCAGGAGCTTTGAGGAGCTTACAGTAAGTAGGAGGGGAGATTGACATGGGAATTAGGTATAGTAAGGGTTCAGATTAGTCCCAAGTAAAAACCCCAGATCCCTCATTATTCTAGCTGCTTGTAGGGTCTCAGGAGAAGCAGATCTGGAGATGTTTTTGAATGGCTCTGGGATGTCCCTGTTGGAGGGACTGTGAGAAGGAAGGGATAGGAAGTTGGAAAATTGAAGTTTATTAATCAGGTATTAATGGCAGCTTAGGCTGAACCCGGCTCCCACCTCAGTGTTTGGGGCTCCTGAAAAGTCACCTGTGAACACAAGTGTGCTGAGTGTCTATAAAACACCTGAAGGTCCTGGTTAGCTGGAGAACACCGGATCAATATTCAGGACTGCCTTTTTTTTTTTTTTTTTTCGGTACGCGGGCCTCTCACTGCTGTGGCCTCTCCCATTGCGGAGCACAGGCTCCGGACGCACAGGCCCAGCGGCCATGACTCACGGGCCCAGCCGCTCCACGGCATGTGGCATCTTCCCGGACCGGGGCACGAACCCGCGTCCCCTGCATTGGCAGGGGGACTCTCAACCACTGCGCCACCAGGGAAGCCCATTTATTTATTTATTTTTGGGGGCTGTGTTGGGTCTTCATTTCTGTGCGAGGGCTTTCTCTAGCTGCAGCGAGCGGGGGCCACTCTTCATCGCAGTGCACGGGCCTCTCACTGTCGCGGCCTCTCCCATTGCAGAGCACAGGCTCCGGACGTGCAGGTTCAGCGGCCATGGCTCACGGGCCCAGTTGCTCCGCGGCATGTGGGATCCTCCCGGACTGGGGCTCGAACCCGTGTCCCCTGCATTGGCAGGCAGATTCTCAACCACTGCACCACCAGGGAAGCTAGGGCTTTTTTAACCTGTGTTTCTCCAGGGAGACCTCCTGCTGTCCTGTGCTTAGAAATTAGGAACTTTGAGTCAGAAGGGACTCAGACATCTTCTGGTTTGACCTCGTCACCTGACCAAGGAGAAATCTGAGGCCCAGGGAGACCGCGTTCAAAGGGGGGAGACGCTTCGTGTGGTGGCAGAGCTGGGGGATCAGGCCTCTGACTTTTCCCGTGGATGGTTCTGGGTGCCAGGTCCCAGGTAATTTTACATTTTCATTTAATTCCCACAACCACCCTAAGATTTAGGTATGATTGCTGCATTTTAACCTTGAGTTTCAGAGATGAGGACATGAAGCCGGTGTCCCAAGACTCACCTAGAACTTGAATCTGGTTCTGGTGGACTCCACCTATCGAACCTTCTCATTCCACAGGGTGCTGCTGGGCGACCATCTCATCCCCGTGCGCCTTCAGCACAGTGACGTCTGAAGCGGATGGGGGAGAGCTGTGATGTAGGGCCTTTCAGGGCGAGCTGTGGGTCCCACCGCTGAAAGCGGCATGGCCCGTCCTGTCGGAAGTGGCTCCCTCTCAGGGAGTCGGGTATCGCTTGCCCTTCT
Source organism: Tursiops truncatus (assembly GCF_011762595.2). NCBI lineage: Eukaryota > Metazoa > Chordata > Mammalia > Artiodactyla > Delphinidae > Tursiops > Tursiops truncatus. Next base: position 17,375,170 of record NC_047044.1, on the reverse strand, counting down.
CCTGATTTGATGAGATTGACTCAGACCCTGCCGCATTCCAACGTCCTTTTGACAGACGGGCTGGACCGTACTGGACCAGGGCACCAGCACGAATTGGTGCATTGGGAGAAAACACCTCTGTAATTGCATCACTGCTGTGCGCTCAGAGCGTGCCACCGGTGACAGAGGAAGCATGCCCAGGCTGTTAGCAAATGAGGGGATTTGAAAAGTGTCCGGAGTCTGCTGAGTGTTAGGGCTGTTTGGCCAGCGGGAGGAGTGCAGACCTATCTGGACTTGGGTGATTCAGTACAGAAGTCCCTCACCTGGAATGTTGAGGGAAGTGAGAGCATTGATTTTTGTGGTGGGAGCTCTAAGTGTAAGTGCATCTTTGCCTGCCTTTAGCGATAGCATGATAAGGTGATGAAGACCTCCGGTTCCAGAAACAACCTGGGTTTGAATTTGCTACCTGCTCTGCCATTTGCTGGCTGTGTGACCTCGGGCAAGTTACTTAATGTCTCTGAGCCTCTGTTTCCTCAACAGTCAAATGGGAATAAATGCTATTATTCAGTATTTCTAACTAACAGGGTTTTGATGAGAATTAAATGAAGCAACGTAAAGAAAAGGCTTAGCCTCAAGTCAGGCATCAGGTACTTGGTAAATTCTTGATAAATGCTAGTTCTCATGATTATTATTATTAACTATTGCTGTATTTTATAAGACCTGAGTTCCAGCCCAGGTTCTGCCGCCGGCTGCTTTGGGGACCTTGGCAAGTGTTTCAGCTCTCTGAGTTTCTTCTGTGAATTGAAGGACTGTAATCCAGCTGAGAGTTCCAATGCATCAAAAGCAAGTTTCCACCCCGGATCCCACAGCATTTTAGTTTTATGTCTTTAGACCTGAATTAACTGCACAGGCAGGGTCACAGGGAACCACTCAGGGAATGAGACGGGCTTCCCTCCTTTGTCACTCGGTAACCTTCTATCACCTGTTCTCAGCTGACTGAGAGTGGAGCGTCCACTTAAGAACATTCTCTTCGTCATAGCATGAAGCGGCAGACTTGGGTGGCTTGCTTTTAATTTTAGCTTCATTCATGTATGTTGGAAAAGTGACGGGTCCTGACGTACAATGATTTGACCTACGATTTTTTAACTTTACGATGGTGTGAAATCGATACATATTCAGTGGAAACTGTACTTTGAATTTGGAATTTTGATCTTTTCCCCAGGTTAGGATATGTGATCTGATCCTCTCTGGTGATACTGGGGAGCTGCGGGGACCCATAGATCCTGGTGAGCACGCGATCACCAGGATAAACAACCGATACGCTCATAGCCATTCTGCACCCAGACAGCCGCTCCGTTTTTCACTTTCAGTACCGTATTCAATAAATTACATGAGATATTCAACACTTGATTATAAAATAGGCTTTGTGGGGCTTGCCTGGTGGCACGGTGGTTGAGAGTTCGCCTGCCGATGCAGGGGACACGGGTTCGTGCCCTGGTCCGGGAAGATCCCACATGCGGTGGAGCGGCTGGGCCCGTGAGCCATGGCCGCTGAGCCCGCACGTCCGGAGCCTGTGCTCCACAACAGTGAGAGGCCCGCGTATCGGAAAAAAAAAATAATAGGCTTTGTGTTAGATGATTTTGCCCAGCTGTAGGCTAATGTAAGTGTTGTGAGCATGTTTTAAGTACGCTAGGCTAAGCCATGCTGTTTGGTAGGTTAGGTGTGTTAAATGCATTTTCAGCTTAACGATATTTTCAACTTACGCTGGGTTTATGGAGACATAATCCCATCCTAAGTCGAGGAAGATCTGCATACCCCACTGTTTCTGGGTCCAAGAAATCATACTGTGAATTGAACCAATTAGAGTCTTATAAAATGGTCTCGCATTTCATTGATTTGAGTTTAGAAAGGAGAAAGCAAGTGCTGTAGCTAACTAAAACGTGTGGCGGCAGGTGGGCAGCGGAAGGCCACCGTTCAGTGTCCTCAGGAACTCTCCTTTCTTGGGGCTTTTGATCATCAGACCTTTCATTTTCAAAGGAAAAAAATAACAGCAGCCTGTTGATACTGGCAGTTTCCTTTTTCCACAGCAGGAAACAATCTGGTGAGTGTAAAGGAAGCCTTAAATCCTAGATCATTCGTGAACCTCTTTGAGTACCTACTGTGTGCCAAGCATCAGGGAAACAACACAGATGAGATGGAGACGGTTTACTTACTTAATGTCTGGCATATCCTAGGTGCTTAATAAAAATTTCAGTAAGGAAATGAATACGGGCATTAACTGTTAGTAGTTTGGCTGTCCCATCACATCATTTTGATGACTCATGTAACACTGGGTTACATTTTAAATCACCTGTCCTAGAAGCAGTCCGCCAACCAGGTCTGGGGCCAGGAGGAAACTGTTGAGATGGTGGACTGGACACCTGCCGTTGGTCCAGCGTAGCAGCCGAGAGCATGGGCTGCCTATGTCAGAATCCTGTCTTCACCTCTTCCTAGTCACGAGACCTGGGCGAGTTCCCTAACCTTACTGTGCCGCAGTGTTCCCATCTGTAAAGTGGGGACAGTAGTGGGCCCACCCCATAGGGTTGTTATGTGGATTAAACGTGTGCTCTGCTTGGTGCACTGTGGGTGCCCTCCAGATGTTAGCTGCCACCCTCTGCATGTGGTGGTCCCTCGACCTCCTCTGATGCATTAGGCACACGGGATAAATAAACCCATGTGCGTAATTGCTGGCCCTTCCTTTGCCTCCCAGGCCTTAGCAAGTAGGTCCTCATTGCTATCATTTGGGTATGAAAGAGCTCAGTCATCAGGTTGGAGTCTCAGCTTGGCAACTTTCTCCCTGCATGGCCTTGACCTTGGTCAAGTTCCTGAGGTTAAGGGAGGCTCAGAGAGGTTATCTGGAAAATACAGGTACTTCCTTTACTGTGTGAAGGATTATGCTGAGCGAAGTGCCCGGCACACGAGGCGTACTCCGGAAATGGTGGGATTGTTATCATCCCCATAAAAAGCACCTAAGGACCTGGCTTTTGTGGCCTGGGGTGCCAGAGCTGGTTGGTGGGGCCCCCACTGAAGTTACAGGCTAGGCCCGCAGGAGGCCCCGAGGCCGGCCGGCCTTGGGAAAGGGCCCACACGGTCAAACCATTTTAAACGCCTTGTAGTAGAAAAAGAAACCAATTAACTAATACTGCCCCCCATAAAAGCTGAGTTTTCATGGGTTCTGTGGTGGGGTTTTCTCCGTGGCGGTCTCCTAGCCATAGGTCTTGGGGAGACGGTCTGCCTCTCTGGGGACAGTTTAATCTTGCACTGCGTGGGCATCATTTTACAAGTTTTACGGCTGTTTTGTCTCCCCTTAAGTGTTGCTGTGTCCTTGTGCGCTGAGGGCAACCTGTGTGCAATTAACAGTTTACCTCCTTTTGGGTGGAAATGAAAAGTGAAGTAATAAGTTAAAGAAAAACACAAGGTGGATTTTTCCCGTCTTGTGGAGACACCCGTGGAAGAACAAAGAACCAGTGTCTTCCTGGACCACTTACTCAGATTCTAATGGCTTTTATGTGTAGACATTTGCCCACAGGATGCCCTCCTCCCCAGAGAGGGCTACAGGGCACGTTGGGTGTGTTTGGGGCTTGTACTGCTTGCCCCAGGGCAGGGGTCAGCAAACGACTGCCCAGGGGCCACATCCAACCCACCACCTCTTTTTGTGAAATGATTGGGAAAAGAAAAAAATCCAAAGAAGATTTCCTGACACATAAGAATTACATAGACTTCAGGTTTCAGGGCCAGAAATGGAGCTCTATCGGCACCTCATTCCGCCCGTTCGTTTGTGTGTCGTCTGGAGCTGCTTCTGCCCTGCCCCAGCTGAGTTGAGAAGTTTCCATATACTGTGTGGTGCAAAGCCAAATACTCTCTTGCCCTTTATGGAAAAGGTTGGCTGACCCTGCTCTAGGAGGTAAAGGAAGTGAGAGAAAACAGCTTCAAGTTTCTTGGAATTGATGATTTATTCTCAGGGTTTCCATGGGGCTCAAAGTGACAAGTCAAGGGGGAATTGCATGAGAAGGAGTCAGTTCTCCTGGAGACCTTCCAGAGGAATCGGCTGCTTGTGGAGATGGCTCTCCTCGCTATTCTGACCTCAGGTTGGCTTCTGAGCAGAGGGGCCTGAGTTATCCCCCTCCGGCCAGCCCTCCCCGTCTGCCTGGCTTTCCTGTAAGACTCCCGAAGCCTGGCTTGAGGTCTGGTAACTTCTCATCAGCTCCCTCGATGGTTCGAGAATAAAGAAGTTTCCACCTTCCCTCCCAGGAGGCAAGCGCTTTTTGTCATAAATTCTGTGCAGACCTAGTTGATGATCTCCAATAGCTTCAGAAATTTGTAACAGACACTTTTTGGCCAGCCCCTGGCTTAAGCATTCTGCATATAGTAGTAACTCATTTAATCCTCACAACCAACGCAGGGAGTGAGGTCCTCTTCTCACCCCCATTTTACAGAGGAAGAAACAGGCACAGAAAGGTTAGGTATCTTGCTTAAGGTCACACAGCAGGGGTGAGGTAGAGCCAGGATCCAAACCCAGGCTGTCTGCTCAGGAGTGTCCTGCCTACTGCCACTACACTGGGGGAATTCTTTAGGCCTGTGAAAAGATCTGCTTTCCTTGTCCCCCCCCCCCCCCCGCCCCTACAATGTCATTCCACAGGAAAACGGCCTCCTGTATGAGAAGGAAGCACTCGTTCCTTCGTTAATTCATCCCTCCCCCCACCTTCTCCCTCCCTCCCTCCCTCCCTTCAACAAATAATTGTCGGGAGGGTGACTATGTATTAAACTCTGTGCAAGGGGCTTCACAAGTGAGGGGGTTTTGTGAACAAGAAGAATGAAAAAAGAATCTTTTTTCCTTTGAAAAACAGTTCTTAGTATCCTCAAAGCTGTTGGGTTTTTGAGAAGTTCACTTAATTCCTCCTCTTTTATTCTTTGTAAGTGCTCATCCTTACAGTGAGAACCATAAACCGTAAATCTCATCCAGAACCGTAAGCCCTCATCCTTTCTGCCTCAAGCTGATACTGTCATTAACAATAATGTAATGTACAAGAGGCTTTGGGGAGGCCGGCCCTCTGACTCACCCAGTGGGAAGAGCCCGCCTGGGGAAGGCCCTGCGCCGTTCTCCCCCTTGACACCCCGAAAGAGGGCTCCCGCAGGGGCTCGGGACCCAGGAATAAGAGCTCGTAACTGATTGTGGAGGGAGAAGGCTGCCGAATTTTAAAAATATCACCAAGTCTGGCGTTGGTAGAACTCGCTGTCTTGGGACAGCAGTTACAATGTCATCTGCAAAAGTTCAGGGTTTTAGGTGCCTGTCTTGTTTTCTGAAGGATTTGCTGGGCAGAATTTTCAGCATTATTTATGTCCTTCTGGGTGTGGACAAGCCTGAAGGCCAGGGAAGACCCATGGGCCCCCATGGCACCAGGCAAAGGGTCAGCCCAGCCGGAAGCCTGTTCTCTCTCTTCCTTCCCCAACTGTTTCTTCTTCCCTCCTCTGTGCCCTTTTCTTGGTCAGACAGCAAACGTTTGTTGCTTATTTCTGATGAGCCTTCACTCTCTCTCCTCAGTCATGCGGAGGAGCCCCTTCGGTGTGGACATCTGCTGCCGGAAGGGGTCCCGAAGCCCCCTGCAGGAACTCTACAACCCGACCCAGGTAAGCCCTGGAAACGTCCTTGCTTCTCAGCTTGGTCTCCATGTGTCAATTTTTTGGGGGGCGGAGAGGGATTGAAAAACGCCCTAATTGTGATCTTTGGGGATTTGAAACTTCCCTCCACTGCCTGGCAGTTTCCCTTCAGTGGTTGCTTTCTTGGTTACCCTCTTGCTCTAGAATGGCTCTGAAATTCTAGTGAGAGGTATTCAGTGAGAGGGACAGCTTGGTAGAGTGCGGGGCAGAGCTTTCAGACCTGCCCAGGTTTGGGATCCCTGAGAACCAGACAGTTGCAGGTGCCAGGAAGGGGACTCTGAAGTTGCAGAGCCTGCTAGGCTGTGCAGTCTCCCCCGTGACACCCCCAAAGGCGGCTCACATGGGGGTGAACTCAACACCCAGCTCCCATATCTGGTTATTAGAGCCCAACGATGTCCCCAAGAGTTGCACCTCACTGCGTCAGTTTGACAGGACTCCCTTGGGTGGGGAGACTTTTTGCTTAAGTGACTGTCACAGTAAGTTGGACTTGATTATGAAAAGAGTTCCTCTCTGAGCAAAATAAGCTCCAACCAAGGTAAAGTGCCCTCCATGGAAAGCTAGGAGCAAAGGGAGGAGGCCTGGTTGCCACGGCGATGGCCTTGTTGGTGTGTGTCGGTCTTGACGTGGAGACTCCAAGGCTGGTCCTTTTGCGGGAATGTGAATTAGCTTGTGATGCCAAGAACTGGTGAATGAACAACTAGTGGCCCATTAGCTGACTTTGACAGCTGGGGAGAAAGGGGGGAAAATGTACTGCTTTGGCTGTAATCTTTGAACTTTATTTTGTATCAAATTCTTGATTTAGTATTTCTGGGGACCAAGGTGCTTGTTAGAGGAAGAAACTGCTTGGTTCCCCCAAAGTGATGAATTCCCAGAAGTCTTGCAAAGGGATGAGCCTGAGAACTTTCTGATTCCACATCTCTATCCTGTCTTTCACCTGTACTCCCGTCTGGAAAAATGAACTCCTGAATTTGTGCAGAATGGGTGGCCTAACCATGTTAGTTCACTCCCCTATCCGCCCACCACTTTGGAGCTCAGTGTGATGGGGCCAGATTTGCCAGGTAATTGCAAACTCAGATTGCCTGAGGCCTCCTTTACTGGGTTCTCTAGTGACGCAGCAGGGAATTTGTATTTTGTTTTGGTTTTGTTTTTTTTTTAATTTTTATTGAAGTATAGTTGATTTACAATGTTGTGTTAGTTTGAGGAATACCGTATAGTGATTCAGTTATACATATATATATATATATATTCTTTTTTTAACATTCTCTTCCATTATAGATTATTACAAGATATCGAGTATAGTTTCCTGTTGGTTATTTTGTATTTGGGTTTTGTTTTGTGCCCCAGTATCTGATTATGACAGGCTAGTCTCCCAGCCTGTTCACACACTGGTCTTAGGGAAGAGGATTTCTGGTAAGCCATGTTGAAAACAACACATGCTATTGACATGCAAAGCATCCTTCTCTTTTAGTTGACATCCTCTGTTCTCAGATCATTTTCTACATCAAAACCAAACCACTGAAGTGCTCCTTCTTTCCTGAGGAAATTTTATGGGCAGCATGTGGGTGTCACGGGAGGAGCTATTTCTGAAGTAGATGCCCCTGTGGACAGGAAGTTCATGGACTGTGTCTGTGCCTGTCACTACTGTGTCCCTGTAGTGGGTGGCCCCAAATATCTGTGACTGAAAGAATGAAAGTCCAGGTTTAAATTCCTCCTTCACCTCCAGCTGGTTGTGCAACCTTGCATACATGATGAGTCCGCTATAGGAGTCAGCTTTCCCATCTCTCTGGAACGTTGGGAGGATGAAATAATGCTGATGTGTCAGGGGTTATGTAAACATGATCCGTCATCACCACGGTCATGAGAATGGCTTCACTCGTGGAAACCTTGATTTTAAGAGTCAGACCTGGGTTCGAAGCCTGGTCTCCTCATTTATCAGCTGTGTGAATGAGCACAAGACATGTAACCCCTCAGAGACGGCCTTTCTCCTTTGTAACACGGTGCTGACAATTCCTGCCTTGCAGCCTTCCATGAGAAGGTGTGCCTCGCTCGGTGCCTTTTATGGAGTTTGCTCATTCCCAGATTCATTCATGCATTCACTCATTCATTTCTTCACACTCTTACGAGCGCCCACTCTGTGTAGCACAGTGCCAGGCACTGGCCACAGAAGGGTGAGCAAGGGGCTGTGTGTGGTTAGCCTTCCGTGTCTGGTTCTCCTCGTTATCCCAGAGCTGGCTTGAGTGGGTTATCTGGTGAGGGGGACCCTGCTTGGTCCATTTGTAAACCCATCAGAGGAGAGAGAACCTTCCTGGGTAGAGCTCATCCCTTCCATCCGGTGATGTGGGGTGCAGATGCTCACTTAGAAGCCTAGGACCCGGGAGGGAAGATGGGGCTGGAGAGGCAGCTCTGGGAGCCAGTTGTGAGAGCCTAGGTGGGTGAGTCATCAGCCTCCATCAGGCACTCGTGGGCAAGCTGTCTGGCCCCTTTTGCTGGTAGCCAGGAAAATGTCCCTGCAGGAGGATCTCCCTGTTTCCTCGGGATGTTGTCCCGGGATGTTTTTTCTTAGGCTGGTTTCCTTTACAAGCTGCAATTATGTTCTCCTCCCAAGCACGTTCCGTCGGTGGTGCTTCTCAGAGAAACCGTCTTGGTGACCTTTGGGGCTGCCGTGGGCCGGGGAGCTCAGAGGAGAGAAGGGCGCAGGAGCTTCTGTTGAGTTGAGTAGGGTTTTGTGTCCCGGAGACATTAGCAAACATTGCATCCGTTGGGGCTTGGTTGTGGTTTCTCGTGTTCTCCTACCAGCCAAGCTGTGGAAGCCGCTAAGCCTGGATTGATGTTATCACAGAGGCAGATGACAAGCCCTGTAATTGCTAGAAACTGAACTGCTCCCGGAGATGCCGTTTCCCCATTTTATGTTGGTTGGTGATTTGCGTTCGATATATAATGGTGAAAATAGGAACTGTTTATTTTAGATGATAAGAAAACCAACATAACGGCGGGAAGCACCATCTTAGTTAGCAGGTACTGGTACTGTAGGCCAGATGCTATCTAGATGCCTACAAACATCTCGTGGGGTGCTGGTATTAAGCCCCGCGCTAGCTAGTGCACCCCCACTTTAGGTATGGGAGAACAGGCTGAGGAGCTTGTCACACAGCTTGTAAGAAGCAGAGGAAAGATTCAAATCCAGGATGGACTCCAGATGCATTTATCTCCCTGCTGTATTCACTGTCACCAGCAAAGTTCTCTTGGCAGGAATTACCCCATACAAAAAAAAAAAAAGAGAGAGAGGAAAAAAAAATCTTATCCAGATTTTCACTGGACAAAGTCTTAAAAGCTCCCTTAGGAAAATTGGCTCTAATCCGACTTTAGTGTCCAAGGTTTTCTTATTTTAGTGCCTCACAAACCCCTAACCATTAAAACAACAATTGGTGAAAAAAAAGTTTGTAGTTGATATTCTTAGAAAAACTGCACTGTGATGTCTTATAATTTTCCTGGTTCTCTGCTGTCTTCCTGGCCCCAAAATAAAACGTAATTGCTGATCAGATCAGCTGGCGTCAAGTCACCGAAAGTTCAGGAGCTGCCAGCTGCATATTTGTGGGCCGAGCACATCTGTGGGCCGCCCGGCTCAGCTCAGATGCAGGGCAGAGCTATGCCGTCAGCCGTTAACAGGGCATAATTGCGCCTAAAATGCCAGCGAGGGTGAGACAGCTTGTCCTGCCTCGCCCACCTCCCGGTCCTCTCGTGGGTTCCCTGAAGTCTTCCCAGCATCACTCATGTGGTTCAGCCCTGCCCCGCCTGGTTCTTTCTTTAGCGTTTATACTTGCTCTGTGATTACCACGTTCTGAGAATACAGATACTCAGCCCAGGGGCTGACCAGGAACTCCTAAGTGCTGAGTCTAGGAGGTCTTCACTCATGCACCAGTGGCGTGCGGGCCTTCCTAGGGGCCTCTGAGGACCAGTCAATATAATATTTTGACCAGTCAACATTTTATTATAATAATAAAATTGGATCTTTATTGGTGCAATCTTCAATGTGTTAAAAGTAAATTTACTTCTCCATAAGGTAGGCTCGAGGAGGAAGGATGGAGAGAGGGAGAGAAGGGAGGTAGGAAGGAAAGAAGGAAGGGAGAAAGAAAGGAAGAGAGTTACTGTTCATTGAATGTATAATACACATCAGTGACTCTTCTAGGTGTTTTCCACACGTATCTAATGGAATCTTCACAACAATCCTAAAATCTGATAGCCCCATTTTTCAGGTAAGTTAACTGAAGCCCGGAAGGACTGAGCAATTTGCCAGGGTCCCACAGTCCCTAAACGGTAGTGCCGGCTCTATCTGACCTGGCGAGATAGTGGGAGGGAAAGAGCCTATCCCGTTATCTTTCCCAGGGGGAAAAATGCTCCCTTGAGGTTCTTTTTCATGGTGACTCAAGCTGAGATCTGGGACGTGTTCCGGATAGTTGTAAAATTCCCAAAGGCAGGGGCCAAGTCTCGTGGAGTGGTATGGAATGCACAGTAGATGTCCAATAAACAATTGCAGATTTTTTTTTTTTCTCACTGAACATGGTATTTTTGGAGGGGCCTTTGTCTCCTGGCTGGAACCAGACTAAGCAGGAGTCACCCCCAAGAACTCTGCTGTAGGATAGCACAGCTTGGTGACATTTGGAAGTTGGGGTCTTTGATTAAAGTTTTAGATTGAAAAAAGCTTGAATTGTCCAAGGGAGGGTGGGAAACTCTTCTAGCTCCAACCTAAATAGTTTTCTGAGCAAGGCTTGCCAAGATTCGTTTTGTCTACAGATGCTCATAGGATAAACAGAGGAAAAAGACGTGGGGAAGAGAGGCGTGTAGGTAAGAGAACATGACAAGTGCTGTGTGATGGAAGCATTCTGAAAGGTTATGGGAGAATCAGGAGTGAGCAGTTAACCCTTTGAGGCACAGGGCACAGTGCGAGGCTTTCTAGAGGAGATGGCATTTGAGCCGGGCCTCTGAGGACACATCAGACTTCACCGGACAGAGAAGAGGGAACAGCCTCCCGGAGCAAAGGAACAGCAGGAGTGAGGTGCACAGGTGGGACGGTCCATGGCGCATTCAGAGAATGGCGAGGGGTTTATAGCTGGCGTGAAAGAGCATGTTGGAAGCTGATTGGAGAGAAGGCAGGAGAGGCAGGTTGGTACCAGCTGGATAAGGCTCATTTGCCCTTCTGGAGGGTTTAGTCTTCAGCCACCGGCAGGTTGGTGGTCCCAAGGAGCCCCCTGGAGATGGTGTGCACCTTACAAACCAGCTGCTGCTTCTCACTTGGCCACTTGTTAACTCCGGGGTCCTCTCTAAGGAGGTCTGGCCCTCCTGGCCGCAACCTCCTCACCTGTAACATGCAGGGGCTGGACTGGACCCGTGCTTCTCAACACGTGCCGCACTTAGGAGCTTTGAAAAAATGACCAATGCCCAGACCCCCAGAAATTCTGATTTTATTTGTTGGTCTGGGATAGGGCTGGGGTGTCAGTATTTTTCAGATTCCCTGGGTGATTCTGATGGGCACCCAGAGCTCAGAAGCACTGGGCTGGAGATTCTGTAAGGGCCCCTCCAGTTTTTAAATCTTTGATTCTTGCATAACCCATAACATGAAAAGCAACTCAAAGCATGTGCATCGAGGTTGCTCTCTATCTTTTCTACTGTCTTTGTATATGAAGGCCCGTGTGAATTATTTGTACTCGGCCTCATCCACGAGGACACGGAGACCACGTTCCTTCCTGTGCTGCTCAGGACAGAAGGTTGTTGTGTCAACGCCCTGAGTGTTGGAGACTCGTGATGTGAACAAACCCAAAAAGCGGAGCCCTAGGGCAGAATGTTGGATGGAGCCCTGTGTAAACGAAACTTGAGCCACTTAGCTCTTGATCCCATAAGAAGGAGAACCTAGACTTGTTCCAAGCCAGACATCAGGTGGGCGCTTCTGAAGGATCAGCTTCAGTCCCACAAATAAGCATGAAAGGGAGAAAGGGCTCTCTGCCTTGAGAATCGTTCAGGAAGAACAATGCTGAATGGCTGTGTCCACTGGGGAAGGCAAGAGAGAGCAGACATTGTACAGCCCCCAACTCTGGTCAATTAATCCCTTCATTACCAACCACCTGGTAAATGACGAGTCCCTCTAATTATCTTGCATTGACCCAACAGCTGTCTACCAGCCAAAGAGGGATTAATTGATTTAGTTGTGGACCGGCTCCTTATGCAAAGATATTACTTACTGTCAGGCTAGCAGAACGGCAGCTGGCTGGCAAAGATGAAATATTACATCAGCTTGATCTTACATACAGCACTTGGGAGGATGCTTCATTATTAATTGCAAATTACAATAGATGAGCAGAGTCCATTGCAAAACCCGGGGACAATGGGCCGCCTTTTCCACTGTGGCCAGTGGCTTCATTATTCTTGAACCAGGGAAGGCGCCCTGGTCGGATTTCCAGTCAAGCCTGGACAGATGGCGAATCTAGAGTCGGATGCAGTTCGGGTTGAAAAAGGTGATTGGATGCTGGAAGGAAGGGCGGGATCCCAGCCCAGGTGTATGACGTGGGGCAATTACTTAACCTCTGGAAGCCTCGGTTTCCTTATCTGTAAAATAGGAGCATGATGCCAGTCTTGCAGGTTTGTGAGATTTAAAATCGTGTATGAAAAGCACCTAGGATGGTGCCCAGGGCAGAGGTGGTGATAGTCAGTAGCCGTCAGTGATCTGGGTTGAGTTAGGTCACCTGGGACTTCCCTGAGGGGGTCTGGGACCATGCTTGGTCCCTGTCCTGCAGGCTCGGACATTTGGCAGGTGTGCACTTGGAATAATAATAATAAGATTATTTTGTTGAATAATAATAAAATAGATGATTTCCTCTTGCCTGGAAGCTACTAGCTAGCTATCCATCACGAGCACTACCTAAAAATTTTGATTTATGTTACGTGTCTGGTAGACTCAGTTATAGGGAAGCTTGCTGTGCTGATTTTTAAGGCTATGAGTGCCTGTGTGTGTGTGTGTGTGTGTGTGTGTGTGTGTGTGTGTACACTCAACCCACATCCTGGAAAATGGGCAGATTCAGCTGTTAAGTTTTAAAGGTCTCCTGTGGTTGTGTCTGTTGTACCCACAGCACGTAGCTAAGTGGCCTCATTAAGACCTGTTAAATAAGACCATCTCTGGGCCGTGTTAATGCGAGGCCATTGATTTCGTCGATTGGTCCACGTTTCATTCAGGCTGTTTTTATAGGCAGTTGTTCTGTTTCTGGAAGCCTAATTTGACCCAGTATATTCAAATCTGGTTAGCTCGGTGCTCTAATGGGGTTTTTCTGTGTCAGGCTGTGTGGATATAAGCTGGCATATTTCAATGAGAGGAGGGCATTCGAGTGACAAAACAACCTCAGCAATTTCCAAATGGTAACACAGCTGTAAAGTCTGCCATCTTTGGAAAGTTATTTCCTAAATTACCCTCAATTATAAGAGGTCTCTACATAATTTGATTTTTCTGTAAATTATACAACTCAGGGAGCTTCTCGGCCAACTGGATTTTAACCTTGTTGGAATGCATAGAGCTGAGACAAAGCCCTGGCTTGCTCTCAAATTCTCTGTAGGAAAGACGGTGTCAGGGGGTGGGGTGGAGTGGGCATCAGCTTCCTCCCATCCGGCCTCCCTCTTGACCTGCAGGTCTGGTGGGGAGCAGGGTTTCCACCCTGCCTCCACCACGAATTACTGTGAACTCGGGGGCCAACAGCTGAACCTTTTCAAACCCTTCAGACCTTGTTTATAAAGTAGGAATAAAGTACTAACTGTTCGGTTATTAAGGATTAAATTAGAATATATATAGCAAGTTCCGGGCATGTGGCAAGCTGCTCAGTCGATGCTGTTTTTTTAAATTCATATTAGCTCAGATGAAAACTCCTCCAGGAAGCTCCCCCTGATTCCCCCCCGCCCCCCTTCAAACTCAGGTTAAATGTCCTTCTAGAATGGTGCTGCCTACTCACAATGTAATGTGACTTGTATATGTTATTCGAAATTTTCCAGCAGCTACATTTTAAAAAGTAGAACAAAAACCAGGTGAAATTCATTTTAATAATATACTTTACTTAACCCAGTATAACCAAAGTATGATCATTGCTACATGTAATCGATAAAAATATTAAGATATTTTACACTCTTTGTACTGAGTCTTATGAAGTCCTGTGTATTTGACACAGCACATCTCACTTTGGGCTGGCCATATGTCCCATGCTCAATGGCCACACATGGCTGGTGACAGTCATACTGGACAGTGCAAGTCTATCCTCACCCCCATGCCCATGTTCCCCTCGTTCGTGACACTTATCTTATGTGTTTGAGATGATCTAAGTAGGCTTTGAGCCTCGTGAGGGCAAGGTCTGCGTCATTCATCTTGGTATCCTGTGGCCACTGCGTCCAGCCACAGAAAAGGAGCTCAGTAGGTGCTTGGCACTGAGCGAATCGCCTGTCCCTGGGCCTTGAGCTAGCCCGGTGTGTGGAGGTCATGCTGAGGAGGCGACCAGGGCTTCGTGCCCCCAGAGACGCCGAGGCAGCCAACCGTCAAGGCGGGAGGCTTGCTGGGGCCCAGTAGGTCCTTGGTCTGAAGAGGACATCTCCACTCCAGGCTGAGGCCTGACGTTTCTCCAAAAAAACATCCTTCCAAAAGTCCAAGTGCAAGGACCATGGAAGGGCTGACCCTTAGAAAGACACTGGTCATTTCACCTCAACTTAGGTTTTGTTTGTTAGTTTTTCAGAGAGAGGTTTAATGCTGTGTGCGTTCACACACCAAAGCTGTTTTCACAAGCGTAGAAAGTCTAACTGTGTGTTTCCTCCAGGTCCATCCCAAGAGCATGGGCTGTTTCACATGCGGATGGAAGTAGGCAGCACCACCAGATTCCAGAGGCGGCTGAGGGGCGTCGGTTTCATTAATTGTCCTTCTTAAACTTGCCGTTGTTGTAGGGCACCCAGTCCAGAATCAGCTGCCAGCCGGTGGCCCCCACCATTCCCACGGCGCCCGTGGCGCCCCACACGCCCACCGTGGGAATCCAGATTTTGGCCAGCTCGCGGTAGCGACGGCCCAGGAACCTGCTCAGCGTCACAGTGCTGTCCTAACGTCTCAGCTTCGGTTTTATAAGATTCTGTCTTGAGACTGGCGTGTGACAGTGTGGGGAGCGTGGAGAGAACAGGTACAGGGAATTGGATGCTTGAAAGAGCTGGAGAAAGTGAGTCATAGACTCAGAAGGAATGGGGGGGAGGGTCGGGGAGGGGACTGCTTAATCCAGACCTCGCCCTTCCTCAGTACATAGCCCACATTCAGCCCTGTTTCCTTCTTCCCTTCCCTCCTCCCTCCTTCCCTCCTTCTTCCAGAGCAGGTGGCACAATTAGGAACCCAGTAAAAATGCATTGAATGAAATGGGACTGAAATTGCTGGATGCCGTCTTTCCTTCCCTCCCTTATTATATACCTACCGTATTCATTTCCTACGGCTGCCGTTAACAGAGGACCACAAACTGGGCGGCTTAAACCACGAGAATGTATCGTTTCCCATTTCTGGGAGCCGTGGGTCCGAGATCAAGGTGTCGGCAGGGCTGGTTCCTTTGAGAGCCCGAGGAAGAATCTGACATGCCCCTTATCTAGCTCCTGGCAGGTTGCTGCTGTCCTTTGGCTTTCTTTGCTCGTAGAAGCATCGCCCCAGTCTCTGCCTTTGTTTTCATATGACGTTCTCCCTGTGTGCGTCTGTGTCCAAATCTCTCTGTTTTATAAGGACTCCAAACGCAGTGGATCAGGGCCCGCCTGCTCTAATAGGAGTTCATCTTTAGTCTATAGTGACCCTCTTTCCAAATAAGGTCACCTGCTGAGGTACCAGGGCTAGGATTTCAACACATGGATTGGGCGGGGGAGGGGTGGCGCAGTGCAACCAGTGACACCTGCTGTGTGTATAGCGCTGGGCTAGATGCTGGGGCGCTTAAGACAAGGAAGTCCTCGCCCTCTATTAGTTCATACTCTAGCGGGCAACTCAGGCCAGGAAACTGACCATCACAAAACAAAGTGCTATTTGAGTTTGGTACTCGATGCTAGAGGAGCGTAGATGGACCAGGAAGTTAGACGAGGTGTGCGCACGTGGGAGTGTGTGCACTGTCTGTGCTCCTGTGTTTGTGTAGCCTTTGTCACCCCGATTGAGCAAAGACACAGGAGAGGTGACACACAGAGGACCATCTGGTCCTGCCCTCCCCCGCATAAACACCAGCTAAGGGGAGAGGACGTCCTGACTCTCAGGGAACTGGAGCACCGTCCCTCCTGGGCGGGCACCCCATCCATGCCCCTCTGGTGATGACCGGCACCCCAGGGATGCGTGAAAACCGGTTTGACAGTAGCTCCTGACTTCTAGAAAAGTCTGCAGCTCCAACGTCTCCAGCTGATAGTCTGCTGTTCAGTATCTACATGACCATGCCGGAGGACACTGCCAGGTTGGCCCTGCTCCAGCCTTGGCGGGTGCAGAGCTGCTCTGGAAGGAAGCTGGAACATGCCACAGGGGTGGGACGCCCAGGCAGATTCCGCTGCTGCCTAAAATGGCCTGTTGCAATGTTTCCTCCCCTTTGTCTTCTGTCAGGGGTTGAAAGCCACAGAATGGCCAGCATACAGTTCTGGCAGTCATTTGAACTCTTGGAGAAACCGCTCCGCCTGTCTGTTCCATCTCCAGCCTGTGCCCTACGGGATGTCCACAGATACGTCCACAGCTGTAACGGCATCTCGCCAGTGCAGGGCTTGGCTGTGGAGAGCTCGGCCAGCTCACTGCTTGCTTGGATCCAGCCCTCACATCCTGTCCCGGTATTTGGGGAAAAGTTCTGAGAGAAAGGGGCATGTCTGAGGCCCTCCCTAGCCGTGGTTAAGAGCATGGGCCTTAGAACCAGCTGGAACCCCAGAGCCACCGCCTGCCAGCTGTGACTTGGGGAAGCTTCTTACCTTCTCTGTGCCTCAGGTTTTTCACCTGTAAAATGGGGATAATACATTACTAGCATCCACCTCATAGGGTTCTTGTGAGGATTAAATTTGAATCCACAGAATGAGGCCGACATAGGTGTTCGCTGTTTGCTGTTTGCTGTTATTGTTATTCAGGGACAAAAGCCAGAAAGGAGGAAATGATGCTGGGGACACATGAGCAAGTTGAAGCTCAGATCACTTGGAAGGCAGGGCTCCGTGAACTGGCTCATCTTCTACCTGTTAAAAGGGAACTCCACCTTCTAGAGCAGAGGGTCTCTGTTTTGGCTGCACTTCAGAATCAAAAAAGGAAATTTAAAGCATCCACACATTCAATCCACTAAATCAGAATTTCTGGGGTGTCGGTACTTTTTTAAAAGCGCCCAGTTGATTCCAGTGTGCAACCCAGTTTGAGAACCACTTGCGCTGGCTTTTTCCTACTCAAAGACAGGTCCGGGGACCACCAGCCTTGGCATCACTTAGGAGCTTGTTAGAAACGCCTTGGCTCCCACCCCAGCCTGCTGAATGGAAACCTGCATTTTAACAGGGTCCCAGGTGGTCTGCAGCAGTGTTCACTGGAGAGGGCTCCTGAGAGAACAGTCCGCTCCCTGGGGGCTTCTAGAAGAAGCAGCTGTCCATGTATTAGATGACCAAGGACAGGTGGTACAGAGTCTGCGTGGATTTCAGAGACAGAGGTCCCTACCTTTCGTGGAGCCTGGCACGCTGTTGCTTTCTGGAAACTTAGAAAACAGATGCTATGTTTGTGCTGCATGGGGTGCTTGTCGGGGGCAGGGAGCTTCAGTCCCATGGTGGGCTAGGTGGATGGGCAGCCTCTCGGGTCCTCTGGACGCCCTGAATGTTCATAACTGGCTCAACTTGGAGGAAGAAAACGTGACTTTGAACGGGGACCCTGGAAGCGAAGGCCACTGTGATGCCTTTAAAAGGCCTCATCCTTTCTGCGTGCTGAGTTCCTGGGGTGAAGGGGAGCTGAGTGAGGAGCTGAGCTGGGCTGCCTTGGTGGCCGCAGTCTGAGTTTGTTCTCCTCGCGGTTTGGGCTGTTCCTGACCACACTTTGTCAGGAAACAGGAAGGAGGCACCCAAGGTGGACCCTCCATGCTCCCCCACCCCACTCCAGCCTTTACCTCCAAATGACATCTTTAGGTGTCACCCTCTCCCAATCCCACCCCCCACCCCAATCCCATCCCCCCACTGCCTCTACATGCCAGGCGCAGCAGATCTCAAGCAATGAAGTTTAACGGGAAGAGAAGGGAATTCAGAGCCCGAAGTCCTAAGTTTAAATTTCTGCCTCTTTCTGCTTGATCTTGGTCAAGTATCTCAGAGTGGAAAATAATTTATTTAATTTTAGCTGAAGAGGCCACATAGTATAGCAGTTAAAACTGGGGTTCTTGGAAGCAGGCTTCCTGGGTTCAAATCCATACTCCCTGGCAGAGTAACCGTGGGTCATTTACCTAATCTCTGGGTACCTCAGTTTCTTGATCTGTAAAATGGGGAGAACAGCAGTCCCTACCTCTTTGGCTTGTTAGGAAGATTTAATGAGTTGATTTGTGTCAAGTGCTTAGAACAGTAGCTGGAGACACAGAGTCAAGTACGTTAGTAAATGTTCTTTTTTTACCTTTACATTTGCATATTTAAAACTTTCCACTGTTCTTTTCAAAAAAAAAAAATTGTAATCACAGTTTGGGTTCTAGTAACTGACTTTTAAGAGAAGCGTCTCTTGCCCAGTGACGTTTATAGTTCCTCACATTCAAACAACCTGTCGTTGCTTTTCAAATGCAGCAGCCCCCATTTTACAGGTGGGGAAACTGAGGCACAGAGAGGCCTACTGGCTTTTAAAGTAACACGTGCAGGGTCATCCGATCCAGTCAGGGAGTTGCAGAGCCACAATTCAGCCTGTTGTTCTTGGGACCAGGCCACCTCTGCCAGCTCAGCTGGCGTAGAGATGCGTTGACTACATGGGTGACCCAAACGCATTTGATTCTCAATTCATTGGTCCTTAAAGTAGTGATGGAACCCCCTCCTCCCCGTGAGAACTTGTAAATAGGCCGGCTCCTGCCTGCCTTTGGTAGGTGGTGACCACGGTGCTCCAGGCACACCTGGGTGAAGGATGCTGCTTGGTCCTGGGGCCCCTTCTATCCCAGCGGGCAGGATGCGGTGAAGGGGAGCAAGGATGATGGGG
This sequence comes from Tursiops truncatus, assembly GCF_011762595.2. Taxonomy (NCBI): domain Eukaryota; kingdom Metazoa; phylum Chordata; class Mammalia; order Artiodactyla; family Delphinidae; genus Tursiops; species Tursiops truncatus. The sequence goes on along the minus strand of NC_047044.1, from coordinate 17,356,323 downwards.
CACCCTGTGCAGGCCACTTCTCTCCTGGCTTCTCAGTTTCTCCCAGAAACTCACTCACCCCTCATGAGTCAGACAGAGCATCTTTAAACCAGGAACAAGATTGCTCAGGCCAGAGTTGGTACCTGAAATAAGCAAGTTACAGGAAGTGCTTCTGAGGGTTTAAGAGTTGGAAGATTGCTTCTTTGAGTTCTTCTCTGCCTAGGCACAGTGACCATCTGTAATTGTCTCCTCCATTCATTCTTGTCAGGAGTGGCCTGTTTGCGTTCATCCCCCCGGGTCTGTGTTACGAGCCCAATGGAGACACTGTTTGGCGGCCTCTTGCCATCCTCTTGCCAGAACCCTGACCAAGAATCAGTGTTCAAACAGGAATCAGCATGATTCCAGGTCTCTTTCCTAATTAGCAGGAAGCACAGAGCCAGTGAAAGCAAACAGGCAGCTTGGTAAGGCCAGGGTAGGGGCTGCCCATTTGGGGAAGGGTTGGCCACACTGATTGGTAGATCCGCTGGGCTTCTGTTGTGTCAGTTGGTTCCACAGCCTGGCACAGACCATGGCAGTAGTTGGCAGAGGGAATTATAGGCAGGGGTTAACTCATCCCCAGACCCCTTGATCACTAAGAGTAAAGAAGTAGATAGACTCACACTAAGCCCTTAGTTTTTGCAGATAGAACATTCTGGGTTCGACTTTTCAAGAGCAGCCTGGAAGTCCATTAACAAGGGACACTTGTAATCTTTCAGAGGAACAAATTTGAATCGGAGGAAGCCAGCCCCTCAGCTCACCAGTGAGCCCAGCCATCCCCTGAGCACAGCAGCTTTGTAATTCTGTAATCATCATTCCCAAAGAACCTTCATTCTAGGACTGGTGGAGCCTCTTGAAAATTTCATCTCATTTGGTAGGGAAATTGCATGCTAACATGACATTTAGAAATGAGGAGGCTGTCTTGGGACCTGTCCCTCAAACGTGTTTTGTCACCACATAGACTGGCTCACAAATGGTACCCCCGCTTTCTCCCACATGCTACATTGGGTCTCTCTCATTCATAGGATGGTTAATCTCAGTTTAGCCTCTGGGCCTTGGCTCTCAGTGGGTTTTCTTTCATTTTACAGGATAGACAAGCTGGTGCCTGAAAAGAAATGTGACTTTTGAAAGGAATTAGCAGATAACTACGGGAGTTCAGAGGTGGCTGATACCCAGTTATTCACGGTCATGAGGGAAAGGGGTTGAATGAGAAATAGAAATCCACACGTAATCTCCAGACCTCGCGTTAATCAATGGCCTTCTCTTCCACGACGCCTTTAACCTTCTTGGGCTGATTCGTGGCTCTTTTCAGAACTGAGATCCTGAGTGATCAGCACAAAAGAAATAATTTACCAACCGCTTTCATTTTTTTTTTTTTTTTTTGCGGTACGCGGGCCTCTCACTGTTGTGGCCTCTCCCGTTGCGGAGCACAGGCTCCGGACGCGCAGGCTCAGCGGCATGGCTCACGGGCCCAGCCGCTCCGCGGCATGTGGGATCTTCCCGGACCAGGGCACGAACCCGTGTCCCCTGCATCGGCAGGTGGACTCTCAACCACTGTGCCACCAGGGAAGCCCACCAACCCCTTTCTTAATGAGCATCTAGAGGAACTGAAATTCTTTTTTTTTTTAATGTATTATTATTACTGTTTTTGTTATTCACTCAGAGTAAAGTGTCGTTTTTCTTGAGCAAGTGGCAGAATGAGCTTCTTCTGTGGGTTGGTTTGTTCATTGCTGTCTTATCGGACACCAGCATATAACACAGTGATTTTCTTTTTTGCTAAAAAGAAAAAAAATTATTGGGATTCAGGCCTAGATCGCATTGAAATAAAAACCAGGAGCCAGGAGAAGGAGGGTCAATTGCAATTGATAATTGAGTCTCCTTCCCCAGGATTTTAGGGTGTAACTCAATCTGAGGGGAAGGAATGATAAGTATCTTGTTGAGATAAAGCCTGGCCAAAAACAGCCCCTGGCAATTGCTACCATTTGTTATCTGATTAATGCACAAGGTACAGTCTTTCTTGAGCCTAAGAAACCCAGCTTGTCTATCGGTTGCGGTTGCGCCGTTGTTCCAGTTGAACTTGCGAAATAGCAATGTCCAAACCCACTGCAAACCTTGGGAGGTGGTGGTGCTTCTGATCTCAAGCTCTATGCAGTAGGATCCTGGGGAATCCCGCAGACCACAGCCACCAGTTTGGGGGCACCTTACTCAAGGCCTAGGGAAAGGATCCATTTGGGGAGTAAAAGCCAAGCCTGACTCAGAGGTGAAGTGTGCAGCTGGAGCTGCTACACCCCCTTACGGGAACCAGAGCAACATCTGTTCTTCCTCTCTGGTACTGTCCTTGCCCTTGCCCTTGACCCAGGGTCCTTTAAAACCCAAGGCCTGTAGTCACTTGCCTCCTGAACTGTGGTAGGCAGCATGGCCCCACAGAAGATGTCCACATTCCAATCCCTGGAACCTGTGGCTGTGTTACCTTACAGGGCAGAAGGGACTTTGCTGATGTGGTTAAGTGAAGGATTTTCAGATGGGAAGATTATCTTAGATTAGCTGGGTGAGTCCAGGGTAATCACAAGGGTGGTAAGAGGATCCAGAGACAGAGTGGCAGATGGAGATGGGATGCCGACAGAGGCAGAGGTCAGGGTGCTGTGAGGATGGGGCTCCCAGCCAAGGAATGCAAGTGGCCTCCAGAAGCTGGGAAAGGCACGAAGATGGATTCTCCCTTAGAGCCTCTGCGGAAAACTGTCAACACCTTAACTCTAGGACCTGTGACCTCCAGAACTGTAAGAGAATACACTGGTGTTGTCTTAAGCCATGGGTTTTGTGGTGATTGTTACCGCAGCAATAGGAAACTAACACAAAAGCTCCCACCTACGTCCAGGGTCCGAGGGAAGCCTGGGAGACGCTGATGTCAGGAAAGCAGAATCTAGCAGCAGCAGTGTGAGTGTGGAAAGTGGCAGTAACGATGATGAAGGTGCTGTGATGCTGCCCTCTTCAGAGATCGTTTTGAGCGTAAAGCGAGATACCATGAAAATGCCCAATAAATCTAAGTTGTGAACCAGCAGCCCTGATTGGCTGAGGCATTGGCTCATCATAGCTCATGGCCCTTCAGGGACAGGCCAAGAAGGTAGAGCCCAGATCCTTTCACTTGTAAGCATCTCTTTTATGACCGTACATACCACCTGAATTCACATCAGAGCACATTTGCGTTGATGGGTTCCCATAGGTGGGAGTTACTACCACTGTGTTCAGTCAATATATTAAAAAAAAAAACTGAATACATATTGGGAGTTTGTGTTGTATTTGTCACGATTTTCCTTCACAATTATATAATACTTCCAGTGTTCTCTAAGTACCTTCACAGGGGCTAGCTTCACTGAAACTCACGATTCTTTGAGGGTCGGCAGGGTAGGTATCATCTCCCGTGTTGTAGATGCCAAGAGAAGGAAACTCCGAAGGCAAGCTCTTAATACACGACTGAGATGAGCCTAAACTTGAACATTTAGCCCAGAGAGGGGAGCGCATCGTGCTGGTTAAGAGCAGACAGTCCTGCCAGTCAGTAGCTGGGTGACCTTAGGCAAGTTACTTGACCTCCCTGTGCTTCAGTTTCCTATCCGTCAGTATAGGGATGATCCTCGTACATACCTCATAGGTTTGTTGTGAGGTCTAAGTGATCATAAAGCCATAAAATGCTTAGAGTAATGCCAGGCACACAGTAGGGTGTGTGGTTGTGTCTCAACGGCCACAGCACCAGCTACACAACCATAGCCAGAGTCAGCCGACCGCATATTTCAGTGCTCAGTTTCCGTGACTGCCCGCATACTGCAAGCCAGAAGCATCCCAAACCATCCCATTCTGCTTGAACATTCCAAAGTGCTCAATTAAGGTGGTGCCTTAAGCTCTAGACCAGAGGTCCACGAACGTTTTCCAGACAGTCAGAATTTTAGGTCTCTGTTGCAGTGACTCAGCTCTGCCCTTGTAGTCTGAACACAGCTGTTGACAACATGTAAATGAATGGACACGGCTGGATTTGGGCCACAGGCGACCTCTGCTTTAGACAATGCTGAGAGCCAGAAATCCCAAATTCAAGTCCCAGCCTTCCCACCGTACAAGGGCATTCTGTAGCAAGTCATGAAGACTCCAGGACTCAGATCCTTCACCTCTAAAAACAGGAAGCACAGTGGTGATTCTTTCAGGAGGATGGTGAGCCGACGAGCGCGTTTGTAAACCGTAGAGGACTGAGCCTCATTTGGTTGTCAGTATTTTGTTGCTGATGTACAGTTGTGGTCCAGGCCACCTGTGGCGGATGAAGCATGCACGTGCACTTGGTAGAAAATGTTGGGTGTTGGCCGACCAGCTCTCCGGTCTGCAAATGCATGATGAAATCAGGAAAGGGCTATTTGATTTCAATTACGTTCATCTTTTGCGATATGAGAGTAGCACCAGCCTCTCAAAGCCTCCCTTTCCTGCCATGAGAGATTTCTCAAGAAACAATGCTTTCATTTTAGCCCCAATTGATCTCCATTCTGGAAATTGCAAATGAGCAAAATGACCGTGATGAATGGGGGCTCGGGAGAAACACAAGGCTCCGCTCAGTGTCTCAGGCTGGAGAAGGGAAGCCTGGAGGCTTTATCGGGGGAAGATGGGTGGCAAGTGAATTGCCGAGCTGAATTACAGGACGGTTGGTGAATAAATGCACTGTGCTGAGCAACGATGTGTCTCATTAAGATGCCCTCAGTTCGGGCCCCAATACTACGGGAATTGTCAGAGCGATTATGTGCAAACCTCAGTTTTGAGGTTGGAAAAGCGGTCAGCGCATAATTGGCAGGAGAGGAAAAAGAAGGGAGAGGGTTCGAAACAATAGGTATGAAATGGCTGTTGCAGCAGAGACGACAGGGGTGTAAAGAGGCACGTTGATCACTCAAGACTCAGTGTGTGTGGTCTCAGGGTCACACTTGGGCCACGTGGACCATGCATTTGGTGCCCTTAACAGGCCTTCTGGGAATCAAAGCGGTTTGCTCTGTAGAAAGTTTCAAGTGCACTGGGGACACGTTTATTGAATGAATGAATGACTGGTGCTGGCCACATGATTGTCAAATAAGTGAGTGAAGGAGGGAAGGGATGAATGAACAAATTTATAAACCAATACTTCACATAAAATGAAATGATAATAGTACCTACCATTGTATGACTGGTGGGAGAATTAAATGGGAGAATGCATCTGAACCGGCAGCACAGTGCCTGGCAGGAGCAGGCACTCAGTTTCAGCTGGTTCTGTTGGTATGTTTCCGGACAGCCATAAAAAGATGCCACAGACTGGGTGGCTTCAACAACAGACATTTATTTCTCAGTTCTGGAAGTCCAAGGTTAAGGTGCAGGCAAGGTTGATGTCTGGTGAGGTCTCTCTTCCTGCCATGCAGACAGCCGCCTACGTGCTATGTCCTCATGGGGCCTCTTCTCAGAGAGATCTCTGGGGTCTCTTCCTCTTCTTCTAAGGACACCAATCCTGTTGGATTAGGGTCCCACCCTTATGACCTCATTTAAAATTAATTATCTCCTTAAAAGCCCTGTCTCCATTATAGTCCCGCTGGGTGGGGGGAGTTAGGGCTTCAACATACGAATTTAGGGAGGGCACAGTTCTATAACACTCGGTAAAGAATCAAACCTTGCTTTTAAAAGCCTAACCTTGTCACTAAGCAGCTACACTGGAATAATCTTTTCCTGGGGAGAGAAATTGGAAATGTCCCAATGTTCTGGAAAATTGGGTGGATTTCCCACAGCGTACGTCCTTCCACATGGGGGTGTCTGTCTCGTGCTCTTCAAAGACCCCAGCAGTCATCCTTTCACTCCCCACTGTTAGACAAATGGGCAGCTCACTCATGCTTTTTTTTTTTTCTTAAAAAAAGCGAAATACCTGACCCTCTCTAAGGCTTCTGTAAAACACGTGCTCTGGGAGAGGAAGTCGACCTCGTGAACCCACTATTCTGTGTTAGAGAGAGCGCTAACTAGATCTCATTTCTTTTTCTATTTTCGTTTTCGTCTCCAAATCTGCCTGGAAGACAGCGAAAGCTCATTAATTTGAACCCTGCTCATTTAGAATATGTTACATTTCCTCCAAGTTCACCGTGAAGTAGGAATTTGTGAAGCAAATTAATTGTGTGAACATAATTAGAAAAGAGGAGTCGTGTAGAGCTGGGAGGTACCTGGAGGTGATCCAGTCCTTTTTCCCTTGGTGGCTTTTTCTTTTCAGATGAAGGAATTGAGGCCCAGCAGGCAGACCTGGCTCCTCCAAGCTCACACAGTGGGACTGCTTCCCTTCCTTTAGGACCCCAGCCTAATTCACGGAGTCTTGTTTGTTTGTGAAAGACACAGGCGCTTTACCACTGTGGGTTCCTTTTACTATATGGATTTCACATATTAAAAGTACATTTAAAAAAATATTCTGCATTTCAAGTTTTCCACTAATTATGACTGGCCTTCTCCCAAGTTAGCTTGAGCTATTTTGGTGAGGTTTTATAGTTATTTAATAAGAAAAGGCTTTTTAAGAACCTCGTAAAACCTTCTGTACCATTCATTCTAACCAACACTCCCTCTTACAATTATGTCACTAACAACTTCTTTTTAAAAGGCCAGAACTTTTGTGTATTCATGTTAACCTTAAAAGCAGCATTCACCGAACCCCTGAGAAACAAGAAGTGTAATACTTCATAGGATTGGGGCAGAGCAAGTGAAATAATGCACGTGAAAGGGTTCTGTACGTTTGGGAAGCATATACAAATGCTTTATGTTTTCCTTTATTGCCGTCTCTGGTCTGGGCAGCGCCCCAAAGAATGGTCGAAATACGTTTGTGGATGTAAAGGCGGAATTTCTGTGGAGATTCCCCAGGGACTGGGCTGTTTTTCCATGGGATTTAAACAAGTAAATGACATGCCTATTTATTAACTTAAATCAAACTGTAACTGCCACAAGGCCTGGAATGTTCTCACCAGCACATCAGCACGTCCTCTCCCTGGAGTCAGACCAATTAGGGCACCAGACAGCAATCAACAGCTTATTTAGTGAGCCCAGGTTCAGAGTACCGGTGAGGTGGACAAAATTACAATGTGTTCCTTGGCCTTGGGACTTGAGGAATTCTCTGCACAGCCATGGGCAACAAGAGTGGGGCACCCCCAGTATTTGGGGGGAGCTTCTGAATCTCTCCTTCTTGGGTATTTAATGCACCTTTAAGTCCATTTTGGGGATTGTGGAAGATGAAGGGTTATTCCCTTATTCGTAAGGCCAGTTCTGTGCTTGGTAGGATGATGAGGGTGATGGTGGTGATGATATAGCGGCGGTGGTGGTGGTCATAGCAGCAGTAGTAGTTGTTGTTAACATTTCTTGCACACTCACTCTGTGTGCCAGGCACTGTTCTGGTGCTTTGCACACATTATTTGAACCATCACAACCCTGTAATGTAGAAAGTCGGTTTGACAGATGATGATGACAAGGCTCAGAGAGGTTAAGAACTTGCCTTAGGTCACACAGCTGGCAGGTGACAGCAATGAGAAGTTAACCCTGGCCGTCTCGTGCCCTTTCACTGCCTCCTGGCGTAGTGCTCTGTCTCCACCTGCCAAGGCTCTTAACGAGTCCCAGGACACACGCTGCTCCCGTACAGTGACTCAGAGGCCCGGGAGCAGTGTGTGTCAGGGCCCCGACATTAAGCCTGAGGTCAGGAGACAGCAGTTCTCTTGCTTAATCCCAAATGTCCTATTTCTCCTGTGTTTCCTTTAGGGGGCCTTATCTTCAGTTGACAAGCGCTGACAGGTGGCCCCTCACCTCACGGAGCCCACTGACCACACGAGCCTAGACTGTCTCTTTAGGGTTCAGATTTTCGCATTCAAGAAAAGACAAAGGGCAAAAGATTTCTGTTTTCAGCTGCCAGGGTCCCAGCGTGGGCCTCTCAAAGCTTGCTGAATTTGGAAGCATTTCTGGTTTCCTTCTCAGAAAGCAGTAATTTGACTTTGGGCCACCGGTGCTCAGTGAAATGAGCCTGTTATCAAGGGTAATGTGGTGTTGAGTTCCTCTGACGGAAGAGGGTCAGCACCAGATATAATGAGTAGCACCGTTTCAGCTGAGCTGGCTTCTCCCTCCCTCTTCAGCCTCATCTTGGGCCCCTCGTTCCCTTCCCATCATTACAGGACCTGGTTCAGTTCCTCTGTTGCACTTGTTTCCCGTGCCAGCAGGCCTTTGTACATGCTGTTCCCACTGCCTAGGAAGCTTTCTCCTCTCCTCACCTCGACTTGGTTAACTCCTGCTCGGCCCTAGGACCTGTTACGTGTTCCCCTAGCTCCTTTACTTCTCCTTTTGAGCCCTTTACCTGTTGTAATTATTTTATTTTATTTTTGTCACTTAAGTGCTGTCTTCCCCATTGGATGCTAAGGTCCGTGCTGGCTGCCTCTGTGCCTGCTTTATGGCTAACGTAGCTCCTGAAACATGGTGGCCACTGGGTAGATGGGGTGAGAATGGGGTGCCCCAAGCTTCAAAAAGAGCTGGGTCTCCTGGTCAGTCTATACAGTAACTCCTTTTCCATCCATCCGAGATCCCAGGTCTAGAATGGCCAATAGAAAAGGGGTTAAGATGAGAACTCTAGACCCAGGCTGTCCGGGTTTGTATCCCAGCCTTGCCTCTCACTAGCTATATTTTTCTATTGCCGTGTAACAAATTACCACAAAGTTAGCATTTTACAGCAACTCAACATTTATTATCCCAGTTTCCGTGGTACAGGAGTCTGGGCAGGCTCAGCTGGATGCTGTGCTCAGGGTCTCACCAGGCTGCAATCCAGGTGTTGGCCAGGGCTACAGTCCATGTGAGGGTCAGGTCCCCTTCCAAGCTCTCGTGGTTTTTGGCAGAATTCATTTTCTTTTACCTGTAGAAATCACAGCAGCTTTGTTTTTCTAGGCCAGCAGGAGAGTCTCTCTGAGTTTAGAGAAAGTCTAAGCCCTCTTTAGAATGCTCAAAGAGGATGGGGCCTGATAAGGTCAGGCCCATCCAGCATCACTTCCTTTTAGATTAACACACAGTCAACTGATTAAGGACCTTAACATCTGCAAAATCCCTTTGCCTTGTAATGTAACATAATCATGGAAGTGATATCGTATTCCCAGGTCCTTTCTGTGCTCAAGGGGAGAGGATTATACAGGGCATCTATATCGGGGGGCCAGAGATCACAGGGACCATTTTAGAACTCTATTAGTCTAGCTGTGTGGCCTTGAGTAGGTTGCTTAACCTCTCTGTGCCACTCTTGCATCATCTATCAAGTAGGAATAATGGTAGCACCCACTTCATAGGGCTTGTTATGAAGATTAAATGAGTTAATTTATGTTAAACGCTGAAAGCGATTCCTGGCAGGTGGTGAGTATTCAGTAAATGTTAGCCGTTACAGCCGTAAAGATGACGATAATCCCCAAGCAAGCCAGTGGGATCCAAGGTTAAAAATCCAACCCACCAACTGGCTGGAAAATGAAACCTGAGCAGCCAGGCCGAAGGGGAAAGAAGAGACTGGAGACTGTCAATGAGCTTGGTAAATAGGCCATGCTAAAATGAAAGCTGACAGCTTCCATGCCACGGGGCGAACATGGGTGAAGCAGATGGAAAGCTATATCAAATTACTAAAGCAAATTGGATATAAGTGGGTGCACGTGCCCCCCATTTTAGTTCCTTTCATTAAAGCATCTCTTCTCAAGACAAAGAGTAGTGCTATCTCTCCAGAAAGCTTAAAATCCCTTACATCAGGAATTTAAAAAACAAATTTTTTTAAAGTCTTTATTGAATTTGTTACAATATTGCTTCTGTTTTATGTTTTGGTTTTTTTCTTTTTTTTTGGCTGTGAGGCATGTGGGATCTTAGCTCCCCGACCAGGGATCGAACACGCACCCCCTGCATTGGAAGGTGAAGTCTTAACCCCTGGAGCACCAGGGAAGTCCCTACATCAGGCATTTAATCAAGGCTGACACCCCGAATGTGAATAGATGAACATAACTGGATATTTGGGCAACTTTTGTAAGCAGCTGCACCCCCAAATTTAGGTTTGACCTAAAGGAAGGCTTTCTCCTGAAACAGGATCCCAGTTGGTTCAGTTTAAAAATAAGGGTCCCTCGTCACCCTGGTGAGACCTACCACCACGTGAACCGGTATTGTGAGATGGGGCGGGAGGGAGGCTGCTGTGGAAACCTGCTCTGCGATGCTTGCGTTTTGCTGGGGAGCGTTAAGAATTGATTTGTTGCTCCGTCTGGGATGCTGTTAACCAAATGTGGGCAGACGCAGCGAGGTGAGTCAATGAAACAAGTTCACGGTGGCATATTTATGCATAGCGGCGGGCAGGGAGAGGAAGATGACGCAGCATCTGTCCTTGGAAGGAAGTCACTTCATTGAAATCCCTCTCAGTTGGATCACCCAGGGCAAGTCACTCACTCTCTTTAGATCGTGTACTTTACATCTGATAATTCAACTCAAGTACTATTGACGGTGGTGGTGGACACCTCTGGCACTCTGCCCACACCCCCTTGCATCCCCTTATGGTTTCCGGGCACCCATCCTGCAGCTTCTACATGCTTTGTTTGTTTCTTTTTTTAAAAAAAATTTATTTATTTATTTATTTATGGCTGTGTTGGGTCTTCGTTGCTGCGCGTGGACTTTCTCTAGTTGCGTCGAGTGGGGTCTACTCTTTGTTGCGGTGAGCGGGCTTCTCATTGCGGTGGCTTCTCTTGTTGCGGAGCACGGGCTCTAGGCGCGCTGGCTTCAGTAGTTGTGGCACATGGGCTCCGTAGTTGTGGCTCGTGGGCTCTAAAGCGCAGGCTCAGTAGCTGTGGCTTACTTGCTCCATGGCATGTGGGATCTTCCCGGACCAGGGCTCGAACCCGTGTCCCCTGCGTTGGCAGGCGGATTCTTAACCACTGTGCCACCAGGGAAGTCCCTACGTGCTTTGTTTCTAATGGCTGCACCTGCGACTTGCTTCTGAGGCTGCATTTGGGCTCCTGGAGTTTCTTCTTCCTATGCACAGAGACAGGGAAGAATCCAGGATTTACCTCTTCCTGGGCAGCCCTTAGCCCGGCTCCATCATCCCAAGGTGGGACAAACTCAGAAGAGTGAAGTTATGCTCCTGAGGTCCCCATGGGATCCAGTTGAAGACTGGCATTAAGCCTGAAATTACATCCTTGCTGGGCTTCTTCACTCCCCTATCCTACTCCCAGGACCAGCAACATAATTTGCAGGGCTCCTTGTTAAAATATTATTAAAAATCAAGATCTCAGGATGGTGACAGCAGAACGTTACACCCAGCATGAGACCCTTGTGATTGGCAGGCCCTGTGTGACTTCACAGGTAACACACCTGCGTAGCTGGCCCTGCCTGTTCCCTCCACTTTGCTGGGAGCATCCCTTATTAAGTCACTTGCACATGAATTCTTGTCTCGTGCTCTGCTCTGGATGGATTCTAAGATGAATACGGCACCAAGCCTTCCCTTGAGGAGCCGGGGGAAGACAAATGAAGGCACGGATCATTATATCACACATCAGACCATGAGGCAAAGCCGGATCCTGGAGGTACCCACAGTGAGCAATGTGGGAAGCCAAATGCTGTCTGTGAGTTCATGAGGGCTCCTGGGTCCAGGCTAGGATTCTTTCATCTGCCCTGGAAACATGCTGTGTGCCCCAAATGCTGGACAGATAGAATTGGGGTTGATGGTGTGGGAGAGGGGATAGGAGATGACTTCAGAAAGGAGGCACAGCGTGAGCGGCGGTGTAGAAGTGGGACCTCTGTTTACTGAGCAGGGGCCTACTGTGTCTGTGTGCTCAGTGCAGAAGGTTTGAATTTAAAATGACCCAATCCCTGCCCCCAAGTTGCTCCTGAGAAATGCTTACAATCAGCTCAAGTTGAATTCTGTGCAAGGGAAGTGCTAAGCTGAAGTGGGAGAGAGGAAGTACTAGATATGAGAAGGAGTCTGGTCTTCCAAGAAATTACCATTAGGCATTATGAGTCCTAGAGATTCACATCAAAGAAAATATTCCCTAACTGTGAAATCTTGGAAATTGACAAGCTGTTGGGATTCATCTGGGGGGAGATGAGGGGAAGCCTCTGGAAACTACTCCATGTAATTGGTTGCCTAGTCCACTCAGTTTGGTTCCCTAAGTCTAACTCATCAGTTTGCTCAGATTGAAAGTGTTAGATCCTCTTCCAAGTTTGTTGAACTCTTACTTGAAATGACTCCAGGTCCCTGAGTTGCCCTTCAGCTGCATCCCAACCTGGGCTGGTGATGGTGCTCTGCAGACAACACCCACTCTTTCCTGCTCCTCTCCAGGGAGCCCACAAACACCCTACCAGTTTCCCAGAACACTGAAGCAATTGTTGAAATGAAGGAGTCTCCGCCACCGAAGCCGGGAAATGCAGGCACTGGCTGTGGTCCTCCCGGGGAGGGCGGGAAGGGGAGGTGGTGTGGAAATGCCCGTGGTTCTGCGGGGCCCTGGGAAACTCTTTTCTTTATCATCGACTTTGTCAGACTGAGGCCATCCCTCATTTTTCACAGCATGCCTACGGGCAGGGCGGATGATAGCTCTTCCACTGGGAATGAGGGCATAAATGCCATAAAAGCCACGGGGCTTTGCCAGGAAGCGGAGGTGGGGACTTCTGCTGCTGTATGTTGTGCTGTCTTTCTAATACTTGAAATATGTAGCTGCTCCGATGTGAGCACCCAGTCATCACGGCTCATGATTCTTCCTTGGCAAATGTCCCATTTGGGGCAGTAATTCACAATTTCTTCACTGCTTTCTATTAAGCAATTAAAGGAAGTCACAGATTATTCTTATGGATATATATAATCAGGTGGTTTTTAATTACTTAGTGGTGTTGGGAGAGGGAGAGAACAGTGAGGGGAAGAGCCTGACGGTTTCCTCTCTTCCTCTGCTGTTTTAATTTGGATTTATTTTTTTTCCCCGAGGCTTCAGAAGCATCTTTGAATGTGGCTGTGCACAGTGGGGCCCCTGCCAGCCTCAGGCCACATCTTAGGGTCCTATTTCCCAGGAGGTTTCTTCTAGCCCTTCTGACACTCCAGCTTCTCCTGTCACCTGACTGTTGCCTCTGCCTGTAGCATCCTCCACAGTCTCAGATCCACTTACCGTGGCTTCCTCAGGAAAGCTTTCTCTGGTGCCCCCAACTAGCTTAGGTCCCCTCATCATAGGCTCTCACTATGCCCTTTGCTTTTCTTTTAGAGCACTCCATTCATTCAACAAATCTTTATTGAATACCTACTATGTGGCAGGCTCTGTTCTAGGCACTAGTGACAGATCAGTGAACAAAAAACAGACACAAACCCCTGTCCTCATGGAGCTTGTATATTCTAAATTCATTGAGATTGTGATGATGAATGATTATTCGGCAGTTAGTGTATTGACGTGTCTTCCCCACTAGCCTGGAAGCTCCATGAGGACCGAGCCATATCTGCCTTAACCAGAGTCCTCGTCCTGCCAGGGGCCATGGAGACGTGCAGTAGGACCTCAGGGAATGCAAGGCGGCTTGTGATCTGATGGCTGCCCTTTGATCATCTTGGCGCTCCCCGAGGTGGTGGTGTCTTCCCTTAGAATCCAGACATCATCATGTGGAATTAGCTTCTCTGGAGTGGATTACAGCCCATGAGAGGGAATGTAAGGGAAGAGGAGTCAGCTCAGTCATGGGTCTTCCAGAACCCCAGGGGTCTCCTCTCTCCGTCCTCTGTGATGCACCCCAGAAATCTTGCACCATTTTGAAATCTCTATTTAGCTTCTGGGTAGTTGTGCAACTTCTTGGGGGGGGGTCACTGAATTTTATGGCAGATCTGTATTTGCTGGGTGATCATGACGGACCCTCTAGTTGCCCCAAGGCCACCTCATTCAGGTGTCGCGAGACCCCTGGTGTTTTGGAGTTGGTTGGGCAATGTCTGTTTCAGCACCTTTGGTTTGAACCCACGCCTGGCTGCTTCCTTCTGAGCTGTCTTCACTTCAGGCATTAACCTCCTAAAAGTCCACCCGGAAACTTCCACTGAAAAATGGATCATCCCCTTCCTCAACAAGATGTGTTTGCTCCGTTTATCTCATGGGGCGGTTTATGTGACCACGTGTTCATTATGCAGTCATTCATAACGTAAGGGAAGGGGCAGGGCCAGGACTGGACAGAGGCACGCAAGGCTCCTGGGTTGCAAAAGGTCAGGCAGCTCTCAGGGCTGGGCAAGTGCAGGACAAGTGCAGGTGCACAGATCTGGCCCTGGGAGGGAGAGTAGGAGGGTATGTGGGTGTGAATGAAGGCATGAAGGCCCTTGTCTCTGGTGCAGCAGTGGAAGTGAAATCCTGCCTGGTCTCTATAGCTAACTCCACCCACTTGTAGATTTCACTGATCACAAAAGCCTTTCATTAGGTGATCCCAAAGCCAGTTGTGAGCGCAGGGTAACACATTGAGGGGCCTTAACACAGCCTTTCCTGATCCCCCCCACCATGTCTGTGCTTTGTATGTTGCAAAAGCCTGTGAAAGACAGTGTAAAGAAGGGAGAGGGCCAGAATCTCCACCTTTTCAGGAATAAAAAGTACATATTTCCTCTTAAATGATCATTTACAGGCCCCTTCCATCGCAAATGCTACCTGGTCACCTGGCGGCACGTGTCCAAGGCTTCTAATCTTTCAATACATGCCTAGACTCTTAAAAGGACTGTGATTGCCAGTTGTCTTACAAGCAATCATCTCATCACAGGGTGGTTTGGGAGGAGAGTTCAGGAGGCAGAAAACGGCACGAAACACCTGGCAAATCCAATTCAGCTGGATAATGTCTTTGAGCCAGACAGAAAGTGACTGCGTTGACAGCTCCGCGTTTCCAGACATTTGGTGGGTTGATACAGCCATAGGAAACGTCTGTGGCCACATCTGCTGCCGCAGACCTTATCTGAGTGTTATGAATCCCATTTCTCGCTTCTAATCGGGGAAGAGTTCATCAGTGCGGCTTTCATCTGAAGAAGTGACGTAGGGAGCCCAGTGGTTGCACATGTGGAGTCATGGCTCAGTAATCACTAGTGGAGAAGCGACTGCTGCTGGTCAAGTCTTCTGTGTTCAACAGATCCCAGCAGGCTAACACGTGACACAGCCTGGGCGAGCATCATTCCCCTTTGGCCCCGTGGTGGTTTTCATTCCAGGCAGGATGGGCTGGACCAAGTATAATTTAATAACTGATAGTAATATAGCTAATGCTGACTGTGGGTTATGTGTGAAGAGCTTTACATGAAGTTCTATTATGGATTGTAACCGTGATCACTCCCATTTTACAGATGTAGTCACTGAGGTCGAGGGAGCTTGGTGACTGATCTCGGGTTGTACAAGAGAGCATTGGTGGAGTCGGTATCCAAATCCAGGTTGTCGGCCATCCTATATCCTCATCTTTGTGTTGTTCAGTGTTCTCAGTGTTGACTTCTCCACCCAATCCTGCCACCTTCTTCTTAAACCAGACTGAGTTTCTCTCTGGCTCAAATAAACATCACGGGCCACCCCTTCCTTTCCAGAGGACAGTGGAGGCCTGGAGAGTGGAGGCCAAACCAGAGAAACACCCAGGGTCTTAGTCCTTTGCACAGTTCTGTACGTTTGTTCTCTGGGTTCTCTCTGCCAGCTTGACGTGCTCCTCTAAAAGTCCTTGGCCCTTTGGGCATGCTCCAGTATTCTCCATCTCTGTGGCACCTTTTATGACCAGTTCAGGTAAAGAGGCAAGAAGGAGCACCCTCTTTCCTTCTCTAACCCTTGTTGTGTGTGTGTGTGTGTGTGTGTGTGTGTGTGTGTGTGTGCCATTTATTTAATTAGTGGCATTGTATAAGAATCTGAACCTGAATCTTGGCTCTGCCACTTACCAGCTGTGTGACCTTGGGCAAGTTACTTAACCTCTCTGTGCTTCAGTCTCTTCATCTGTAGAATAATGGTGATATTAGCAGTAGGTGTGGAGTGAAGGTGAACCATATGCCTGGATTTGAACTACCATGCTCCCTAATGGAGGTGGGATGGGAAAGGGTGATCAGCACCCAATGGCTGCGCAAATTACCAGTACCTTGGGGCGGGGGGCGGTTGGAATTGGGTGGAGCATGGTGTGAAGTTGGGGTTGGGGTGACATAGAAAACCAGCTGACACATCTGCCAGGAATCCCCTTCTATTGGCCTGGCCAGTTTGCAGAGGAAGAGCTGTAGGAATTTGTCTCCAGTTCTCTTCCTGTATTACTGTGATGGAAATCTCCACTGAATATGTGAGGGAAGAGTTTCTTTATCTGCACAGGTCCAGGTCCTGCAATTCCTTTTGTTCCCTGTAACCTTATTTTCTTTAGTTTTCAGCTTTTTTCCTCCCTTCTTTCTAAAACCAGAAAGGTATCAGCAGTCTTCAAAGAGTGGTGGCTTTGAGCTTAGCAGATCTCAAATATCAACGGCAGGCACAGATCCAAAGAGCTGTGTACATGCCTTTTCTCCTGGCGCTCAAGCTGAGCATGTCTTTTCTAGAAATGTCAGTCTGGGAGTGGAAAGCTTGAAAATGTCAGTGTAAAGTGCATTTCCTGGTCTTGTTACTCTAGATGCTCCTTGGCTTCGTGACTTTCAGGGACCGGGGTTCTCAGAGCTACATCTGGCTTCCCATGACCTTTGTAGGAATTTTATGCCATCCTGGGGTCACTGGGACATGTGGCAGTAACTTCTGACTTTTGCACTTTGAGATACAGGTTTGGAGTCCCATATCCTATATCGCCATTTTTGGTATCAGTTGACACGGTTTGGACTGTAGTAGGATATACTTGTATATTACAGTTTGAAAATTAATATGACAAAATATTTTAAAGCAGCTGGTCACAGCACAGAGATTGAATATTCATAGCATTATTCATAAAGGCTTTAAACTGGACACAATGCAAATGCCTACAAACGTGTGAATGGATATATAAAATGTGGTATATCCGTGCAATGGAATACTACTCGGCAATTAAAAAGGAGCAAGTACTGATATAAGCAATAACAAGGATGAATCTCAACAACATTATGCCAAGTGAAGGAAGCTGGACTCAAAAGACTACAGACTGTCTAATTCCATTGATACGAAATTCCAGAAAAAGCAAAGCTATGGTGATAGCAGATCAGGTTTTGCTTGGGGCTGGGGTGGGGCAATGATTGATTGCAAGGGGCAGGAGGGAACTCCCTGGAGGTGATGGGAGGATTTTAAAATTTGGATGTGGTTGTCCTTGCAGTTTTTAATGTAATTTACATTCACTGAAACATCAATCTGTACACTTAAAATGGGTAAAGTTTATTGTATGTAAGTTACAGCTCAATAAATTGGTAAAAATGATTTTTAAATGGCAAAAAATATAATTGGAATGAACAGCATGACCTAAAAATTGGACAGAGGACACGCAAAGGCATTTCAGGAGAGAATACAAACGTCAATGAAAAGATTAAGGTGTCCAACCTCACTACTAATTTTTTTAAAAGGGGAAATTAAACAATGAATCTGGACACAGACCTTATGCCTTTCGCAAAAATTAACTCAAAACGGATCACAGGCCTAAATGTTAAATGCAAAACTATAGAAGATAACTCCTAGAAGATAACATTGGAGAAAATCTAGGTGAACTTGGGTTTGGTGATAACCTTTTAGATACAATATTGAAAGCACAATCCATGAAAGAGACAATTGATAGGTTGGACCTCATTAAAATTAAAAAATTCTGCTCTTCAAAAGACACTGTTAAGAGAATGAAAAGACAAGCCACAGATCGGGAGAAAATATTTGTAAAACACATATCTTATAAAGAATTTTTTTCAAAGTTTTCAAAATATACAGAAAACTCTTAAAATGCAACAGTAAGAATAAAACTCAATAAGCATGTGAAAAGATGCTCAACATCCTATCATTAGGGAATTGCAGATTAAAACAATAAAGAGAGAGCACAACACACTTGTTAGCATGTCTAAGATCAGTAACACTGACACCACCAAATGCTGGTGAGGATGTGGAGCAACAGGAACTCTGATTCCTCTCATTCATTACTGGTGGGAATGCAAAATGGTACAGCTACTTCGGAAGTTTCTTACAAAGCTAAACGTAATCCTACCGTACGATCCAGCCGATGTGCTTCTAGTCATTTATCCAGATACACTGAAAACTTATGTCCATTCAAAAACCTGCACATTGATGCTTATAGCAGCCTTATTCATAATTGCCAAAAGCTGGAATTAACCAATGTGTCCTTCAGCAGGTGCATGGATAAACAAACTGTGGTACAGACAGACAATGGAATATTATTTAGCACTAATAAGAAACAAGCTATCAAGCCATGGAAACACATGGAGGAAACTTAAATGCATATTACTAAGGCTGCATACTATATGATTCCAACTATATGACCTTCTGGAAAAGACAGAACTATGGAGACAGTAGTAAGAATGGTTGCCAGGGGTTGGGGGGAGGGAGGGATGAATAGGCAGAGCACAGGGATTTTCGGGGCAGTGAAACTATTCTGTATGAGGTTGTAATGGTAGATACATGTCATTACACAGAGAGTGAGCCCTAATGTAAACTAGGCTTTGGTTAGTAATAATGTATCAATATTAGCAAATGTAGCAAATGTACCACACCCATGAAAGATGTTAATTGTAGGAGAAGCTGGGAGTGAGGAGTGAGGGGGTAAATGAGATCTCTCTGTACTTTTTGCTCCATTTTTTCTGCAAACCTAAAACTTCTCAACACTCTCCCCCCCACTGCAAGTCTATTAATTTAATTAAAAAACAAAACAGTGGGCTGACCTTACTCACCTTCACACTGGCAAAAATGAAAAGGTGGATAGATGCTCCTCGGTGCTGGCCAGGGCATTCAGCCTCTGGAGGGCATGTTAGCAATGGGTAACAAAATGCAAAGTAGGTAATGCTTTGAGCTGGCTTATTCCACTTCTAGGAGTTTGTCTTAAAGCAGTGGTTCTCAGCTGCCTAATGTCTGGACACATTTTTGGTTGTCATGGGGAGTTGCCGCTGGCATCTAACAGGTAGAGGCACCTAACAGGTGATGCTGCTAACATCCTACCCTGCGCAGGTCAGACTCCCGCAACAGAGGGTCATCTAGTCCACATATCATTAGTGCCACTGCTGAGAAACTCAATTGGGAAAGTGGGCAGGGACATAGATACTCATCTCAGTGGTTCACAATAGTGAAAAATTAGAAATACCCAAAACGTCATTCAGCAGAGATTAGTCAAATAAAAGACGATGTATTCATACTGTGGAATCCTGTGCAGCCTTTAGAATGGCAGTGCAGAGCTATGATTTTAATATGAAACAATGTTCATGAGGCATTGTAACTGAGAAAAGATTACAGAGCAACACGCAGAGAATAATTCTGTCATTGTGAAGACAGAGTGTCTGTGTGTTTCTTAAAACATCTGGGAAGATACCTTCCAAAATCTCAAGCCTCTGTGTCTGGGTGGTTGGAATATGGGTGATTTTGACCCTCCAAAACTATTTTTGATATTTAGAATTTTTTTTTACAGTGAACAGTTATTTTTTAATTAAAACAATAAAGCAAAAGTACATTTTTTTGAAATTAAAAAATTATGCAACTGGAAATGTAGTCAAGTTGGCTGAAGTTTTAAGGTTTATTTTCAACTATGACTTACATTTGCAAGTATTTTAAGGAATGAACTCCCATACCGATTAAGAGCCTACTACATGCAAGGTTTCAATACATCTCATTTACTTCTCAAAGGATCCTGTTGAGTTGTTGTTCCTCAGCTGTGTTGCAGGCAGCAATGGGGTTATTCCCTGTGGTTTCCAAATCCCTTTCCTGCTCTACCACAGTAGGGCCTCTGCCACAGTGCATGGTAATGTGCTGATGTTGGATTATCAGTAATATGTTAGATTTTCTTCTTTATGTTTTTAAAAATCCCTAACACATGTAGGGGATTTCCATTTTGAGAATTCAGAGAACATTCCTAGAATTTCTCTTCACACATACAAAAAAGTTTTCAGTACTGTTTTCTTTATTTGCTAACGACACTTGGAGAGCTCTTTCTTTTTTGGAAAGTTCCTTTGTCTGGAATAGCTCATTCTAGATCAGGGATGGCAATGTGAGTTGTGCCGAGGAGTCGGGGTTTGAGTCTCTTGAATGTGTTTACTGGCTCCCATGAAGCAAAGACTTCACAGTTCCAACCCAGGGCGAGCAGGGAGCACATCACAGCGTTCCCCGGCTGTCATCTCACAGTCAAGACACTCATACCTTATTCCCCTGGTACCGAGAGGAAGCAGTTTGAGTTTCCTTATTTCCCCTGGGGTTTGGGAGCTCAGTTAGCAAGGAAAGGGAACCCTTAAGTATCCTGAACTTTGCCACCTGCTAGGAGGCTGGTTTTCTTGGACGGTTTCTGCACGGGAGCTGTCTGGTGTAATTTGGAATGACTTACAGAATGGAGAACCATTTCATCTTGAGAGGAGAAGGCTTCCTCTCACTAATCACAGCCCTTACTGATGCTGAGAGGCTGGTGGGAAATGAGTCCTGTGGCCTCTACCCGACACTCACCAGAGCACACGCTCCTGAGTATCTGTTCAGAGAAGTTTCCAGACATCCCCAGGTGTTCCCTCCCTGCCCCTGACACACCTGGGCATTTCCTGCATCCTCCTGCTGTATTTCATCTCAGATTGCCTTTAGACTCTCCACCCCTTAAAATTGCATGCAACGACCTCCCCAGATATCACCCTCCCGCTGAGGTCTTTCGTCCGTCACCTTTTAAGTGGTTTTTTTTCTTGCTTCCATCCTTCATCAAGGACAGATTCTATTTCCTGCCTCCAGTGTGTAACGGGTGGCCAGTCATCTCCCTTCAAGGGCAGAGCAACTTCGCACAGCTGCCAGAAAGGCACACCTGTATCCCTGCAGCTGGCCTGGCACTGCCTGGGGATCCGGCCAGCGTCTGCCTTCCTGCCGGAGGAGTGTTCCTGCTTCGTGGTTTGGAGGCCCAGGGAGCAGCTCTGGGGAACAGGCTTGGAGTCTGGGTTGAAGTCCTGGTTCAAGCATTTGGCAGCAAGCAGCGGGACCTTGCCCGTGGCACCGGTGCTCTGGACAGGGTTGTTCTGTCTCCAAGGGAAGCAGCAGGACTGGCCGGATTGGGTGGGGAAGAACATTGGGGAACCCCAGCCCAGGTCCCTGCCTTGAAAGCGGGGTTAAGGCTGCAGCCCCTGGGTGCCTGAGTCTGTGAGACAGTCTCGGGTCAGAGCCGGGAGGAGTAATTGCAGAGACTGGGCCTGGGCGTTCGAGTAGCCTGGCTTATCTGCGTGAATACCCAAGGACAGATCCACTGAAGCTGGGCTTATACTTTGCAGTGAATAGTAATAGTTACTGTGGTTTGAGGGCACTCACTGTGTGCCAGGTACTTGCAGTAATCCTCTGGGGCACGTACTCTGATTATCGTCCCCATCACACAGGTGAGGAGACTGAGGCTCAGAAAAGTTAAAAGAACGTGCCCAGCACAGAGCCAGGGGCTAGGCCAGGACTAGCGCTCAGGGCCTCCTGGCTTCTGCTTTGGAAGAGGTATTTGCCTTGGAAACTTGGCCTGAGCTGGGGGACGAGTGACCCACAGGTAGGGGTCGGTACCACACTTGTTTTTGCTTTGGCCTCTCCCGAGTTTGCTGTCTGTCTGCTCGAGCTCTGGAGGTGTGTCCCCAGACCCTGCTTTCCCTGAACTGGACCTGGCCTCCAAGGACCCGTAGCCCTCCACCCTGCCCTCCTCCTGGCTTAGCTAAAGACTAATCCCTCATCCCATTAGGTGAGCCAAGACAAGATTAGGGCTTTATTAAAAGGAAATTAAACTAGGAAATGAAAGGATAAACAAATCCCCGACAGAAAAAGCAACAGCAGCAGAGCAGATGAGTTTACAGAGCCCAGTTCTTTATCCTCCAGGGCTGGACACCTCCCCACGCATGGGTGTGGCTTCCAGCAGGCGCCATCCACCACCTCCTGTCTTCCCCGCCCTCGCCAGCTCTGCAGGTCGGCCGTGGTCAAGATGGTTGTGCGGTGCTTTCAGCAGACGTGGTTCTCTAGGGGCCTGGGCGGTGGGGCCGTGGTCTCTAGCACCTTGCTCATGTCTGTCCCTCCTTTTGGCCCTTTTCTGAGTCTCCCGTATAGAAAGCGGCTCCCTGGGGAATGGACCCAGGTAATGGCTTCTGTACATCTTACCCCCTCCATGGGGAGAAGCTGCATTTCCTACTCGTCTGTATCCCACGTCCCAGGGCCGTGGGGGGCCCACTCCGCCCATCTCTCTAGCCTCACTGTTCTTCCTCTCTGCTCCTGCCCCACTGTCGTTTCTCTGTCACCTCAACCTGCCACCTGTTTTCTTGCCCAACTCCTACTTTTTCTTAGACCTTGTCTTAAATGTCTCTTTCTCTGGAAGGCTTTCCCTGACCTGCCTAAACTAGGTTCCTCATGGCCTCTTGAAATCCTCCTTCACGGCACTCATCACAGTGGTCATTAGGGATTTCTTTCATGCCCGTCTCGTCTGCCAGACTCTAAGCTCCTTGAAGGCCGGGGCGGATAGGTCCCGCTCAACACTAAACCCCTAAGCCTGTCAATTACTATTTAGCTATTCATCCATTCACCTATTCAGTTATTCATTCAACAACTATTTCTTGAGTGTCTGTGTGCTGGGTACCATGCTAGGTGCAAAGAATACAGCAGTAAACAACACGACATGCCCGCTGCCGTAGCGCTTGCTGACCAGCCACACATGCCATGGTTAGGGACATCTGTTTATTCTCACTGAGACGCTTCCAACAAGGAGAGTTACCAGCCAGTGGACTGGCTGCCTCAGGTGGAGGTGAGCTCCCTGTCACAGAAAGCATTCAAGAAGAACCTGGGTGACTCCTTGTCCTGATGCTGCCAGTAGAGCCTCCTGAAGGTCCCGTTCACCTCCAAGCTTCTTTGATTCTCTGAAGGACACCATGGGCTGGCTGCTGTTGTATAGGTGTCAAGCCACAGCCAGGCTAGACCTATAGGGAGGAGGCAAAATGAGATCAGGAAAGGGGCCCTGGGCAGCCTGCAAGGTAGACTTTGTCAGCATGTTTTCCTGGTGGAAGTAAACAGGCTCCTCTTGAAAGCTGGAGCCAAACATTTTCACTTTATGTAAAATAAACTTCCATTTAAAAAATATACCAGGAAAACTAGTTTTTGAAAGTACATTTTATTTGGACAGATTATGAAAAGTGGTCATTTTAGAAAACACAGAAAAACTTAAAAGAAAATTGGAAGGACTAATTTATTTACCCAAAGATAATCATTGTAGACATTTACATTTACATTATTTTCTTCCAGTCTTTTTTGATGAATATATAAACATACACATTTTTAAAAAAATGGGATCACATCTTATATGTTGTTCTTTTCATTTAGTAGATTGTGAGCATTTTTTAGTTACCTAAATATTGTTCCAAAATAAGGTTTTTACCTACTATATGATGTTTCCATTTACGGGTTATCTATTGAGATCACCCCAAGGCTTAGTGGCTTAGAACAATAACAATCATTATCTCTTACAATATCCGTGGGCCAGGAATTGAGAGTGGCTTGGCTGGGCAGTTGTGGTTTGGGGTCTCTGGTTTGGTTGCAGTCAGGTGTCGGCTGGGCCTGCAGTTATCAGAAGGCTGGACTAGAGCTGGAGGACCTGCCTCTCAGGTGGTTCACTCTCATGCTGGCAGGTGGTGCTTTTCTCACGGCCTTTGCACTGGACTGCTTGAGTGTCCTCACAACATGGCGGCTGGCTTCCCCCAGAGTGAATGGGCCCAGAGTGAGAATGGGCCAGGCAGAAGCTGTGTTTTTTCCGTGACCTAGCCTTGGAGGTCACACAGTGTCATTTGGGTAGTATTCTCTTTGTCATACAGGTCAGCCCTGTTGTACTGGAGGACATGAATACCAGGAGGGAGGATCACTGGGGGATACCATCAGATTGACTACCACACCATCCTATTTCTCTAACCTCCACTTACTTAACCAATCCTCTGTTGCTGGGTGTCTGTATTATTTCCACTGTTTTGCTATTACATGGAACATACACTCCTGAAAGCCTCAGGCACCTGATGTTTTACAAGTGCCTCATCTGCATTTGATTTCACTTTGTTCAGTCAGGGTTTCAAAGTCATTTGGGGCCTTACCCAAAGCTGGGCCCCTTTGGACCACTCCCTTGAAGCATTGACATGATGACGATCCCCTGAGGGGACTGCCATGGTAACAGTGAATTAGCAGGGTCTGGCAGGAAAGAGAATCCAGCTCAGGCTCTAATGAAGGAAGCACTTACAGAGATGTGAGCAGGGAAGGAAACTAATTAGATTAGAGGCACCCTGAGACTGGCCACCAGAGATGAGCCACTGCCACCGTGAGGCCTGAAGGGATGGGGCCACAGAACTGTCGGAACTGCGGTGCAAGCAGGGAACATATCCCCTAATCTCCTCTGTCCATTCTCTGGTCTCCGTCTGTTTCTCTCTCTCTCTCTCTCTCTCTCTCTCTCTCTCTCTCTCTCTCCCTCTCTCTCTCCCCGCCGACCCTTTCCTCTCTCTCCTTCTGCTGGTTCCTCCTATTGGCCAAACTGAAACAGAGGTCAACCAATAGCCAGCATGGAGCCCAGTTGATGTGGTCCATGGGGTCAACCTACAGGTAAAGAAAGAAGCATGGGAAATGGATGGGAGGATGGAGAGAAGAGGGAACGAAGAATAACCAACTCACCGTTAGTATTTTCGGAACATCTGTAAGGTACAGAACAGTGTATCAGAACAGAGGTAACTAACCCTGCCATAGTGTCGATGTGGGGTAATTTTTAAAAATTAATTAATTAATTAATTTATTCTTGGGGGCTACTCTGCGTTGTGGTGTGCGGGCTTCTCATTGCGTTGGCTTCTGTTGTTGTGGAGCACGGGCCCTAGGCGTGCGGGCCTCAGTAGTTGTGGCACTTGGGCTCAGCAGTTGTGGCTCGTGGGCTGTAGAGCACAGGCCCAGTAGTTGTGGCGCACGGGCCTAGCTGCCCCGCAGCGTGTGGGATCCTCCTGGACCAGGGCTCGAACCAGTGTCTCCTGCACTGGCAGGCGGATTCTTAACCATTGCACCACCAGGGAAGTCCCGGGGGTAGTTTTATTGTTATTAATAATCATAACAGCAGTTTAGCCATAATGTGTTAAGTATTTTCCATGTCCAGGGTGATGTATTACATTACAGGGCATTTTACACATGCTATTTCTAATCTTTATAGCCAATCTGTAGGGCACATGTTATTATGAGCCTTTTTCAGGCAAGGAAAAACGGGCTTGGAAAGGCTCAAGACCTGCCTGAGGTTACAAATGAGTAGCAGGGCTAGGATTGGAGTCCAGTCTGTTTTACGGTAAACTCCGAATGCCTTCCTCTCTAGCAGCCTAGGCCAGCCTCACAGGTTGGACCGATGTGGTTTCTACAAGAAGCCTTCAATGGCTTCTTCTAGAACAGAGCAGTACTTTTTTAAAAAAGAATAAATCTTTTAACACACCGTCTCCTCTGGACAGCTGCCCAGGAGTTGGAGTATCGTGTGTTTAGCAAATTATGAGTTTTGTGCCCGTGCATACAGAGTAGTCAGGATCCCCCTTGGAATAATGGAATGAGGACCACAGCTGGGGAGCTGACCTAATAGAGGTCACCTTCGAGATCTTAGTAAATTACTGCGCTGAGGCTGCTGCCGATACGACAGGCACACTGGCATCCCCTGAAGACGGCGTCCCGGCAGCCCTGGGCACCCAGGAGGCACTCCGTCAATTACTTGGCTTTAGAAGGAAATTTTCCCCGTGCTGCAGATGGATAGGTGTCAGGAGGATTGGAGGGAAGAGGGGTGGAGGTGGCGGTGAGGAAGAGAGAGAAGGTAATGACATTACTTCGCACTCAGCATTTTGCGATAATGAAAATTACCCACTCTGTCGTCAGTGCTGGACACGTGATCCAAAAAATTCAGGGCCTTCCCTGGGTTGTCTTCGTGTACATCCTTGGGATTCTTGCCGCAAAGGAAGAGTGGCCGTGGTGACATTGTGCTGGGGAGGTCACCTAGGTGGAGGGGCTGGGGCTCTTGGGAGGACCTTAGCCCAACACTTTGGTCAAGGTGTCCTGGGGCCGCAGCCAGAACCTGGTGGGTTTGGGGGATGTGTTTTGCACTTCTCTTCCCAGGAGAGAATCTTCTATTTACACTTCAAACTCTAGGCGCCATGACTGAAATACCTAATGAACCCTGGGGTCGTGAGATACCCGGTTCATCTTGCTAGTTGGAATCCAAGTTCATGCAGGGCGGTCTCTGGAAGGGTCACCAGAACACTCTGCTTCCTCACGTTGGAGACGTAGGCACAGCATGGGGTGGGGGGGGTCACAGTGGAGAGGCGGTGCTGATGGGGGCGGGAAGCCCACGTGTCCATGAAGTTTCCAGGGCAACAAAAAGGGGGACCATGTTCCCATGCAAGTCTTTGCCAGCCAGTGGGACAATTCATGGACTGGAATTTGAAATTGAATTTGATCTGAGCCTACAATGTGGAAAGCATCGTAGTGCTTGGTGAACCGTGACCCAGGGTCCTGCGCTCAGTAGGTGCTCCCTCAGTCAGCATTGCTGAGAGCCTCACAGTGTAAGGATGGCTAAGAAGGGGGCCTTGGGAGCCAGACCACCTGGTCTACGTCCCACGCGCCGTGGTCATGGGTGAGTCACAGACCACCGCAGCCCTAGCTGGTTAAGTGACTTACTACTTGTGAAGAGCTCAACCCATTGTATGTCTTAGTCGTTACTGTTCCTAGTTTTTAGCCCCATTTTCAAATAGCAAAGATGGCCCTTTATACCTGGAGTTTTCCAGGACCCCCTGACTGGTGGCCCCATTGCCAGTTCACCTCCTGGTCCAAAGCTATCCAGCATAACACCATCAGATTAATTTCTAAATTAGCTTAAAGCTTTGTGCTCATTGCTTATTTGCACTAAAATATTAATACTGAATGTGAGAGCCCTGATTTACAATTTGGCATCCGTTCATGGGAAAATGATCTGTGGGTTCACGCTGAAAAGAGTTCAATGTGGGCCAAGAAAGTGACACCCTGGTTTGTTCGGTTTGAACTGGAGGGTGTTCGGGTACATCTAATTTAATTATATGATCAAACATCTCCTCTGTTCAGGGCGCTGTGCTGTTCGTCGTCTCATATCTCAACAGTGCCACCTCCCACCCCCGCTGATATTTTTGAGAAGGGAAACACTTTAAACAAAATATTAACTTGGGACCTTGGGACCTCAGCTGAAGAGAACCGTTCCAGTTTGGGGTGGGGTGGGAGAAGCCTGGGCCCTCGCTCAGCCGTTCTCCTGTGAACCAGTCCTGTGCAGGCTTCCCTGGCCTCACCCCCTCCCGGGTCACTGCTTCTTTGTGCCGGTGCCTTTTACTACTCTTTGCTCCTTTTTTTTTTTTTTTTTTTTTTAACTAGATCTTTTATTGGAGTGTAATTACTTCACAACACTGTGTTAGTTTCTGTTGCACAACAAAGCAAATCAGCCATATGCACACACGTGTCCCCATATCCCCTCCCTCTTGTCTTTGCTCCTTATTTTTTAAAAGAACTTGTTCCTATTGCCCTTGACTCCTCCCAATTCCAGCTCTTGCTAACTTGACCTAGTTTCTTATGCATTGGATCTTTGCATCCAGAAGTTCTCGATAGGTGTTTGGGGGTTGGGGTGAGGGTGGTATGTCCACCCTCCCTCTACCCAATACAAAATTAATCTCTCTCGCTCTCTCTCCGCCCTCCCCCACCATCCTTCATCCCCCCTGTCTCTTAAAATCCATGAGCAAGGCCACTGATTTCTGGATTTAATGATTAGGTGACATTAGACAAGGACGGTAATGTCCCTAAGGCTGCATTTCTTTATCTGCAGTGGAGGGATAAGCATACCCACTTAGCCAGGCTGTGAGGCATAAAGGAAGTGTGCTGAACCCAACACAATGTCAGGTCCCCTCCTTCCTGCCTAGCCCAACTCTTGAGAGCGTCATGAAAAATGCAGAGGTTGGTGTGGGGGTTTTTTGTTTTGTGTTTTGGGGTGGGTTTTTTTTTTAGTGTTATTTTAACAGTCATTTACATTTTCGGTGCAATCAAACTTGCAGTTTGATTGAGAAGAGAAGAATGACCACCACATACACTAAAAATGGCACTGGGCAATGACAGTAATTGTCGACAGCAGGATAATTGATCTAATTACACAAAGGAAACAGCCTGCTGGGGAGCTGGGCCTGTCAGCCCCTGCAGGCAGCAGCTGACGCCGGGTCCCACATCCTGGGTGGCTGCAAGAGGCCTGGAAGGTCCAAACAGGTGAGGGGACAGCAAGGGGGGCAGCCTGCCTACAGTAGGAAATAGTGCCATGTAGCCAGCAAACGATCACTGCTGTGTATCCTGTTGGGTTGTCTCCGGAGAACAGAGGAAGCATTCAGGATAATTTAGAAAATATTTCACGACTGCTGTGTTTGCTCTTAACTCAAGCCTGGTCCTGGTGGGGAAACTGTTAAATTCCTAAGACCCAAGACAGAGACATCATTTACAAACCCAGTCCCGGAAGAGCTACCCTCTTCATCTTGGAAGCCTCGACATGGCTCCCGGGTGGAAGTGAGGCTGTGAGTTGGTGAGTCTTGTCGGTTTTGATCCTGAGCTGTATTCCTTTTTGGAAGCAGGTGCAAAGGGCCAGAGGCTGCCACCCTGCTCCGAAGTGATTTCTACCCACGCTGTGGGCCAACCCACTTCACCCTGGGCCTGATGACCACCCTCTCCATCTAGGGAGGTTGTTTACCTCCTTTTTCAAAAAATCGTGGCAAAAAAACATAAAATTCACCCTCTTAGTCATTTCCAGGTTTACAGTTCAGTAGTGTTAAGTATATTCACACT
The DNA here is from genome assembly GCF_011762595.2 of Tursiops truncatus. Lineage (NCBI taxonomy): Eukaryota > Metazoa > Chordata > Mammalia > Artiodactyla > Delphinidae > Tursiops > Tursiops truncatus. The sequence continues at coordinate 17,327,380 of NC_047044.1, read as the reverse complement.
GTTGTGCAACAGATCTCCAAACTTTTTTTCTCGCACATCAGACACTCTGTACCCCTCACACAACAGCTCCCCATTTCCCCCTCCCCCGGCCCCTGGCAACCACCTTTCTGCCTCCTGTTTCTGAGTTTGAATACATTAGAAACCTTGTGTGAGTAGAATCATACAGTGTGTATCTTTTGGTGACTGGCGTATTTCATTTAGCCTAATGTCCTCAAGCTGCATCCACGTTGTAGCATGCTACAGGATTTCTTTCTTTCTGAAGGCTGACTAATATTCCATTACGTGGTATTTGCCACATTTTCCTTACCCATTCATCCATTAACGGATATTTGGGTCGCTTCCACCTGCATTTACCCTTTTTAAACAAAGATTTCCTGAGCACCTACTTTGTGGCAGGTACCCTGTCAGCTGCCACCCCCAGCACCCCCTTTTCCATGTGCCAAACTGTATGCGAATGGGAGGCACAGTGTATGTGAGCCAAGTCCAGTACCTGAGAAGAAAGAAAACTGCATCTCCCTTTAAGTGAGAGCTAAATACGGACCACAACCACAGTAGCCCTATAATGTAACGACCCATGTTTATCGAGTCCCTACTGTGTGCCAGGCCCTGGTCTGAGGTCTGTATTTGTGACATCATTTTACATCATCTCCTTTGATCATATCAACAGCCTTACAAACTAGGTACTACCATGATATCCAGGGAGGAAACAGGCTCAGAGAGATGAGGTGACACACCCAAGGCCATGTTGCAGGTAGCGACAGGATCAGGACGCAGGCAGTATGGCTCTGCACCTGCAATTCCTAGTTATACTGTGGCGTCAGGCCCAAGCAGTGAGGAGTGTCCCGAAAAAGCTTCCTGGGCAGTTCCCCTGCATAGCCTTGACCAATGACCCCAGACCCTTGTCTCCACCCCTCTTCCCCCAAAAGAGTGTCAGGGACCTGCTGGAAAACCTCAGGAGGGTGCAGTATTTCCATCTCAATGTCCCTGGCACCTGCAGGGGGCCACGATGCTGCTCCCAGGGCAATGAACACACCCTCACCCTGCCCCATGGTCTGGAGCAAATCATGGAGCGGTGGTTTCCCAGCAGGCAGAAAGTAGTGGGGTGCTCTGTGAGGCCAGGGGGCGCCCAGTGTGCTGGGCCTCCTCTTTAGCCTTTCGCTGTCTTCATATGATAAGGTAAGGGCTGCCGGGTTTGCGACATTCATTTTGTAATTATCGAGCACTTGATATATGCTAAGGGCTGGGGATGCGAGGATAATCTAGAAGACGAAGACCCCGGCTTCACGGAGAGAGCTTCTTTGAAGACTGCGGCCCGAAATGTAAAGGGAGGCAGCTCTCTGGCTGCCCACAGCACTGGACAAATTATTGGACAAGTAACCCTCTGCCTCCAGGATCCTCCAGGTTTATCCCAGCACTTAGTGGAACCCAAAGACTTTTCCATTGGCTCCTTCCTGTCAAGTTTTCTAAAAAGCCAGGAGTGTGAGAGAGGCTGCTTGGCTGTCACAACAGGATGGTGATGAGATCAACAGCAAGATACCCGTGGGCCCAGTGGGAAATGGCCCAGGATGCGGCAGCGTATGCAGGGGGTGATAAGGTGGGAGATAACGCAGTGTGCTCCCGGCTGGGGTACAGCTTGCTGGCTCCCGGGTTCCCCACGGGCATGACACCCCTGCACAGAGGAGGGGTCTACCTGGCGGGGAAGCTTCCTTCACCATTCCTGTGGGTGTTAGACCTCCTGTGCACCTCCTGCCCCCAGCCCAAGGCTCTTTAGAGAGTCTGGCCTGTTCACTCACCAGGAGCAAGGAGTTGGTGCCAGGTGACCCCAGCACGTTGCCAAAACCGGGTGATACAGGTCCCTTCCGGAAGGATGCTGGTGAACTTGATAACCATGCAGCCCCTCCAGCCTTACTTTCTGTTAATCTCCACTGCTGACTTCCCCCAGATACAGACCTCATCATCGGATCACCAGCCCCTCCTTATTCAAAATGGAGATGACCATGGTACCTCCCCTGTGAGGACTGAGTGAAATCTATGTGAAATGTTTGGCACGGTGTCCGGCAAAGAAGGAACACGCCGTTAGCTCTCATTTCTCTTGGCCTTTGCCTACTAGCATGTGTGTTTGGGGTCTTTCTCTCTGTCTACTCCTTCATGAAATTCTAGGACATGCTCAGAAGTTGCGGGGAGGAGGCTGCAGTTATGCCCAGTAACAGTTGACGGAAATGGCAGGGGGCTTTGTGGAGTCGACAGGAAAGGTTTCTGCGTGCCCTGCTTTGGATGGTGGTGGGGTGAGCATCTTTGCAGAGCTTGGAGCAGACTTCCAGCTCTCAGCACAAATCCCCCCACCCTTGGAGCTGGAGCAGCAAGAAGGTATTTTCCACTCCGTGGCATGTCTTTTAATTCTTTCCTGATTGATTTAGGGGATGCCAGTGTGGAGGCAGCCTCAGCAGGATGTTGAAAGATGGATTCCTTCTGTTTTCACTCCCTTGAAGACCCATCAAGACTTTGCCCTGAACCCCAGGCTGGAGGATGAGGGGCCGTGCCTGTGGCGGGACAGAAGGGAAAACTGTCTTCTTGTGGCTCCGCTACGATGTGCATGGCGAGGCTGGGAAGGTGTGTGGCAGGCAGGGGACTCCTTTTCAGTTTCCACAGCCAGAGGTCACTAGCAAACACCAGGCTGCCTTGCCTCACCTCTTGTTGCTCAGATAGAATATACTGGAGGGTCAGCATCACAGATAAACTGTTCTGTGAAGTGGATAAGAGATTTGGGTAAAAAGAAGAGTGGAAATGTAATTGTCTTGAACCCTAGCAGCTCAATTGGGTTAGAAAATTCCAGAGCGTAATGGAGATGCTGTTAAACCTGTTAAATCACTGTGGGCCCGTTCAGGTATAAGTTACAGAGACCTCACGATAGTGGCTTATATAAATTAAGAGGATTTTTTTGTCCCTTGTCATGAGAAGTGCAGGGTTAGAGTTGCTCTTTGGTCAGAAAGTTTCAGAGTTGGTCAGAAAGTTGGTCAGAAAGTTTCCCCTTGTGGTTGCAAGATGGCTGCTGTAGCTCCAGTTATCACGTCTGAATTCCAGGCAGCAGAAAGGAGGAGGGGATGCAAGACAAAGGAGCAGTGCCTAGAGCTAGAAAGCAAAGCTTTCTGAATAAAGCCCAGAAGATTTCTGGTTACAGTTCATTGGGCAGAACTATGTCAGGTGGTCATCACAAGGGAGGTCAGGAAATTTACTCTCCACTCCCAATAAAATCAGGTACTCTTTAGGGACTTCCCTGGTGGTCCAGTGGTAAAGAATCTGCCTTCCAACGCAGGGGATGCGGGTTTGATCCCTGGTCGGGGAACTAAGATCCCACATGCCACAGGGCAGCTAAGCCCATGGGCCACAACTACTGAACTCGTGCGCCTCAACTAGAGAGCCCATGCGCCACAACTAGAGAGAGAAAACCCGCACACCACAACTAGAGAGAGGCCCGCGTGCCACAACGAAGAACCCACGCTGCAACGAATGATCCTGCACGCCTCAACAAAAGTCCCGCGTGCCTCAACTAAGACCCGATGCAGCCAAAAAAAAAAAAAAAAAAAATCAGGTTCTCTTTGGTAAGGAACAGAGAGGGGGTAAATAATTAGCATTCCTACTATAGTACTTCTCTTGAATTAAACCAAATCCTGCCCGTTTTAGTAACCTCCACCCAACTTTCCGCATTTTTTCTGTTCATCTCCTATCCTTTGTCTAAGTCAAGCTTGAGACTCCCCAGCACTGAGACACAAGTGGTCAGTCTGGGACTGAGGTCCAGGGTCTGTCTTCAGACCAAGGGTAGTATGTACCCTGACCTCACCACAGCAGAAAGTTTGTCTCAAGTGGCCACAGTCACTGTTTAGGTCCACCTCCACCATTGAGAGTCAGGGTGCACATTGGGACCCGTCCTTGGCCTCCATGGAATTTGAACTCCAGGTCCTCCTCAGCCCCAGGCTCACTACAGTCAGTCTAACTGATGCACAAGTGGTCCCTGGCAGCTTTGCTCCGGGGGGCATTGGAATGTTGCCCCCAGCCAGTGAGTTATACATATATATATATATATATATATTTTTTTTTTTTTTTCCTGTGGTACGTGGGCCTCTCACTGTTGTGGCCTCTCCCGTTGCAGAGCACAGGCTCCGGACGCGCAGGCCCAGTGGCCATGGCTCACGGGCCCAGCCGCTCCGCGGCATGTGGGATCTTCCCGGACCGGGGCACGAACCCGTGTCCCCTTCATCGGCAGGCGGACTCTCAACCACGGCGCCACCAGGGAAGCCCGCCAGTGAGTTATAGAGTAACACACGCCCACAAGCCATCTTCATACTCACAGGGGGTTTTGGGGGCTGGAGGAGGAGACAGTAGAGGAGAAAGGAAGGTCAAGTCCTTATTTATTGTCTTTCTGTTCAATAAGCGTTTATTGACCCTTTCTAGGTACTGAGGCTACAGAGGTGACCCAGCCCAAGTCCCTGCCTCTTGCTCATACAGATTCGTACAAAAAGTTTCACTGTTTGTGATATATAGAATTCTTTGCAAAAGCACTGCATGCTGGGAAAGACCTATAGACATTGCCTAATCAAACTTTTTTTTTTTTTAATTGATGAAGAAAGGAAGCAAGTGTGCCTCAGGGAAATTAAGCGAGTTCCATAGGGCCACAAAGCTTGTGAAGCTCGTGGAGCCCGGTCCCAGCTGTGGGTCTCTGCATAGTCAGTCCAGCCCTGTGCTACCGCATTGATTTGTTTTGCCAGTTACATAACAACCTAGTGGACCACATTCCCTGTGCTAGGAAGCATCCGTAATTCACCATCTGCAGGTCTTTCTCTTCTCTGGGAGAGAAATAAAAAGAGTAAACTTCGAGGGTTTCACACCCTTCACCTAAAATGACCATTCGGCCACATTTTACATTATTTTCAGTTATCTGCATTTTCTTCTAATACAAGACTCACTATGTTTGGTTAATTCTCCCAGGAGAAAGGCATGATTGATTAGAAACTAAGAAGCTGTTCATGGAGAGCAACGTGAGGTCTTTTAGGAACCCGCCCCTCACGCAGGAGTTTTCAGGATGGAGAATTGATCCGGGAGTCCTAGTGCCTTCTTTCTTGCGTGGCAGATGAGGAAAACCCCCCAGAATCATTTGCAGGCTGGTCCCCCAACCCCATGTTCTGTCTGCGAGCAGCACGTGAGAAATAATGCACGTCGCATTTCACAGCTTGGAAAATTAGCAATAATTGTCGCAAATTGCTGGGCTTTGGGAAGAAAAAGAAGGAGAGAAAATTCCAGTGCCTCGTACGTCTCAATCACCAGGGCATCGTGGCGCTGGCCACCTGAGCAGCTTCTGCCACCTTCCCCCACGGTTGCTGCAAGCTCAGGCCTTGGGTGGACGTCTGTGCATTTTGGAGGGTACGAGGGCCCCTTTGGAGTGTGCTGGGAACATGCGGAGGGAGAATGAGCCACTGTGTCTGCCTTGGCTCAGGCTGGGGTGCGGTGTCCAAGGGAGCCTGGGCCCGAATAAAGACACACTTTATTTCCCTTTCAGTTGACAGAGGGGGATTTTGAAGGTAGCAGGGGAAACAGAGTGAGCAGTGTTCAGGGACGCAGCCCACCTTCCTGGGTAGTTTTCCACTGCCGCAAGCCCCACTGAAGCAAGCTGGCCCAGGAGACTGAGATTTTTACAAGCGCGCCGTGTGGACTGGGGCTGCACGCTGATCTGGAGGCCCTTTGGCGGCTCCCCCATCTGCAGCATTACTTGGTCAAGGGGATGAGGAGGATGCGTATCTGCGACTGATGTAGTTTCCTACAGCTGCCCTGGCCAAGTACCAGAGGGGGCAGCTTAGGTGACGGACATTATTGTCTCCCAGTTCTCAAGGTGTGGGCAGGGCTGGTTCTGCGTCAGGGCTGTGAGAGCAGGAGCTGTCCCAGGCCCTCTCCTTGGCTGGTAGATGACCTTCTTCATGTTCACATGGCGTTCTCCCTGTGCAGCTGTCTGTTCACAAATTTCCTCTTCTTATACAGACACCGACCATATTGGATTAGGGTCCTTCCTAATGACCTCATTCTAACTTGATTCCCTCTATAAAGACCCTATCTCCAAATAAGATTACTTTCTGAGGTACTGGGGGTTAGGACTCCAACATACGAATTTTGGAAAAACACACCCAATTCGACCCACGGCAGCATATACCTTATATTCCGTCTTGTTTATCTGAAGATAGGGAAGCAGCTGTGGGGCCCGTGACTCTGGCATTTCATTGTGGATTGATGATTGGCCCTTTTCCTCTGCCTTCTTCCATCTTCCTCCTTCCAGACATACCTGTCAGAAACCCCTGGCATCTGAACCCTGTTTATACTGCAAGAACTAGAGCTACTCCTTACTGATTGCTTCTTCAAGTACCAAGCAAGGTGCTGGGTCCTTTGTTTGTATTAACTCGTGTAATCCTCACGGTGACCCTTGAGGTCGGCTCTGTTATCCCCACCGTATAGACAAGGGAACTGAGGCACAGGTAGGCCAAGTAACTTACCCAAGGTCACACAGCTGATCAGTGGTAGAGCCAGGATGTGAACCCAGGCCGTTTGGTTGCAGAAGGTACATTATAAACTACTTCCGCTTTACTTAACAGACTCAGTATTCAACGTGAAGCCCTTCACAGCTTCCATGCTCAAGAGTTGGGGTCTTGTGATGGGTGAGAGCACAGGCTCTGGTTTCTGCGTCTGTGTGCCATTATTTACCAGCAGTGTGACTTCGGCAAGTGATGGAACCTCTCTGTATCTGACTTTTGTCGTATGTAAGGTGGGGATGACGTTCTCTTAGGGTTGTTTGGGCAAGATCACGTGAGTGACTGGCGTATGGTAACTGCTTAATAAACATTATTATTGATGATAACATTATTTCCCCACCTCGTTCTCCATCTTTACAGTCCAGAGCAGTGCTGTCCAGTACGGTAGCGCCAAGCCCCAGGTGGTTACTGAGCGCTTGAAATATGCCTAGTGTGAGCCGAGATGTGCTCTAAGGGTTAAATACACAACAGAATTTGAAGGTTTGGCACGTCTCCCACCAAATGTAAGTTATCTCATTAACAATTCTATATTGATTATACATTGAAGTGATACTGTTTTAGATATATTGGGTTAACTAAAATACATTATTAAAAATAATTCGTTTTATTTCACGTGTTTAATGTGGCTACTAGAAACGTCAATGTCGCTCACATTGTACTTCTGTTGGACAGTATTGCTCTAGACCGTAGACTGTAACCTCCAGGGGCCACATCTGTGTTGTTTACTGCTGTATCCTAGCGTCTTGCTCAGATCCTGGCCTTACAGGAGATGCTCAAAAACATGGTTGTTGATGCAGTTTTGATTATACAGAGGTTCTGTTCTTAGCCCCAGATAGGTCCGTAGGGTACCAAGCCACGCATGGGAAAAGCCCTCAGTTCCCAAAGCTTGGGGAAGCCCTGCAGCCTGGAGTTTCTAGCTCACCCTTGGACGTGCTCAAGCCGGCCTCCCACTGAACGGCTAGGTTGGATGGCCAGGCCTCCGCCTCTCGTGAGGTAGCCTCGCTATTCAGCCCAAGGGAAAACACGGCTGTGGAAGTCTCTTCTGTTTTCAGAGAAACCGATTTTGCACAGAGGACATGAAAGCTCACTTTGTCAGCCAAAGGAGGCCCGTGAAAGAGGTCACCGTATGCAGTGAGCAGGAGAGAAGGGCCTGGAGGAAATTTCTAGCAGGTCTGCGGGCCTCTCCTGGACCTGGCGTCTCAGCTTGAGCCTTAGGAAGATAGAAGATTTCATCTTTCTGACTCTGTCCCTTCTCCACATCCCCTTCTTTGCAGAATGAACCCCAGAGCCAGCCCTCATAAGGGGTGTGTATCTGACATTCTTCTCTGACCTCACGTCTGTGGGAACTGACGTTAGCTCCACCCACGGTCCTGACAGATCCCAAGATTTGAGGTTACTGAGTGAACGAGCCAGGGGAGGAATTTCAGTCAAAGAATGCTGGAGCTGGAAGGGGTCTGAGGGACAGGTCCGGTCTCTTTTATCTTGGATTTCCATGGTTTTTATCCTTCCCATGACACCTCTGCTGCTAGGGAGGGCTTGGCACACAGGAGATGTGAACCCGCATGACCTCTTCCGGAGCTTGACCTGGTCCACTTTCTCCACCCGCCACGAGCCCGGGCTTTTCTCATTCACTCTTCGGAGGGTGATGTGACAGAGTTTATATACACATCGATTCCCCTGTACCCAAATCCTGATGTAGCTTTGTTTGAGTCGTGTGTTTTGGAGCAACTGACAACTTCTCTGGGAGTTGGTTTCTTCTGTTAACATGGAAGTCGTAGCACCTGCCCAGCTTGTTGCTGGGGTTAAATGAGGTAGTATGTAAATAGCACACAGCGCCCAGAACGTGGTAGACGTGAGCGGCCCTTCTCTACTGCTTCCTAAGGCTTTGCTCTTCCATCTCTCCCTGCTCTGCCTCCTGATTCGTGGCAGCTTCCTCTGACCAGGGCAGGTGAGAGTAAGTGAAGGCTGGTCTCTACCACACACAGGATTTTCACCCCAACTGAATGGCCCCTAATGAAGAGCTCTCTTCCGTGGCACATCGGAAACTTGGAGGAAATATTCTGGAAGTTGGAGATTATTAGTACTCCTACCTCCTTGCTTTTCAGAAGCCACCTGTTCCTTCTCTTTGTGTCCGGAGTAGAACAAGGAATCTTGGCAAAGAGGAGACGTTACTTTTTTTTTTTTTCGGTACGCGGGCCTCTCACTGTTGTGGCCTCTCCCGTTGCGAAGCACAGGCTCCGGACACGCAGGCCCAGCGGCCATGGCTCACGGGCCCAACCGCTCCGCGGCATGTGGGATCTTCCCGGACCGGGGCACGAACCCGCGTCCCCTGCATCGGCAGGCGGACTCTCAACCACTGCGACACCAGGGAAGCCCAGACGTTACTTTTGATTAAACATCCTGAGCCTCATTTCCCATTTTGGAATGACTCAGTGAGCTCCACCTTGGTGGAGAAGGGGAGCAGGAAGTCATGTTTACATGAAATATAAACTCAGATGGTCCCAGGGGTTATTAATTAAAGTGAAGGCTTTGCATTGCCTGGATGGCAGCCGGCATGTAGTAGGATCTTAGCGTGTGTTGCTTTCTTGTCCTTGGTGTGGTACCTGAAGCAGGTCGAAAAGGAAAGGAAGAAGGTTGGAGCCCTCGACTTGGGTTCAGGTGGCAGCTCAGACTCTCGTTAGCAGCGTGCCCTTGAGCAAGCCACTTTTCATCTCTGAGTCCCAGGGAATTTTCATCTTAAAAACTGGGAGTAACTGCAACTCTGTCTACTTCATGCAGTGCTTATGAAGACTGAGTAACTAAATGAAAGTATTCTGTAATGGCAACACAGAATATTAGTTCCCCATCCTTAATTATTGTGGTTGATGATAATACTTGTACCTCTTTGATTTGATTTGGGTAAATGTTTGTCAGTTCCCAGTCGTGATTCAAACTAGATTTTTTTCAAATGATACAGTTTCTAGACCTTTTCCCAACCAATTATCAACCACGTTTGCTTTCTAGTGGCAGAAACTTAGGTGTCTTTCATCTTTTATTCCTTTCTGCCTGATCCATAAGCAGTCCCCTGCTCACCAAGGTACCAGACGGGAGATCGGGAGCGCTTTTGAAAAGAAAGAAAAAGCTCCTTGAAAAACTGCTGATATAGGATGTTTGTTTAATTTCAGAGGAGGAGGTGGCTGGTTTTGTTTTTTAGGTGTAATGCAAGTAGAGTTTATTGCTACTTGAGTTTTCAATTGGTTTGCTAATATTTTTTAGAGCTTCTTAATGTTTGCAGGTCCCCAGATGGTGGGATTTACTGACATCCGTGAAGGGATGGATAAATGATTTAGCTGAAATAGCAAAATCGGAGGCATTGTATGAATTAGAAATTGTGCCACGGAGCCCACTCTGCAGTCGCAAATTTGTTTAGCATGATCTGTGGTCTGCAGCTGTTCCTCACCAAGTCACAGGAAAAACAAATATCAACTGTTCCGCCAGCAAAGCGGTAGGGGGGGGGACCCAAGGGATTGGGGTGAGACCTGTAGAGAGATTCAGACGGGGGCTAGCAGTCTGGTCTGGGTGAGGTCAGCAGGAGTGGCCTTCCCTCTCTTAGTCCACTCTGCCCTCACTTCTGTGTGAGTCCAATGAGGTTTACCTACGTGGATGGAGGGGAAGATGGACACACGTGATCCTTATCAGAGCAGCTATGGGACTTCTACAAACAGGTTGACCCTCCTCCGTCAGCGGGGGTAGAATCCCTCTAGCGTTTCTTCCGACCTCACGATTCTCTGTTGAATCTGCAACTTCGCTGAGGCTGATTTCTGTGGGTTTGTCTTGCTGTTACTTCTTCTCTGGCACAATCAGAGATTTTTTGCAGTTTTTTTAAATGATTATTTTTTATGATATGAAAGAAATACTTGTTTATAACAGAAAATTTAGAAAATACGTACAAGTCAAAATGAATAAACTAGAAATTGCCAGCAGATCCGTCATCTAGAGACAATCATTGTTATCAGTTCGGATAAATACGCTTCCACTTTTTTCTCTGGTATACCTCTGTATATTTTTAAAAAATGGACACACGCAGCCTACATTGCTTGGTAACCTGTTTTATTCACTGGTCCTTTTTGAGCAGTTTTTCTCCATAATAGTCAACGGCCTCTCTTAGACTGCTGTTCAAAGGAGCTTATTCACACTGACCCTAATAAACAAGTATCTGGCTGGGAATCGTTTGCCCAAGTGCCTTTGCAGAAATGTGAGACTGGCTGCAGCTAGGCATTTCTTTCTGGGTTGCTTCAGTGTCATATTGAGGGCACTGACATAATACAGAAGCCCATCCCCTTTTCTTTAGCCCATTTAATGTACCATTCCTTTTTAAAAAATATTTATTTGGTTGTGTGGGGTCTTCGTTGCGACGGGCAGTCTCCTCAGTTGTGGCAGGCGGGCTCCTTAGTTGCGGCTCATCGGCTCTTTAGTTGCAGCTTGCTGGATCCTTAGTTGCAGCAGGCAGGCTCCTTAGTTGCAGCTCATGAGCTTAGTTGTGGCTCGCCAGCCCCTTAGTTATGGCATGCGGGTTCCTTAGTTGTGGTATGTGAACTCTTAGTTACAGCATGCATGTGGGATCTAGTTCCCTGACCAGGGATTGAACCCGGGACCCCTGCACTGGGAGCGCGGAGTCTTATACACCTTGCCACCAGCGAAGTCCCTAAGGTACCATTCTTAACAAGTTCATAAGGGTGACTTGTTTTGTACCCTTTCTTTCTTCCTTCCATCCATCCATCCATCCATCCATCCATCCATCCATCCATCCATCCAATGTATTGAGCAGCTAGGCTGTGCCAGGCATTGTGTTTGGTAATAAGGATGCAGAGATGTATGATCCAGGCCTCTGCCCACCAGGAGTTATCAGTATCCACCCAGAGCTTCTGTCTGCCCTGGACATGAGATGGTAACCTCCACCTGACTTCTCCATCATGAAATTGATCAATTCCAAACAGATATCATGCAGAAAGCTAGGGATATGACAGGTAATTCCTCCTTTACAATGGAGGCATCTCAAGGGTAGAAACTCTGTATTGCTTCTTTTCTATAAACCCCTAAATGCTGACTACACCTATAGCCTAATACTCAATGGGACCACAAGATGAATATTAGAGCAGACTGAAGTGGCAGCAACATTTTTTAAAAACCGTTTCTCACTACAGCTATTACATATCTCATATATCAAAGAAGAATGAGGATTTTTGATTCTTTTCTTTTTAACATCTTTATCAGAGTATAATTGTTTTACAATGGTGTGTTAGTTTCTGCTTTATAACAAAGAGAATCAGTTATACGTATACATATGTCCCCATATCTCTTCCCTCTTGCATCTCCCTCCCTCCCACCCTCCCTATCCCACCCCTCTAGATGGTCACAAAGCACCGAGCTGATCTCCCTGTGCTATGCGGCTGCTTCCCACTAGCTAGCTATTTTATGTTTGGTAGTGTATATATGTCCATGCCACTCTCTCACTTCGTCACAGCTTACCCTTCCCCCTCCCCATGTCCTCAAGTCCATTCTCTAGTAGGTCTGTGTCTTTATTCCCATCTTGCCCCTAGGTTCTTCTGACCATTTTTTTTTCTCAGATTCCATATATATGTGTTAGCATACGGTATTTGTTTTTCTCTTTCTGACTTACTTCACTCTGTAGGACAGACTCTAGGTCCATCCACCTCACTACAAATAACTCAATTTCGTTTCTTTTTATGGCTGAGTAACATTCCATTGTATATATGTGCCACATCTTCTTCATCCATTCATCTGTCGATGGACACTTAGGTTGCTTCCATGTCCTGGCTATTGTAAATAGAGCTGCAGTGAACATTTTGGTACATGACTCTTTTTGAATTATGGTTTTCTCGGAGTATATGCCCAGTAGTGGGATTGCTGGGTAGTATGGTAGTTTTATTTTTAGTTTTTTAAGGAACATCCATACTGTTCTCCATAGTGGCCGTATCAGTTTACATTCTCACCAAGAGTGCAAGAGGGTTCCCTTTTCTCCACACCCTCTCCAGCATTTATTGTTTGTAAATTTTTTGATGATGGCCATTCTGACCGGTGTGAGATGATATCTCATTGTAGTTTTGGTTTGCATTTCTGTAATGATTAATGATGTTGCGCATTCTTTCATGTGTTTTTTTTTGTTTGTTTGTTTTTTTTGCGGTACGCGGGCCTCTCACTGTTGTGACCTCTCCCGTTGCGGAGCACAGGCTCCGGACGCGCAGGCTCAGTGGCCATGGCTCACGGGTCCAGCCGCTCCGCGGCATGTGGGATCTTCCCGGACCGGGGCACGAACCTGCGTCCCCTGCATCGGCAGGCGGACTCTCAACACCTGCGCCACCAGGGAAGCCCCATGTGTTCTTTATTTAAGCGTGGCCTTCTTAGGTCTTGGAGACACAGCAAGGTTATTCTCTTTAGATTTAAAGGATATTCCCCTCCCTCATTGTGTGTTCTAGAGAAGCATGGCTTTGTGTAAAAAGGTAAAATTTATTTTTGCCAGTAAAATATACCTCAGAGCCCAGCACCAGCATTCAGCAGGAGGAGGTACCTCACTGGATGCCGGCGGCAGTGACTGTAGAACGCTACAAGCGTGAACAGACTCCACTCCCCCCGTCAGACGGAGTAGGCTGCGTTTTTTCCAGGGAAGTGGGGTTGTTTTTTTTTATGATGCCATTTCGACTTCCTAAGACCGCCGTAGATTTATAGGGAAATAATTCTTCCAGTGGGCCTTGTGACATCCTAAAGCTTTACATGTGCCACTTATGAAATTGCTAGAACCATTCCATGCAAACATTTCCATGTCACCAACCTAGGCCCCTTTATTACATTTATGCAACTACACTGTATGTGGTTTTTTAAAGATACCAAAATATTTTTAATAACCCCAATGATGGGGCAAACCTTGGAGGTTAATTATATTAACGGATGTGGTCGACCCCCTTGCTATTCAGAAAGAAACAGACAGTGGCTCCTGGCTCTGCCTGAGTGCTGCAGACACATCTTCCACTTAACATAGAGCAGGAGGTTCCTCCACAAGCCCTGTCATCTTCATTTTCCCCTCCCTGCTGTCATCTCTCCAGGTAGTCTGGCCACTCTTGAGTTGATTGCAGATGTATGGGAACAGCCTGAATCTGAGGTCTGGCTCTGTCTACCCAGTCTGTTAGCTGTGTGGCTTTGGTTAAGTTACTCTCCTCCACTGGGCTTATTTTTACATCTGTGAAAGGCTGTAATAATAACATTCATCTCAGGATTTGGGGGAAAATGGAGCTTTGGGAGGGGAGCAAGAGGCAGTATAGGAAGAAAAGAAGGAAATAATATCACCTTACCATCATTTAAAAATATACCATCAGGGCTTCCCTGGTGGCGCAGTGGTTCGTGCCCCGGTCTGGGAAGATCCCACATCCCACATGCTGCGGAGCGGCTGGGCCCGTGAGCCATGGCCGCTGAGCCTGCACGTCCGGAGCCTGTGCTCCGCAACGGGAGAGGCCACAACAATGAGAGGCCCGCGTACCGCAAAAAAAAAAAAAAAAAAAGTACCATCATCTGGAAGACTCATTTCAAACTGTGACATCTACATGGAGGTAGTTGCGTGTGGAAGTTACGAGTGCAGGTTCTGGGGTCATGCTGCCTAGGTGTTTGGCAAGTGTATCAGTGTGTGGCTTTGGGCAAGTTGTGTATCCTCTTTGTGCCTCCATCTCCTCTGTAAATTTGGGGTAATAAGAGTAACTATTCATGGAGTCATTCTGACCATTAGCTTAGGTAGTCAGTCTGCAGTGCTGTGCATAGTGTCTGGCCCATGTATGGTCAATACATGTAAGTAGTAGCATTCCTAATTTTTAACTTTTTTCTGCCTATCTCCACTTGTAAATTTGAAACAAAAATTTATAATTTTTCTCCGGATACAGAGCAAATATCCGCTTTATGTGTTTTTCCCCCCTTCGTTGTTTCCTTCCATCCTTCCTTCCTCCCTTCTTTCTTAGCATATTTAGACCAACATATGTAGAACTGACATTGGGGTACTTTAAATAGCTACCAGTTTCAAGTTCTGTTTAAGTAGGGGTTAAACATATATTTTGTATTATGAAATTGTGGCAAGTGTAGCTTCTTTCTCACTGAAAAACACCTGAACTACTTTCCAAAACGATTGAACTTTGGATGGAGGCGAGAATAGAGGAATTTAATAAAAGAAGTTTTGGGTTTCTTTTATCCGAAGTGCAATACAGAAGACCAGGGGCTATTGTGAAACATGGGCAGCCTCCTGCAGCCCCCTCTGCCTTGAGTTCTGCCTTGCCAAAGCGAGATTTTATTAAGATGAGACCATCCAATTTCCTTCTGTTGTTCTTGGGACTCTGCATTTTTGCAACCATTTTCATCTGTCTGCATGTTGCATTCTAGAGGGTGTGATTACGGACAAATAAAATGGGATGGAATAACAGGGGCACCTTGCTACACTGGTATCCAAATTCAGTATTCAAGGCTCATCACGCCTGAAATACAGATTTTGCTGTGCAATACAATGGATGGCCAACAAATGTTTCTTGATTAAACAAAGAAGGAAAGAAAGGAAAAGGAGGAGGAGAGGGAAGGGAGAGAAGGAGGCGCAGATAGGAGCATCCAATGTGTCGAGGTAGGTTGGGGTCAGAGGGGTGAGGAGTGGTGTGATAACCACCGTGTCCACAGTTCTACGGTCCTATATGTGGTGGGGTCTGGAGAGAGCCCAGAACGATAAGTTGCTGCCCCATCCTGTTCTCCAAAACTATGCCAAGGGTAGCTGGCAAGGACTCTCAGTCATATTCCTCCTGCCTGGCAAATAGTAGGTGCCTTAAAAATACTTGTTGAATGAAACATTCCATTAACCTGATGGTTACTTAACGAACATAGCCATTTCCATTTACAGAACTTGCACTAAATGATGCAACTGTATTTTGAGAGGCAAGTGGTCCTGACTTGTCTGCAAGAATCGTTCGGTTTAGTGCATTTGGTCCAGCAGGGACTCCGGTTCTTAATAGTCATTTGACTTGAACTGTTGACTGCAAACATTAAGGTTCTTCTAGCCTCTCTCATAAAATGTTGACAGCATCTTGGTGCCACGGAGGTCTGCAGGTGTCCACCTCCCTGGTCACTTTTTTTTTTGCGGTACCCGAGCCTCTCACTGTTGTGGACTCTCCCGTTGCGGAGTACAGGCTCCGGACGTGCAGCCTCAGTGGCCATGGCTCACGGGCCCAGCCGCTCCGCGGCATGTGGGATCTTCCCGGACCGGGGCACGAACCCGTGTCCCCTGCATCGGCAGGCGGACTCTCAACCACTGCGCCACCAGGGAAGCCCCTGGCCACTATTTGTGTGATAAAATGTGAGTCATGTAGCCTCAGCCCCCACGACTTGGTGTTCTATCTCCCATGGGTCCTCCAGCTCTCAGACTGCACACCTAGGCTGTGTCTTCCACAGGTTTTGCTAGAACATGGGTCTAGCTCTAGATAAATGTTATATGGTAGTAACACATATGCTCTCAAAAACTCTGGCCCTTGGAGTTTCATGCCAGCCCTTATCTTGCATCTCAATCAAGGACAGAATTTCGTCCTTTGTTGAGAAGGGGCCCAGTGGAGACAGGGCACCGTGGGACAGTGGCCCTGACCTGTTTATCCATGTCTCCATACAGAGCAGGATGTTGAAACTAGAAGGGACTCTAGCATTCATCCAGCCTCTGCTTCCTATACTCATTTATCTCCTTGGGCATCCATGAACTCCCCTGGGCCTCAAGTTCCTCATCTGTAAAGCAGGGGTAGTAATGGTCCTACCCTTAAAGGTTGTGAGGATTGAAGGAGGTGTGTCAGCTTCTTAGCGCTGCCTGAGGGCCCAGGTGATATTGGTTATTGTCACACATCCAAATTGCCTGGAGGGCCTTTCCACCACTTGAGATGCCCAGACCTACTGAATCAGAATCTCTGGAGGTGAGGGCCCAGGAGTTCATATTTTTTTAAATCCCCAGAGATAATTTGCGTGTTCAGCCACAGTTGAAAGTACTGATTCTAAAAGAGCTGGATTCATGGGGTGTTCTCTTCGGGAGGCAGTGTAGCCAGTATAACTTCTCATAGAAGCTAGAGTCAGAATATTTGGGTTCCAACCCCAGCACACCTCCTTCTGCCCCCCAAAACCATTTGCCATTGACCTTGAGCCAGTGACTTAACGTTGCTGGAAGTCAGTTTACTCAAGAAAAGAGGACAATGTTAGCACCCCTCATAAGGTCATATAGGGATTCAATGAGATAATATATGTCAGTCTTATAAGTACCCCAGTAAATGGTAAGCACTTTATACATATTAAATCACTTAATCTTCATAACAACCCTAGGTGGTAGGTACTGTTACTACCCACACTTTACATATGTGGAGACAAAGACACAGAGCATTTATGTAACTGCTGTAAGGTCACAGGTCTTTGAACCTACTCCCAAGATGCCGAGCTCACGATGAGCTGTCAGCTGAGCTAGTGGGTCCCGCTAGATGGCCTGTGGTTGCCTAGTCCAGGAGCAGCAGCTGACCACACGAGTAGGGGCAGCATACATTCTCCGTAGTGATGTGTATCTTATCTGGGGCTAGAGATCAGCTGTGTGGTGATCAGGGAAGAGGCTTCCCAGGTCCTTCCCGGTATCTTGCCTATGAACATTTACTGTGCGCCTGGGGTGGTCGGCAGTAATTCGTACCAGTCTGATGGCAGCGGCCCCCGGAGAAGTATGGGTCATGGCAGAAGAGGCAGAAGCTGACCCCAAACCTGCGCTTTTCAGAGGGTGGTGGATTGTGGGGATTTCTAGCCCTCCATGAACTGTCCTCTCTCTATTTTGGAACCAGTACAGTTGTCTTCCTGTAAGAACAGAGAAGCCCCAGGCAACGCTGGGTTTCAGAAATGAAGGCATCCTCAAGCAGCCCTGGCAGCCCTGCCATTTCTCTCTTCCGTTTTCACGAGCGAGGTTGACTTCCCCCAGGATCCAGGGGGGTCCCCAGCTCCAGTGCGCCTTAGGCGCACAGCCCTCTGCAAGCAGCAAACCTGTACAATTGCCGCTGTCTCCTGCCAGCCAGCTGGGCTGAGTGTTCCTGGGCACCGGAGCCTTTTCCTCCCCCCTCCCCCCTCCCCCCTCCGCCCTCCCCACTTCTCCTGCCCCTCTGGCTCCACACCCTCCTGAATGTTCCATTCTAAACAGCCACAATCAGGAGCCTGTTCCTGTTCTGGGAGAAAGAGCAGTATGAAGGCTTTTAAACTTGCTGGGTAATTTAAGGTATTTATCGCTATTTGGAGAACTTTGCTTGTTTTGAATCCTTTCCCCCTCCGGCTTTCAGAAATGGTGCAAGTGATTTTTTTTTTTTCTCTCTCTCTCTCTGAAAAGGATGCTTCTGGGTCCTTCCGCTGCCCCCGAGGCTGGATTCTGAATGCAGCCTCCAGACCTGGGTGCATTAGCTGAGGTTTTTTGTTCATTCTTCATGCAGGCTGGCCATAAACATTCACTAGGCGCCTCCCCGGTCCAGGCCAGACTCCCGTTTGCAGACTGCTCCCCGTTTCCACGCCGGACTGCGAGGGTTTCCAGCACATGCGACAGCAACCTTGGAGGTCAGGGAGCATGCCTGATCTTTGAAAGCATCCAGGTTGACCCTGAGATCAAGCCATGCTCTGCCAAAGAACACTGTGACCCTGGGCACAGTTCTCAGCTTCTCCAGAACTTCTGTTTTTCATGCGTAAAAAGGGTATGATAACAGCGCCTACCTTACTGCTCTAGAAGCCAAGACAACCTGGGTTCAAATCCCAGCTCTGCCACTTCCTCATGCCGTGGTCTAGGCCTCTCTATTTTGTGAGTTAACTTTAAGTTCGGAATAACAGGGAATCCTCAAAAGGGAGTGAGAACTAACTGGGTTAATGCACGGAGTGCTAGTGCCGAGTACTTAGAAAGGGCTTGATGAAACCAATCGTGGTTGAGAGAGAAAACACCCACACCCACCACACACACACCCACCCCCCCACCCCCCCCCACCCACCCCCCCCACACACACACACCTTCTTCCGTAGCAAGAGGCACTCGATAAATCTAACTCTCTCCCTCCCTCCTTACCTCAAACCTGAGCAAGCCGATAGCTGGACAGCAGCAGAAGTTTGCCAAGAACTTGGAAGAGTCTGGACTCTCCACTCAGCTTCCTGAAGGTCTTACTCACCTGATAGGAAGAGGAAGGAGAAGGGTGTCCCTTCCCCAGGTGCACTTTAGCTGGAACAGTCCACAGAAAGTCCCGTGGTCTGCTGACTACCCTCTGTCCTTGAGATGGTAAGGGAGGCCCTCTCTAGGGGACCCGCAGCAGAAACGGTGCTCAAAACCAAGGCTCAAAATCTATAAGCAGGGCTTCCCTGGTGGTGCAGTGGTTGAGAGTCCGCCTGCCGATGCAGGGGACGCGGGTTCATGCCCCAGTCCAGGAAGATCCCACATGCCGCGGAGCGGCTGGGCCCGTGAGCCATGGCCGCTGGGCCTGCGCGTCCGGAGCCTGTGCTCCGCAACGGGAGAGGCCACAACAGTGAGAGGCCCGCGTACCGCAAAAAAAAAAAAAAAAAAAAAATCTACAAGTAGCGTCTGCTCCCTCGGACAGAGTGGTCCTTCCTCCTTCCTCCCTTTTCCATTCATGTCCCTCCACGAACTGCTTCCATCTCCCCCGTGTCCCCAACTCAATCCTCTTCGTGGATCGCACACACATACACACCACACTCCCGGCTTAGTGTTTCTGCTTCTTCCTTTTCACTTACTTTGATTTCCCATGTGTGAATTACCCAAAAAACAATGGTTTTCCTGACGTGCCTTCAGGTGGTGGGCAAATGTGAGCCCTAAGACCATGTATGGAGATGAAAAGATAACCACCAGATTGGAAGGTTTGAATTAAAACAGGCAAATGGCAAGTCGTATCTTTTCTTATTAACACGGGGTGGGGGCAGGTGATCTTTCTTCTGTAGCTTCATTATATCTAGTCTATTGTTCTGCAGCCCCTCCTCCTGGAAGCCTCCTGTGATCTCCACTCTGATCAGGTACTACAGTTTTGTCTTGCCGGGAGCCTAACCAAGGGATGCAGGAGGGGCGGGGTCAGGTCAGAGCCAGGCTGCTTGATTGACATCTTGACTCTGCAAGTGCTTTGTTCTGCCTTGGTTTCCTCATTTGCAGAGTGGAGCCATTATTAGCCCCTATTTCGTGGGTGGTTAGGAATATTCAGTGAGACGATCCATATAAAATATTTAGACTGCCTGACCACCTATCATTATTATTATTATCATGATTTTCATCACAGAAGCACTTATTAGACTGGACTGTAATCAGTGATTTACTCATCGGCTTCCTTCCCCCGAGGGTCTGGCAGCAAATTAAGAGCCAGAACAGTATCCTATTCAACTCCAGGGAACAGTGGTCATGGAGAAAGGGCCACTGTTACCAGCAAGGTGATAATTTGTTTCCGGAAGACTCCTTTACTTCCAGAAAGGTTCCCTTTAACTTATGACTTGATATTTAGACATTTCACTCAAACAGTTTTGTTCACTTCTCTCTCCTCTCTTTCTTCCCTATTGCACAAAGTAAGCGGAGTCTTTTCAACAGCCCAGAGGACGCCCCCTGTGTCCCTTATAGGTGTGTGGCAGCGGGAACCCTGATGCTGGCCAACTGGGCAGTGACTCAGCCCTTTCCTCCCTGTAACTGGGGTCACCGCCAGCATCTCTTCTGATTGGTCAGGGACACCATATCATACTGGTTAGAAAATAGTATTTTAATTAACAGCCTTGGAGGAAAGAATGCTAAGATTTCTGCTCTGATTCGAGATATTTTGATACAATTTAGGGCAGCCCAGGTTTTGGATCTTGACTGTGAGACTGCCAGGGTGGTACAAGGGCCGTTGTTTCCAATGGACGGTGAACAGGCACGTGCGTGGCACCTACAGGCTCCCCGAGGTCCATCTGGTCCACACAGTGGGATGGGAACTGCAGGAATAAGGGGGCCGTGGAACAGTTTCCAAGGCTGGCTCTAGCACATGGAGTAACAGCTCACAGGGGTGACATGTCCAACTCCGCGCTGTCCCCGCTGTCCAGCTATCTTACTGCAGGTGACCATGCGGAGAAGGGCGGGGAAGAGCCACCTAGCTCCAGAAATGGAGAACAGAAAGGTTGTTGCTTTCTGCCTCCCGGCACGTTCTGCTAAAATACTACAGTGAACGAAAAACTTTAAGGGAAAAACACTTTATGAGATACCGTGCGACTTGTGTCCGTGGATTCTGTGAGCAAGTGTTTCTGCGAGCTCGCCGCCTGCCTGGCCCTGGCCTTCTTCAGTGGGAGAACATGTGAGTGGGGTTGGCGTCAGACCCCACCCGTTCCACCTCCAAACAGACCTCGGGAGGAATAACCTCCCAAGCGGGCAAGACGACCCCCTGTGACGGGCAGCTCCGTGCACGACTGGGAGTGCACGCGCTGCCCACAGCTCTCCTGGCTGGAAAGCTGGCTCGTTATATCAACCGCGAGTCTCCTCCTGCAGCTTCCAGACGGTGAGCCTCCCCCGGTCGCCCACGCCACTCACTCGGCGCCATCCCGTCCACTGCGTCCACCCAGACACCCAGGCCTGGACACGAGCCTTAACTCCTGACGCTGAGTCTTACCTTCCCGGCTGCCTGCCTCAGGCTGCCGTGACGAGCCACCAGAAACCAGGTGGCTTCAAACAACCAAAATGTGTTCTCTGTCAGGTCTGGAGGCCAGAACTGTGCTCCCTCTGGAGGCTTTAGGGGAGAATTCACTTTACCTTTCCCAACTGCCGGTGGCTCCTGGCTGCCCGGGACCTGGGGCTTCATCTCTGTTCATCCTCTCGTTGCCACCTCCTCCTCTGTCTCTTGCAAAGACATTTATCATTGGTTTAGGGTTCACTCTGGTGATCAAGGATGGTCTCATCTCAAGGGCCTTAACTTTATCGCATCGCAAAGAGCCTTTTTCCAGATCATTCAGAGTTCCAAGAATTTGGACGTGGATATGTTTGGGAGGGGGGCGCACTCAGTGCAGGTCACCTCTTCATGGAAAGGTTCGTTACATGGATTAACACTGACTTGAGGAGGTTTTCAAAGATGTGCCTAAAGCGTTTTCTCAAGAATAAACATCTGGTGGCGTCTATTTCCAGCTGTTTGACAGATTACTTAACCTCTTTGGACCTGTTTCTTCACCTGTGAAATGGGAATAATAATCATAGTCCCTACCCATAGGCCTGTTGTGAGGGTTCAATGAATTCACACAAGTGCAGTCCTTTGAGTGCCACCTGGGGCATAGCAAGCACTGTCTAAATAGTAGCCATTTTTACGGTGATTATCATCAAGGCATTGTAGTCACTATTGGAACCTACATCACACAATGAGACTTTCCGAGACCGCTCACTTTGGTTTATTTTACTTTGAAAGTCTTCATTAAGTTTGTTACAATACTGCTTCTGTTTTATGTTTTGGTTTTTTGGCCCTGAGGCACATGGGATCTTAGCTCCCTGACCAGGGATCGAACCCGCACCCCCTGCCTTGGAAGGTGAAGTCTTAACCACTGGGCCGCCAGGGAGGTCCCTAGACTGCTCATTTTACATTTAGTGTATTCTTCTAATGTGCTGGCCTTTTATGCCTCGACTTCTTGGAATTTGTTGCTGTGTGACCTTGGACAAGTTCCTTAATCTCTCTGAGTCTGTTAGAACGTCCCCCCGGCAAGGCTGCTAAAAGATTAAAAGTAGTCAGTCGTGTGACACATGGTTTACCTCAATCCACGTTGGATGAACAGTGAAGAAACAGCATGTGTACAGTTTGCGGCTACTTCACAAACACTGGTGGCTTCTTTCTTCCCTGCCTGTGTCTTTACTGCTGCTTGGATTTTCTCTGCTGTCAGCTCTCCCCAGCCTGTAGTGAAGGGCTTGCAGTTAGTTTTAGTCAGTTTCCTCCTCTGAGCCTAACTTTTCTTCAGTTTCCAGCACAGGTAAGGCTGTGCATTGCGGGCTGCTGTCCCTCAGCAGTTCCTTGCTGGCACATTTGGGGAGGAAGTTCATCAATATCTAAGCAAATCAGAACCGTTCTGTTAGTTAAGAGATTTTCGGGTAAATTCTAACTTGGTGTGCCTGAAACTCCTAACCTTTCATGAAAATGCTGCATCGTCCCTCTCGGTGGTCTGTCACAGTGGGCAGGAACCAGATCATAAATCCTACAAGAGCTAATATTTCTATAGTACAATCACTCTTCCATCACCCTGGCTCTGCCAGACACTGTCCTCAGCACTTTACTTTCCATCCTCCCGTCCTAATGATGTAGGTCCTGTTACGATTCCCATTTTACAAATGAGGAAAGAAAGGGGTGGGATAGGGAGGGTGGGTGGGAGACGCAAGAGGGAGGAGATATAGGGATATATGTATATGTATAGCTGATTCACTTTGTTATAAAGCAGAAACTAACGCACCATTGTGAAGCAATTATACTCCAATAAAGCTGTTAAAAGAAAAAAAAAAAAAGAAATGAGGCCCAAAGAGTTTCAGTAACTTCTGGAATTCGAACCTAAGCCCTTGGAGTTCAACAGCTGGATTTGAGCCCCTCATTAAATGTCTGCAACAGTTCCTAGGAGGCACAGAGTTCCATAAATGTTTTATAGAATTAATTGAATGTTGAATGGCTTTTCCTGTTACCTGAGGGACCTCAGTCTTTGCTAGCAAACTGGAACATTTTCTTTGCCCCCCTGGCTTGAGAGTAGTGCAGATATTTCTCTTATTGGTTTCCCCATCTACACTATAATGCCCTCGTCTTCATACTTGTGCATAGTATGAAAGGATGCACATTGAAAAGTATGGTTTTTCGATCTCGAATGCTGTGTGACCTGGGCAAGCCACATCACCTCTCTGAGCCTTAGTTTTTGGGGGCTAATAACATTTAACACATTAAATATGCTAATGTATATAAAGTGCCAGGCACGACATCAAGTCTCAGTATACAGTAACTTGAAAAGTAAAATAAAAAATACTTTGCATTTTTCTGAAGGAAGGTGTTGTGTAGCTCTCAAGATGTATTTTAAACTATACTTTGCTTAGGTAAATCTTATACAGATACCTCTATTATAATAGCGTATGTTTTTAGTGGCGATCACTCTCATGTTATGTATATTGAACATTCTGGCCAAAAAGATTGTCAAGAAATACTTTTAAAATTGAATGAGAAATGCCTGATGATGATCATCATTATGAATGAAACAGAACCATTTACCACTGAGGTAGATCTAATTAAGAAACGATAATAGACATCGATTATTTCAGCTCCTCGGTGGGAGCTGTTCACTGCTTCCTCTATAACATGAAGCAGGGTCTCAAATTGCCTCGCATGGAGCCTGGCCCTTTTCCACCTGGATGATGCAGAGTTCTGGCTTTCCAATCTGTGTTTTTCTCTCTTTTTCTCTTTGCTCTGTAGTATCAGTAGGATGCATTACTACCTTCAGGATCCAAGAAGTTGACTGGGGCCAGGAGTCATAGTAGCAGTAATAATACTAAGGGCAACAACTGCTCTTCCGAGCTGAGCGCTTACTAAGTGCCAGACGTCCTGCGTTAGCAGCGATTGAAGAACTGCCGGCTCTGAGGTCAGGCTCCTGGCCCTAAGCCACGTACTTGACTGAGCAAGTTACTGCTCTGGGCCTCGGCTTCCTCTCCTGTAGCGTGACATTCATAACATCACACCTCTTACAGGGTTGTTCTGAGGTTGAAGTGGGATAATATGTGTTCTGTACGTAGCACGCTATCTGGCAAGCTGTAAGCGCTTGGTGATGTTAATTACTGTTAATGCCTTAAAGAACTTTATGGTGGAGGTGGATCTGGAACTCGGGCTCAGAGGCTTGGGGGCTGGCTCAGGGTCACGTGTACGTTAGTGCGGGTCGGGGTGTGGGCTCAAGCCCAGCTCTGCCTTCGGCGGCGGGGCTCACATCCTGTACCCTCACACATCTCAACCTGTCATCGTGGGTGGTGTTGTCTGCACAAGAGGGAAACTGCTCAGTGATTCCTGTTGCTACATCAGTTTGATTTTTGAGCCATTATCTCATTTGGGCACGAGACCGACCGGCCTTTGGTTTGTGGATGGTGTACTAGCTTGCTGTCCCGAATTATCACAAATTAGGGGCTTAAAACAATACAGATGTATTATTTTACATTCTGAAATGGGTCTGATGGGGCTAAAATCAAGTTGTCAGCAACTCTGAGTCCCTTCTGGAGAATCTAGGGGACAATCTGTTCCTTGCGTTTCCCAGCTTCTAGAGGCTGCCTGCATTCCTTGGCTGGTGGCCGCATCATTCCAACCTCTGCTTCTGCTGTCACATCTGCTCTGACTCTAAGCCTCCTGCCTCCATCTTCTAAGGACCCATGTGATTATCAGCTGAATAATCCAGGATAATCTTTCCAACTCAAGGTCCTTACATCAGCAGAGTCTCTTTTTGCCACCTGAGGTCACACATTCACAGGTCCCAGGATGAGGGCGTGGACTCTTTGGGGGGCCATCGTTCTGCCTACCACAGACGCCTCCGTCCTGGCCATGTTCTCCTTTCTCGAGCTGCCGTGTGGTATTGGCTTTAGGGCACGGTGGATTTAGTCCTAATCCCCGGCCCCTCTCTTTACTGACCTGTGAGCCCAGGCCAAGCGTTTCATTTCTTTGTGCCCCATCTTCTCCTTTCCTCATCTGAAAAATAAAAGCTTCAGCACCCGTTCTGTGGGGCCAATAAGAGCACCAAATGAAGTAATGTGTGTAAAATGCCTGGTCCTGACTGGCTCTCAAAAATGGGAACCATTATTCTCTTGAAGATTACTTTCAAATTATTTTTAATGCTCTTGTAGCAACAAACAGAGCCCAGTGTCCTGGTAAAAAATGAACAAGGGTCTTAGCATGCAGGTCAAGGGGTCCCTGATAATGGCCTACAAAAAGCAGAAAAAAATCCCAGGCTGGTTCCCACTCACCAGAACCGGACTCGGTTGGGAACAAAAGGGTTATTCAGCTGACCAGATGTTAGGTGTGAACCAGAAAGGGACGGGGAGCCAGGATTAGCTTGTCCAACAGTATTTTATTGTGAAGGCTGCAGATCAAGGCAGTCTTTTGTAGCAGCGTTTATATTAAAAGAGGCACAAGATATTTTACGGCCCCTATCGAGGCCCAGAGCCTAAATAGCAACCCTGTTTGATCAGCCTTTCACAGGTTAGATTATGTTTCCAGGAGGAATTGGGTATAAATCTTTCAAGGTGTCCATGTGAAAGTGGGAGGAACCACTGGGAATCTGAGGGGAGTAAAACAGAGGGAAAGCAAGGGAAGTCCAGGCCCTCTGAGCTGTCACAGAATTTCAGACATGGGGCGTGGCCACCTTGGGTACCGTGTTGCCAAAAGATGGGCAGTTGGAGGTTGGGAGGCAAAGGGAAAGTGAAATCTTTGTTTCCTGAGGAGCCTTCTTTCTCTGCCAACCGCATCTCATATCACCCTGCCCACTAGGCACGTCCCTCAAACATTCCCACCGTGGGACTCGGGCGGTGGCCGTTGCACTCTTGGAGCACACATCCCCGTGGATCTCCATGTGGTGGGCTCCTTCTTGTCAAGTCTCAAATGAAATTTCACCTCCCCCAAGAGGCCTTCCATCCTCCCGTCACTCCTTGTTTCATTGCCCTGTTGTATTGTCTTCACAGCACTTATCACCATCAGAAATGGTCTTTGCTCATTTATTTGTCTGGTGTCTCTCTCACTGCCTCTGGAACATGATCTCTAAGGGAACAGGGACCTTGGCTGTTATCTACGGCCATCACCCAGTGCTGGGACATTGCCACACTCACGGAGGGGCATTTATGATAATAATCGCTGACACGTAGCACCTATTTTATGCCTCATCCCTTTCGAAACGAATTCATTTAATTCCTCTCAACTCATCCATTTCACAGATGAGGAAACTTGAGACATAGTTTGATAAATGGAATAAGTCAAATTAATTGACTCTTCAGCCATATTCCAGGTACGACCGAATTAATTTAGTAACGATCAGTTTTTGATAGTCGTTCTGTGTAACAAAACACCCCGTTTCTTCCTGATGATTGTCAAGGGCGCTAAGGAACATAAAGAACAAAGTGGGAGCTAGAGACTGCATTTTATATTTTCAAAAAGTTGCTACGAACATTAATTGAGCATCTACCCTGTGTCAGGCATTCTGCTACATTTTATCTTATTTTATTTATTTGCTGGGATTCAGTCTCCATCATTGGGTGCATTTTATTTTTAAATACACAAAGTCCTGGGAAGTACAGCATTGCCCTGTTTTGTCCAGTTTGGGAAACAGAAACCTGAGGGAGGTTGAATACCTCACGCCCACACGGTCTCTGTTCTTTTTTTTTTTTTTTTTCTTTTTGCGGTACGCGGGCCTCTCACTGTTGTGGCCTCTCCCGTTGCGGAGCACAGTCTCCGGACGTGCAGGCTCAGTGGCCATGGCTCACGGGCCCAGCCGCTTCGCGGCACGTGGGATCTTCCCGGACCGGGGCACGAACCCGTGTCCCCTGCATCGGCAGGCGGACTCTCAACCACTGTGCCACCAGGGAAGCCCTGTTCTATTTTTATTTCTCCCGAGATTCTCCAGATAAAGTCTCTACCCCACAGCAGAGCCCTTGGGGCATGGTAGATACTCCATAAGTGTTGGCTGAATGAGTGAAGGGGGAAAAGGACACCAACCAACCTGTCAGGGCGGACAAGGAAACTGAAATTACTATCTTCATCTTCCAGACGAGGAAACTGAAATTCAGGGAGATTCAGGTCAATGTCACCCAGCTAGTCAATGAGTTAAGATTCAGTTCCAGACATTTCCAACTCCTCCAGCCAGTGCAGCCTGCGTGAATGGGGTTCAGGACCCACAGCATCTCCTCTGCAGTCTAGAGGCAAGGGGGGATGATAGTATCCATGTAGCTTGGGACACCCTGGGGAGCTGCCCACTCAGGACCAGAATCACCTGGGAGCACTGCGGGGTCCCCTCTGAGTGGAGCTCTGGGGTCTAAGTTCTGCACTGACCTCTGCCCTGTGCGTGGCTCGGGGAGGAGGGGTTGAGAATAGAGGGAGCCCTCAAAGCAAACCCTCCTGCCTGGGGGGTTTCCATGGATGGTGAAGCCAGGCCTGTGTGGACGATGAGTGGGATTCGTGGCTTGGCCAGAGCGTGGCAGCCGAGCCCGGCTGCAGGGACATCCAGCACTGACACCTGCCGCAGTGGGAGCGGGCACCTTGCATCTCTGTGGAAACCACCCTTGCGTCCTTGACAACAGAGCGCGAGAAAAGGTGAAACAGAGCCCCGCCCTGCGGAAAGTCGTAGCTTCCAGAAGTGCAGCCGGAATCCTTGCCAACTCCTTATGGGCGCTGTGGCCCTATAAATACAGGCACACTTCCTGAACAGTGTCGCTCAGGATACCAGCTGTACTATTCAGGGTTGTCCAGAGAAACAGAACCGCTAGGGTGTCTGTATGTACACATATGGAAAGAGATCTACTACAAGGAATTGGGTCCCGTGATTATGGAGGCTGACGAGGCCCAAGATCTGCAGGCTTGAAGCCCAGGAGAGCCAAGACGTTTCAGTTTGAAAGGCCAGAAAAATCTGATGATCCTTTCTGGGAGGGTCAGCCTTTTTGTGCTGTTCAGGCCCTCAACTGATTGAACGAGGCCCACCCACATTGGGGAAGGCAATCTGCTGCTTTAGTCAGGCTACTGATTCAAATGTTAATCTCCTCCAGAAGCACCCTCGTGGACACACCTAGAAAAACATTTGACTGAATGTCTAGGCACCCTGTGGCCCAGTCCAGTGGACACATAAAATTAGTCATCACACCAGCCCAGCAAGACATCCCGCCACTGTCCAGAGTTTCTGGAAGAGTTGGGAAGTACTGCCTCCTATAGTCCTTGGTAATTCAGAGAGCACCCTTGGGTGCCAAAGGTCCTGATAAGTCCTGCAATGAAAGGAAACCTGTTTCCATCTGGGTGGGATTGGGTAAAGGAGCGAGAGTCTCAGACAAGCTTCCTGAAGGAAATGTCACCTGAGGGGGAAGTTGAGGACTAAACAGGTGTTTCTCTGACTGAGATGTCTGGGTTGAAGTAGCAGTGTCCATAATATTCTGTTGGCTTTTCCCTGCCTAAAGGTACGGCAGCAGCATTTGTTATACGTTTCAGTTCTGTCCTTGGTGACAAGAAACCCTCGCTGACCACCAGACACAAGTGGGTCAGTGATTCCAGTAGACTCCTGCTTACCCCAGTGTCGGAAACCCCAGTGATGTCTTGGCGCAGATCTTGGTACTAAAGGTTGCCATCTCTCTGGAGTTTATGATCTTGTTTTTCACCACAGTGACTTTGAGAAAGGGAGAGACAGAGACAGACTAGAGTTAATAATGGTGGCCTCTCTATGGTCTAAAAGTTTAACCCTTATGCTCTCTGGTTTTTCACGTGAAGCCGCCTCGTTAGGGAACGAAAGCTGACCGGTGGCCTAGATGCGTGATCCCAGCGGCAGCGGCGTCATGTAGCGAAAGTGCAGAGAATCGGGTTCTGGATGTGCATGCTGCTCCTGACCCTGACCCGCTGGCTGCTGGGCCACAGCGGTCAGTCCCCGAGCACCAACCCTGCGCCAGCGCCACCAGGCCAGTGCCTGGCACGCCCCGTGCCTCCATCTCCAAATTGGTCTAACGGGGATAAGCTCCCTGCCTACGTGGACAGGTGTGAATCCGCTTGAAGGATGTGCTGTGTACCTCGGAAGGGCAGCTGACCTTTGGCAGGAAAGAAGGGAGTGGAAGAGGGAGACAGGAGGGTCATGAAGCAGGGAGGGAGGTGGATTGGTGGGGGGGACAGCAGAGCATCATCAAGCAGGGGTTGACGCCTCCTGGCTCAAAGCGGAGCCCTGCCCGGCGAGGGATGACTCAGCAGACAGGCAGATCCAATACTGAGGCTTCAGCAAAGCGGAGAACGCGTTCCGCACCCCCACTTCCCAAGAAAAGAGAGAGAGAGAGAAATTCTTGATATTTATAAAATATCATCAGTGTAGTCATCATGCGGAAAATCAGAAATGGGTTGGACGTTATGGTGTAACCTTGTTTTTACTCCCAGTCACATTTGAGAGGATGTGTGGTTTTTGTCAGGACTCAAGGCTGCTGGAGGACTAAATCCAGCTGTGGCTGCACTGAGAGATTTTCATGTAACTGCTGAGAGCAACTCAGTGGAGTCAAAGTCAGTCATTCAGAACATGTGGCCCGGACTCATTTTCCTCAGGAAATGGTAAGATACTGTGAGATTCTCCTGCCACCTACCCCAGACCTTATCACTTCGGTGGGGTCCATCCTTGATGTGCTGACACCGCACTATCACCACCCCACCCCCAAGGGAACATTTTTTTAAATTATTATTTGAATGGTTTTATTTGACATTTGAATCTTTTTCATTGCTGTATCCCTTGGCACATTGGTGGACAGTTAGTAGAAGCTTAGTAGCCATTTGTTGGACGAATGAAGGAAGAAGTGAGTGAGTGAATGAATGTGTGAGTGCACGCGTTGACATCTATGGGAAAATGCATTCCTATAGGATATTCACCCCTGGATTCAGTTCCATCACGCTGCTGTTTCTTAGCCGTGGAACCCAAGCTGGAGAGGCAGCCTGGAGAGGCCTGGAGTCCTACCGATCTGGTGGATTAGCAGAAGGCCAGAGAGGAGAAAAAACGTTCCCACAATGGTTGGCACTTGACTGCAAGTGGACACTGCTGGCAGACCAGTCAGCAGTGGAAACGAGGGAGAAGCCAGGAGACGCAGCAGAAGCCAGGGGAGGGCAGGGCTGCAGATCCCCAAGCTGATGGCATTATTGGCAAGAAAGGACTCTTTCTGTGTCCAGACCCATGGGTGTGCCTCCCTTCCAAAGGAGCCCTTCGTTTTCTTTCTTTCTTGAAGGATTATAGGATAAATAGGAATTGGTAGGAAATACAAATAGACCGGTGAGCGGGTGGGTGGGTGGGTGGATGAATGGATGGATGGATGAATGGGTGGATGGGTAGATGGGCATCAACATGGCACATTATAAAGAGCGTTGGTCTTGAACGGCAAAGCTAACAGCCTATTCCCTCCCCAGGCCCAATTCCGTCATCTGTAAAAAGAGAACAGTAAACCCTGGCCCTCCCTAGCTGCAAGGGCCGTCAGAAAGCTCAAAATAAAAGCCAGACACCTTTGTTCAGTCCTGGTGCTCCACAGCTGTAAGGAATTATTAGCCGGGTCACCTCTTCCCCTCCAAAGGCTGCCTGTCATCCCCCACGTTGCAAATATTTTATGATTAAAATGCAAGAGTAAGTCAGAATCTTGGTAAACTCTGATCACTTTGGAACCCCTCCAGCGAACTCTGCGTGGATTTTTCTTTCTTCCTCTCGGCTCCCAAGCTACTTTCCTTATGTTGGAGGTTGCCAAGCTTTTATGGCTGTTTAACTGTCTTATCCATGCAGATGCATAGCTTTAATTTATGCTGAAATAAATCTGCAAAACCTCATCTGTCTTGTTGTTCTAGAAGCATCAGGTGTAAGGCCTAAAAAAAAATCCTAATATATGGTCTCTGAAAGAGCTGGGGTGCGATCTGCCTGCTTGTTACTCAGTTTGGCTTGAAATTCTTCTTTTCCATCCCTTGATATTTATATATAAGCGAATTAGGTTGTTTGGTATAAAAAAAACTTATGACTCTTAATATGTATGCTTGTCTCAGGTCACTTAGAGTGCTTTGTATTGAGAAAAATTAAGCTGTGACTTCTCATCCAGTGATAAAATCTGAATGTCCCTTTTCCATTTTTAAACATTAATCATTAAGGCATAATAGGTTGAGTCAGCGACCAGGGATTCAAACACTAATTTGCTGTGTGACCTCAGACAAGTCTCTCAGCCTAGCTGAGCTCTGTTTCGTCCTGTAGGTGAACACCTGCTTGGAGGACTCCTGTGAGGATTAAATGTGAAACTGTATGTGGGGTGCTTGGCGTATAAGAGCACTTAGTAAATGCTGTTAGGTAGCACCATTGTTGTGGTTGTGCTGATGCAGGATTTGGGGTGAGAGATCAGACCCAGACTTCCCTTTAGAGCAAAGTCAGATCAAAATAACAGTTCCTGGTGGTGACCCTGCTCTCCGTCTATGTATTCATTCCCTGACAACCTGAATTGATTTGCGCCCTCACTCTTGTGCTATCTGGGGATTTCTCAGACTTATGCTCTGGTGTTTTCTGATGGCTGCAGAAATTCATTCAAAACATTTCTACACAGCAATTCCATAGAGTTGACCTGACTTTTCCTAAAAGTCAAATGAACAGCAGCTCAACCTGTCTCACCACGCTCCAGGGCTTGGCTGACCGTTCCCCAGGTGCCAGACTGCGGGACAGCCATTCTCTAAGAGATTGTCCTCTGCCTTTCCTAGCTCACCCAAGTGCAGAAGACCCTAAAGACCAGGTAGCTGATGGGTGATTGTTGTCATAACGTATAGGAAACTTGGTTCTGGTACATACTAGGCCCACACAAATTCAGTTCCTATATGTCATTCTCTATGGGCTCTTTTTTTTTTTTTAATTTTTATTGGAGTATAGTTGATTTACACTGTTGTGTTAGTTTCTGCTGTACAGCAAAGTGAATCAGTAATACATATACATATATGCACTCTTTTTTAGATTCTTTTCCCATATGGGTCATTACAGAGCACTGAGTAGAGTTCCCTGTGCTATACAGTAGCTTTTTTTTTTTTTTTTTTTTTTGCGGTACGCGGGCCTCTCACTGTTGTGGCCTCTCCTGTTGCGGCCTCTCCTGTTGCGGAGCACAGGCTCTGGACGCGCAGGCTCAGCGGCCATGGCTCACGGGCCCAGCCGCTCCACGGCATGTGGGATCCTCCCGGACCAGGGCACGAACCCGTGTCCCCTGCATCGGCAGGCAGACTCTCAACCACTGCGCCACCAGGGAAGCCCTGTTATCTATTTTATATATAGTAGTGGGTGTATGTCAATTCCAGTCTCCCAATTTATCCCTCCCCGCTTTCCCTCTTGGTAACCATAAGTTTGTTTTCTACTTCTTTTTTTTTTTGCCGTATGCGGGCCTCTCACTGTCGTGGCCTCTCCCGTTGTGGAGCACAGGCTCCGGACACGCAGACTCAGCGGCCATGGCTCACGGGTCCAGCCGCTCCTCAGCATGTGGGATCTTCCCGGACTGGGGCACAAACCCGTGTCCCCTGCATCGGCAGGCGGACTCTCAACCACTGCACCACCAGGGAAGCCCTGCTTTCTACTTCTGTGTCTCTGTTTCTATTTTGTAAATAATTTCATTTGTACTATTTTTTTAGATTCCACATAAAAGTGATATCATATGATATTTGTCTTTGTCTGACTCTGTGGGCTCTTGATTTAGAATTTTAGGCTCTGGACAAGGCTTGCAGTTGTGGAGATTACTACATTTTAAGGCTTTCTATTGTGAATTGGTTTCCCTCTGTCCGTCTGTAGGGTTGGATTGAGACTGGTTTGTGCGTAGGTCCCAGCTTACAAGGCACGCGGTCCTTCTCATATATGGATGCCACAAACCTACAGTTGATGCAGCAACCTCTCTGGATGTTGCCAGGTACCAAGAGGGGTTGTGATAGAGCCTAGGGTTCAGGAGTTGCATTGGGAAGCCAGCAGGGCCCAGGCCAGTCACCAGCACTTCTGGGGCCATCATTTTCGCACCAAGTGTTTTATGACTTGTCATCTTCTCACTCGGGTGTTCAAGCCAATGGTTGCCGACTGAATTCTCAAAAGCACCTTGCACATTAGAGGTACTAAGTAAATGTGTATAAATCCTGGATAGCACAGCAGTAATCGTGACTCATAATAATGGCTTGCATTTATTGGGCACTTACTGTGTACCACACTATGCCAAATGCTTTACTTGGATTATCTCATTTTACCCTCCAGCCATCCCATTAAGTAGATGCTGTGAGATCCCCATTTTACAGATGAAGAAGCTGAGGCCAAAGAGCTTCAGAACTCACCCACAGTCGCAGCTAGAAAGCAGGGGCAAGGCTTTGATCCCAGGGTGGTCTTTAGACAACTTCTGGAAGTGGACAGATGCTGTGAGGTGAGATGGGAGGATGGATACCAAGGTCAGCTGAGCACAAAATTCCTTTAAAGGAAATGGACTTTTCTGCCCAGAACTGTCATATTCCAGACAGCACCCAAGAAAAATGTTCTTCACAGCTTTAGATTTGAGATTGAGAAATAACTCAGACGCAGTCTTCTGGTCCACGAGCCACTGTCATCACACTGCAACCACATTTCCTCCTGTTTATTGCTGGTGGGTAGGAGGTGGGGCTGTCGTTCTGTATTTCCTGCTCGCAGCCAGTATGTAGAGGGGCAGGAGTTCACACTTGAGTTTGGCAACAGTGTGGTCATGTTTTCTGTGTGTCACTTCGCAGCATGGCATCCTCATAATTCTCGGAAAACGCAAAGGTGTGTGGTTATCTCCGTGTCTGTAAACTGGGGACCCTGTGTGGCTTTAAGACTGTCACAGCACAAGGGAACCTCAGAGACCCGTGGCTCCCATCCTTCCATTTTGCAAATGAGATGCAAGCGTTCGGGTGACTCATCCTGCTGGGCTTTAACTGTGGATGAAAAGGTTTGCTGTTAGAAAAGCGGGTTCGGAGAAATTGCTGGCGCTCTCGTCCAGGTCCTTGATGGGGCCCCAACCTGCAAACTCAGGGCCGTACATCAGTTGCTGCCCCCTACAGCAAACATGCTTCCTTCAGCTAGCATCACAGCGGAAGCTTCGTCTGCTTCTGAAGGCGGGGCCGGTGACTGTCCTAGCCGATGTCGAGCAGCCCCGTGAGAGCCTCGTCTGTGTGCTGTGTCCTGGTTAAGACTGGGGCAACACTCACCCCCAGGAAGCTAAGTGAGCCTAGTCCGTTCATGATTCATTTAACAGCCTTTTCTGGAGCACTCGCTCTGATTACATGATGAATAACAGTAACTATATTTATTTGATATGCTTCTCAGTGCTTGGCACTGTGATAAGTGCTGTCTAACATCAGCGCCCGAGACATCCCAAGGCTGGAGTGGGCGGGGGAGACACCCAGTCTTTAACATGGCGGAGAGGTTTGAGCCACCCTGGGAGAGGCAAAGCCCCAGAAGACCGTCATCGGGAAGACAGAGGCCAGCAGAGGCGCCATCTGTGTCCAGTTGTGTCCCTGCCCCCAGCTCTGCCCCTGCACGGGCTTTCCCAGCCCTCTCTCCTGAGAAGGTCTCTCTCTCCACCTCTCTTTACCATCCCCCTCCACCCCCATACATACCACTTTCACAAAATCTTACCGTATATTTTTGATTTAATACCACTGTGCAGAAATCACAATTGAGGTCACACCTGGATAGATTCCGTGTGGGAAGCTGGATGAGTCCTCCGGAAGTTCTCGAGAGCATTTTCAATTTGGCTAAGAGCGATTATCTCCCCATTCAGGTGGGCTCAAACTCTTGGGGGACTCAGGTGAAGATTTAAATATAAATGATTCCCCTGTAGCCACAGGAAATCAATTGAGCAGAGAAAGGACTGGAAAGAAAGAGCAAGCAAGATTTAGTTTTCGTTAAAATAACACGGTGCCTATAAATAAGGTGAGAATCGGTTAATAGCTTTCTATTCAAGGGGAGTTGGTGTTCCAGAGATTATGTATGGGGGGGCCTTGAAAATCGAGACGTTCCTTTCTAGTCGCATCTTTTGTGCATTCTGAGGGTTGAATCACTTTATTTGTAGTTTTCTTTTCAATTAGCTAAAACTATTGTTACTTTTTTTTTTATGTTATCTTCACTATTGTTTCCTCTTAGGAATAAAAGTTGACTTTTAACTTGTGAAAAAGGGAAGTATTAAAGCCAACATCCAAAGCCGTCTTCTGGCCAGTCATGGAGCAAACAGTGAGAAACAGCCTGCTTTAAAGGAGAGAGGAGTGGGCTTCCCGGGTGGCGCAGTGGTTGGGAGTCCGCCTGCCGATGCAGGGGACGCGGGTTTGTGCCCCGGTCCGGGAAGATCCCACATGCCGCGGAGCGGCTGGGCCCGTGAGCCATGGCCGCTGAGCCTGCGCGTCCGGAGCCTGTGCTCCACAACGGGAGAGGCCACAACAGTGAGAGGCCTGCGTACCGCAAAAAAAAAAAAAAAAAAAAAGAGAGAGGAGTATCTTGGGAAATTTCCCCAAGCATAAAGAGGCCTCACCAAGATATTCATTGTGGTCCTAGGCACCATTTATAACAGGGGATTGTTCAGATAGCTAAATAAACTGTGTTCTATGCAAACTATGAACTACGATGCAACAATTAGGAAGAACAAGGTAGAGCTAATCTAATAAATGTCGTATCCTACTGTTGAAGAAAAAAAGCAAGTAGCTAAAAAGTTCTTTCAGTCCAATACCATATACCATAAGACAATTGCAGTATATTTTCTGTGGGCACACTTATGATAGAGGCATAGAAATGTACAGACAATAGTCTGGGAGGACTTTAATCAAGCGGAAAGCAGTGCCTACATCTAGAAAGGTCAGAGGGGACCAGGAATGACTGATGGAGTTACACCCTCCTTGGTCCTTGGAGTGGGAAGCCGGAGGGTGAGTCTGTTGGCCTGAATGCTCCCTGAGCAGCTCTGTGAAGCTGGACCTTGGGGTTGGCTTTGCCCCACCTCTGAGGTCAGGCGTTCTTCATCCAGGCAGTGTGTGTGACAGTCTGCCAGGACAGGACGTGTGTTACTCATCGGGGATTCAGTGTGACCAATGACAACAGCTCCTCCTTATGTGGTACCTGCAGTTTGTCAGGGACTGTTCTAAGTGTTTTACGTATATTAGCTCATTGAATCCTCACCACAAACCTATGATGTAAGCCCTATTATTATTTCCGTTTTACAGAGGAGGAAATTGAGACACAGAGAAGTTAAGTCATTTATCCATTGCCACACCGCTAGAAAGTGGAAGAACTCTGACTTGACCCCAAAGCTGTACACACAGGATGGCAATGTGATTTATCCTCCAAACTGGGATGCTTGTGAGAATGAAAGGGGCATCATTAATACTTATACAGGTCAACAGGCCTGAGCTGGGGCCATCCCAGGCAAACCGAGATGTGTGATCACCTAAATGGCACTGTTTCTTGCCCCTGACAGAACGGCGCCTGCCCTTGTAGAGTCTGGGGCTCAGGGCGTGGGAGACGAGAAAGTGGCAGTGCTAATGCAGTATGCCACGTGCCAGCATGTGTGGGTTACAGAGGGCTGGGGAAAAAATGGTGGCACAGAGTAAGGCCGCTTATTTGGTCTCTAGGAATCAAAGAGGGCTTCCTGGAGGAAGGGGCAACTCCGCTGATACTGTGGATGAGGAGTTCGGCAGGCAGAGCCTAGTGTGTTGTGGTGAGAGTGGACCTTGGAGGGATAGCAAGGCCTGGGTCTAGAGAGGACGTCTCTGGCTCTGGCCCCAGGCACACCCCTAGGCTCTGGGACCTCAAATAAAATAAGATGTGGTTTATATCAGGGGTCTGGAGACATTTTCTTAAAGGTCCAGATAGTAAACATTGTAGGCTCTGTGGGCCAAGAGGCAAAATTGAGGCTATTGTGTGGGAACTTATATAGCCATGTAAGTGTAATCATTTAAAATATGAAAATCATTCTTAGCCCTAGGACCAAAGAAAAGGGGCAGCTGATTGGATTTGGCCCTGGGTGGCTATGCCACATTTACCATATTGCCCGGGTTTAACTGGCATATCTATTTGTCAGAAAGCTTTGCCGTGTATTATGTAGACGCTGGTGTAGTATCAAGGACATGACACAGCTCAAAATCTAAAGACCTGTCAGCCCTGTGTTCAAGCTCATCTCTGCACCCACGCAGCAGCCGTGAGGCTCTGACAAGCCTCTAACCCTCCCTGGATCTCAGTTTCCTAAACCTGTAAAATACAGATGATAACCCCCTACTTCCCGAGGCTGCTGTGAAGACCCAGTGAGAATCCACTGGTTAGATCCCCTTTCCTCTTATTCAGCACTCATCACACACTTATTCTGTGCCAGGTACTGCCCCAGGCTCTGAGAGATCAGAGCTATACCTGGTAGCCAGGACGCCATTCACAGGTACTTTGTGAGTCTGTTTTTGGTGGTCATTTCGGAGCACAAGCCCCTGTCCCGATGCCGCCGTGGTGGAGGGAATGAATGTGATGTAGGATGTGCCTTCACCAGAGTCGCCAGCCAGGGTTCTACCTGGGATCATGTTTACTTCGACAAAATGAAGCCTGAATGTGGCAGAATGGGTGTGAGGTTCTTTGAACTCCTGGGATAAAAAGACTGAGATGTCACCAAAGCCTTCATCTCTGGCATCAGTCCTGGGGTGAGTGGGGAGTGATGAAAGCCCATTGGTATCTTCCTTTTGCCTCAGAACTTTCTGCCCTCTATGTGCACTTAGAACGATTTTTCAGGTCTCAGCTTTGATGTGGGAATTAGAGTTCCCCGGGCCTGAGTCAGATTCCAGGCCCCCGCGCCGCAGAAGTCGGGAGCTTCCGCTTGGCTGAGAGAGTTCCCACCAGACCCTTTGTTGGGTGGGAGACAAAGCAGCCAGAGAAGATTGTGGAAATCGTTGGTCCTTGAATCAGCTCTTGGGAAATTGCAACAGCGAAGGGTATGGGGAGTTCTTTGGAGATAGATGAGCTGCCCTCAGATCCTGGCATTGTCACTTACCAGTAAATTGTGTAACCTTGAGCAGGTAACAGGACTGCTTTGAACCTCAGTTTGCCCATCTGTAAAAGGGACATGGTATTGCCTGTCCACCTGGTTTGCCGTGAGGACTAACTAGTGAAAATTGCTAACGGTTAGTGAGAGCTTCTTATGTACCAGCTCCTGTGCTGAGGGCCTTGTCTTGCTGTGCTAAGGGCTCAACTCTTCAAGATGCTATGAGGTGAAGGTACTGAGCAAAGAGAGGCGCCATGTCTGCTCCCAGAACCCAGGCAGTTTTGTTCCAGAATCAACATCGTGAATCATTAGGTGACATTGCCCCATTAAGAGAGGTAAGACTCAAGAAAACAGGAACATAGTTCTCAAACACACGTATGTGCATGTGCATGTGCGTGTGTGTGGCCATGTAGTTCTACTTCTCGAGCAAGCGTTTCCTGAGCACCTACTCTGCAGAGCCCTAGAGACATAAAAGAGACTGAGGCACCGTTGCTGGCAGAAAAGGGAGCGCCAGGCAGCTACTTCAGTCTTTTTTCGGAACTAGTGACAAGAATGCTTCCTTGCGCTCCATTCTGCCCCTCCTGTGCTTTACCTTACTATTAAATCATTTTAAAAGTTCTTTTCCCCCACGGCACTTGGCCGGAAGTGGGGGAAGGCATCCGCTGTGCAAAGCAGCCCTCGTGTGTCCCGTCACAGTTCTCCTTTCTTGTGCACACCCGGTGTTGCCACATACAGGGGTGACTTGCATGTGACACTTGGCTGTGAAGTCATGTTCCTGGACTGCTGGGAACAGTGGGACAGCCTGGGAGGAGCTGACGGGATGAATAACATTAGTGGAGGTGTACATGTACCGAGGACATTGTGTAAATAAATGATGTGACCCCCCCCCCACCACCCTATTTTGGCAGTGGTGCAGGGCTGAGAAAGGGACACGTGGGAAAGGAGTTTATTTTTCCTTTGCTAGAGCAGGCATTCTGAGTGTACACAAAACATAGACCCCAGGGGAACCTCTAGGTATGTTAAATCACCATCTGCACCCCCTCTTCTGTGTGAAGACCCTAGTTGGTGGGACTCACAGAATAGTTTCTCAAGTCTCCTGCTTGGTTCCCACCCACTCTACCTTTTTTCTCCTTCCCTCTCTCCCTCTCCCTCTCTCTTTCTTTCTTTTCTTTCTCTCAATTTGGAAAATCTTCGAAGATAAAGCAAATGATATAATAAACACTCTTTTACTCACCATCCCCAGTTAATGAATATAACATTCTGGCGTCTTTGCTTCAGCTCTTTTATAGGTCTGCCATATAATAGGGATAAATCGTCATCAACATAGAAGTCTCTTTTGAACCTCCTCTTCATCTCCCTCCTCTCAGCCTCCTATTATGAATATACTATGTAAATCCCAGTCTGTGTTTTCACACTTTAACTTCTACTGTGTGTAGCCGTATACGATACATAGTATAGCTGTGTGTGTCCACAGTTCATATAGGTACTGTCATCCTGGATATATTATTCTTCAGTTTGCCCGTTCCACTCAACCTTGTGTTTTGAGGTTCAGCCCCATGGATCTCTTAGTTTAATTACTGTATCGTTATCCTTCATATGACCGTACCACATTTTATTTATCCATGTCTCTATAGATAGAAACATGGGTTGCTTCCAATTTGGCGTCATTAGAAACAGCACTGATTTGAACATTCTGGTGCATGTCCACCTCCAGATGCACAAGTGCAAGAGTTTCCCTACAGTCTGTGTGTCGAGACACCCACCAGCAGTGGGCCGGGGCTCCTGTTTCCCTGTATCCTCCCAGCCACTTGATTCGGCAGGTGTTTTGCATGTCTTACCAAATGAATGACCTCTCTATTGAAAAAATTGTAAAATAAGGGGGAAAAAATGAGGAGCTGGCACAGAAGTGTCATCAGCCTGCCCTCAAAAAGGAATGCTTTGTAAATCCCAGGTTCAGCGTCTTCCTTCCACGGGGCTCTTAGACATTCTGGCTTCGTGAGCCTCTTCTCTTTTAACTGGGACTTTTCAGCCTCTAGCACATCAGCATCGCATATTGGCTTTAGCCAAGTGAAGGGTGACTCCCTACAGCAATTTCACCAACTCTGGATTTTCTTCCTCCGGGTCCTTTGAAAACATCTGTGCTTCATCTCCCATCTGCTGTCAG
The DNA here is from genome assembly GCF_011762595.2 of Tursiops truncatus. NCBI lineage: Eukaryota > Metazoa > Chordata > Mammalia > Artiodactyla > Delphinidae > Tursiops > Tursiops truncatus. The sequence continues at coordinate 17,286,912 of NC_047044.1, read as the reverse complement.
CACTTGGTCCAAGTCTCATTACCCGCCTCTCAGCTGGACAGCTGCCCCTCAACCTCACTGGCTTCCCGGCTTCAATACCCACCCCACCGCCTTTTAAGACTTCTGTTCATTTCCTACAATCATTTATCAACCCATTTGTTCATCCATCATTGACTGAAGCCCTGCTGTGTGCAACCCTGTAACTACAGTTATGGCTCCGAATCCAAATGCCGTAGCCTGGCCTTCAAGGCATTTCTCCATCCCAGCTCCAGCCCCTTTCCCCAGCATCCTTTCCACCTTCTCCACCCCACCCCGGGCATCCAGTCTCCTTGCCCACAGTTCTCCAAACACTCGTGACAGTGTTCTCACTCCCTCTGCCAAGGTTCCTGGTCTCCACCTGTTAAACACTTTGTGGTCGCTCAATTCCTGTCTCTGAGGCAGAACTTATCTTTTCCCTCCTATGTTCCCATAGAGCTTTGCACATCATTGCCCATCTTGCCAGCTACGGTGCAAACTCTTCCAGAGCATGACCCATCCTCATTCACCTCTGTAGCCTCAGGGCTGAGGGCCATGTCTGGCATACAGAAGGTGCTTGATTAAAGCTTTTAATGAATGTCTCCCAACTCCTTCATTGCTGCACTTACCTGTTCAGCACAGGTACCACTGCCGCCCAACTGTCCATTATTTGTTAAGGGAGTTTTCTGTTGAGCAAATTAGTGCCGGAGACATGATTGAAGGTTTGTTTAATCTTAAGAAAATTAATTAGTTTTTAAAGAGTTTAACGTAGCGTGTGCCAATGAATTTTTAATCAGGAAATCTTATCTAAAGCAAGCACTCTTTTGCGTTTACTCTATTTTTCAAAGTAATTCTACTGAATGTTATCAAATGTTGTCTTTAATTCAGATTTTGCTAATTCAGATCACGCTTGTCCTAGACCATGAATTAGAGAAGAGTCCTCACTTGCTATCTGGTCAATCCCTATTAGGCACCATAAATGACCGGGCTGTATTTTAGAAGCTCACTGTAGTCAGTCCAAAGTGAGATGTGCTGTAAGTGTAAAATACACACTGAATTTCAAAGACTTGGTACCCTCAAAAAGGAAAATCCCTCGTTAATATTTGTCAGATATTAATTACAACAATTATGTTTTGGACCTACTGAGTTAAATAAATTGTTGATTTCACCTGTTCCTTTTTACTCTTTTTTTTTTTTTTTTTTTTTTTTGCGGTACGCGGGCCTCTCACTGTCGTGGCCTCTCCCGTTGCGGAGCACAGGCTCCGGACGCGCAGGGTCAGCGGCCATGGCTCACGGGCCCAGCCGCTCCGCGGCATGTGGGATCTTCCCGGAGCGGGGCACGAACCCGCGTCCCCTGCATCGGCAGGCAGACTCCCAACCACTGCGCCACCAGGGAAGCCCCTTTTTACTCTTTTGATGTGGCTGCTAGAACACTGTAAAGTACAAGTGTGGCTTGCATTACATCTCTGTGGGGCGTCGCCGGTCTGGATTGTTGAGTCATGGAGAACAGGGTGCTTGCCTCCTGGTCAATTTCGGACAGTCGGTGTTCATTAAGTGTCTGTTGGATGAATGAATGAATGAGGTTGATCACTAACACATGGCTTCCTCTTATCTACTGTGGGACCTCAGACAAGCTGTTTCACTTCCCTGGGCCTCAGGTTTTCTCATGTGTAAAATGAGCGAGTAACCGGAGCCCTGTTATCTGCTTCCAGTTAGATCTCCAGTGATTTGGAAAAAGGATTTTAGTTCTCTACTTCCAGGGACTGCAAAACATTGCTCACTGGGGGCAGGAAATAATGGTGTCCCCAGCTTACTGAGTGGTGGGGTCAGAAGCCTCACTGGGAACCCTCTATAATTTCATCTTCTATTGCAGCCCTTCCCGGTTTGCTTCTTGGTCTCACTTAGAACCAGGAATAGTCTTGCTGCAACGCCCGTCTTTCTTACAGCTGTCCCCACATAACTTCTGGAATGTATTACTCATTTTTATCCCATCACACATAATTGATGACTCAACTCTAACAATGTCAGATTAAACATCAGTGAGGTTGTTTTCCCACTCCTACATTTGCACTGAAAATTATATATTCATGAGGCCATGTGGTGGTGGTCAAAAGGGCAATTAACAAAGTCAGATCATCTAGGTTCAAATCCCTCCCCCCGCATCTTACTGGTTATGTAACTTTGGGCAGGTTAACCCAGTACCTAATTTCCCTCGTCTGTAAAATGGGGAAAATGCTAATAATTAACTCATGTAAGACGGAGAGGGTTACATGAAAATAATGTATGCAAAGCAATTAGCACGGAACCTGGCACCTGGTAATATTATATATAATTAATTATATATCATAATTCATATATATATATGATTATGCTGTTGATTTCATTTTCAAAACCTTTATTCCATACCCACGCTGGGCCAGACATTATTGGGATATCACCCCATATTCCAGAGAGAGAAAGTTTTCCCCCCATTATAGCAGCTTTTAGGGAAAATGGCATAGCAAAAAGATTAAGGGCGTAAGCAGTCATGAGATTCAAAAAGGGAGAGTCAGAGGGGCTGGCCAGGCAAAATGTAACAGGAACAACAACAACAATCATAATAATAATGCTAAATGCCTTCCATAGTCTAGTCCCATTACACGTTCGTTACACGTGTGGTCTCATTTCGTCTTTATAACTACTTCATTTGACACATGGAGAAGCTGAGTCTCAAAGGCTGAGTCCAAGGTTGACCTCCTACTGAGTGAATCCAAACTCAAGTCTTTCTGCCCACAAGTCCTCTGCTGCTTCTACCACCTCCACGTCTCTCCCTTCAAGTGATGGGGTCATTTCTTCTGATGTGTCTGAAAATCTTCTTTTCCTATAAGAAGATATTTTCCTCCCCAGCATTCTTGAAAATCAGGCAAAAACAAATCACTGAGGTTGAAACCAGAAGACTGCCACTTTCTGCGAAGCGTGTCCCTCAGGCACACCGTGGGTGGGCTGTCCTTGTAGTAGAAGAGGGGTCTGGTGATGATTAAAGCTGGGATGGTGGGCTGAGCTACCTGGGTGAAGGGAGCTCCCTATCGTGCAGGAGACTAGCAGAGGCTCGAGGTGCAGCACTCAGGAATGGTCAGCATTTTGCGAGACCGGCGAGGTCCCTCCAGGTGAGACTTCAGAATGGAAAGTCAGGGATGCAGCAGGAAATTAGACAGGAAGACAGGACCTGGGCCGCCCCAAGCCCGCTCTGCATGTTCAGTTCTGGTGAGAGTGGGCAGGGAAGGTGGAGCCTGACACCTGCTGCGGTGCTGGGACATGGCGGGGCACAGCCCTGTGACCCTGGCCACAGACTGTCCTATGGTTCCCTCCCCCAGCCCTGGGCTCCAGTGTTTCTCCAGGCCAACGTCTCCTGGGGTTGGGTCAGGGTGGACTCAGCAGACACTCACTGCTGGTAGCCAGGCTGGGCTGGGGCGGGCAGGACTCACAGGTTCATGAGCTGCACCAAGCTCATGGTCACGTGGGTGCCAAGCTCACCGCGGATTCTAAAACGTCCACCTTTTATTCGTTCGACAAGCAGGCTGAGAAATTCTTCTCTCTTCCATTTTCAGAGATCCTTGGAGAGAGTTTCTCCACCTTGGGTAAGTCACGATAGCGTCTCCTTTGCTTGCCATTTACAAGTTGTCTGTGGCCCACTTCAAAGACACCCTAATGCCAGCACCTCCTAGGTGCTCAGTAAATAGTAATTGCTAACAGTTGGGGAGTGCTTCACTCTGTGACAGTGTTCTAGATCGTGCTCTGTACTATTTCACTGAATCCTCTCAGCAATTCTGTGAGAGTTCACGGCAGTCCTGATTTATAGATGTGGAAACTGAGGCACACAGAGGTTGAGTCCTTTGCCCAAAGTCACACAGCTAGCGAGGTCAGAAACCCAGGCGGCCCTGAACCTGAGCGCTGAACACGGACACGAAGCTGCAGACCTATGGGATGGGTGTTGGAGAACTGAGCCCAGGTGATTCCTCAGGGTCCATCAGGAAGCTTCAGGAAGGGCTCAGACAGCCCTCCGTGCCAGGAGGTCGAACCACCTCCAGCCCACTGCAGCAGGTCGTCTCTCTCCCCTGGTCCCTCAGCTCCTTCCCTGAATCGTCCCTGCCCCCGGCAGTGTCTTAAAACATGTTGGAAACATTAACTGGTCCCCTGCTATGCGTCCTCGCTGGTGTTGGCTCAGACAGTGCAGTTTAGATATCTTTCCAAGGGCAGACAGCGGGTCAGTGAGAGTCGATAATGGATTCCAGCAGATAGGACACCGATCAGATGGGATGCGAGCCTGGCGTCCACCTCCTCCTCGTGCGCTAGCAGCGGCTGGGCGCTGCCCCCAGGGAGGGGCCTGGGCCCCGGGGCACCTGGGGGACTCAGCAGGCGGGTGGTCAGGGCTGATCTCCTGGCCACTCAGGCTCTCTGGGCATCTTCCCTTGTCAGCATGCCCTCCCATGCCTGCTGGTTCTTGGAAACTCACCGGGCTGGGGCTTTTTGTTCCCTGCTGCATTCACTGCAACAGTGCCAGCCCATAGTAGGTGCACAACAGGGTATTTGTTGAATGAAGAGCATTATTTGGCTGACACGTGGGCCCCCTGGGCTCCAGTCTTGTCTCCCCATCTGCTTCTTGGATGTCTTCACTGGACGTTGCACGTGTAACACACCCGGAGCTGCCGAAAGCCGCTCAGCTCCCATCTCCCACCTCGGCGCCTGGGAGCCCCCTCCTTCCGGCTGCTCAGGACAGGCTCCTCAGAGCCCGTGCGGACACCCTCTTTTTTCACGCCACATGTTCATCCAAGACACAGTTGCTCTCAGCTCTGCCTTCAAAACAGACCAGGAAGGCAGTGGCTTCTCCCCACCCTGCCTGCTGTCTCTTTCCTGCAGTCTCGCCTGGACCATCCTTGCTTCCACCCTTTTCCCCACCAAAGAACATTCTAATGCTTTAGCCAGAGCTGTTCTAGAACGTAAGTCAGATGACGTCGCTCCTGCACGCACACCTCCACCTCACTGTGAAGGCCCAGGTCCTCCCCGAGGCCTGGGAGGCCTGGCGCTCACCACCCTGTTCATTCCAGGCTCCCTGTGCTTCCTCAGACACGCCAGGCACACGCCCAACTGGCCTCTGTCCTGCTTCCCCAGATACACTCGTGGTTAGCTTCTGAGGAATCACTTGTGATGCTTTGAGGATTAATGAGTTAACATGTGAAAGGCATTTAGGGCAGTGCCTGGCTCGTTAGCTTTTAGTTACTGCTGCGTTCTTACCGTGGATGCTCGGAGTCTAATTCGTAGCAGACACTCAGGTTGGTCAATGGGCTACATGTCCAGGGCCTGGCCCAGTGCCTTGGACCAAGTGGGAACTCAAAGGTTTGTTGAACTGCAAATGTAGAGGTGAGGCAGTGCACACCCCGCCTGGTCCAGGCCATGAGAACTGAACAGTTTGAGAAACAGTTGGGAGCCCATCATTTCTGTGTCCTCTGAGGCAAGATCTCCTGCCTGCCCTCACTGCTCCACCAGCCTGGGGAACTACCCCTGCTTGGGTCCCTTCCCCAGGGCCTAACCCTTACTTCCCGGCTCCAAGCTCAGACATCAAGAAAGCCAGGGATGAGGTCTCCTGGCAGGAATTGAACCCCTGACCCAGCTGATGGGGTGGCTGAGACCATGGGGAAAGTGAGCAAGGGATAAGGTCTCCTGGCGGGAATTGAACCCCTGACCCAGCTGATGGGGTGGCTGAGACCATGGGGAAAGTGAGCCAGGGATAAGGTCTCCTGGCAGGAATTGAACCCCTGACCTAGCTGATGGGGTGGCTGAGACCGTGGGGAAAGTGAGCAGGGGATAAGGTCTCCTGGCGGGAATTGAACCCCTGACCCAGCTGATGGGGTGGCTGAGACCATGGGGAAAGTGAGCAGGTGACCAGATAGAGGCGGCTTCCCCTGCAGAGATGATCCCTTTGTGCCGGGCTTGACTGCCATCACCTTGGGCGCTCAGGCTCTGCCCAAGCATTCTGGGAATTGCCGATGGTCAGGGAAGGGGGGCGTTGGGACCTTCTGCCTCGGCTGTCACCGCTTCTGGCCTTTCCTTTCTTGACGCCTCCACTGGAAGCTTTTGCGCCAGAGTCTGAAGATGAAGGCTGTGGCCCGAGTCTCTCTTGGTCTCTCTCCAGGGCAGAAAAACCTTGTGAATCAGCTCTCTGTTTAGAGTAGCTTCTAATTTGAAGCAGCTGCTGTCCCCAAGCACCACTCTGTTGGTGTCCCAGAACGCCAGCCTTCAGAGGTCTCCGCTGGTTAATGCGACCTTGGCTGTTTGTTCCTGAGGTACAGAGGGAAATGGAAGGTTGTTGTGTCCCCTCCCAGGGCCCCCTCGTCCCCTAGGACCACCCCGAGAGGCACGCAGAGCTGCACGCCCAGCTTCAACCGCAGGGCACCCGGTAGGGGGTATTCAGTGCATGAGAGTTTCTGCCCGTTCATGTTCCATGTGCCCCAGTGTGTTGGAAAACAAACGCATGGAAACTGCTTATAAATAAAACTACACCATGAAACTGCCCTCCTACTCGGAGGAGCTGACCCAGCTGTTTGTCAGAGAAGCATCTCTGCTGCTGGTGCACAACACGCCCTTTTTAGGCAAAACAAAGAACAACGCTCTGTGCCCACGGAGCTTGCTTTTGGAAGGATCTTGGTGTGGGTCATCTGGTTTCTGCAACGTTCTTACTTTTTAAAAATTTTATTGAAGTATTGTTGGTCTACAATGTTGTGTTAACTTGTGCTGTGGAGCAAAGTGACTCAGTTATACATATATGTATTCTTGTTCATATTCTTTTCCATTATGGTTTATCACAGGATATTGAATATAGTTCCCTGTGCTATACAGTAGGACCTTGGTAGCTATCCATCCTATAGATAATAGTTTGCCTCTGCTAGTCCCAAACTTGCAGTCCTTCCCTTCCCCCTCTCACCTCCCCCTTGGCAGCCACAAGTCTGTCCTCTATGTCTGTGAGTCTGTTTTTGTTTTGTAGATATGTTCATTTGTGTTGTAGTTTAGATTCCACATATAAGTGATATCATATGGTATTTATCTTTCTCTTTCTGACTTACTTCGCTTAGTATGCAACATTCTTATTTTGTGAGTGAAAGCATCATGGTGGGTTTGAAGTCAGGGAGACCCAGGTTTCAGCTCCAAATCTGTCACTTACTCACTGCATTTATTATGTCTCTCTGAGCCTTCATCTTATCATCTCTAAAATGGGAATGATAATACACACCTTGCACAGTTTCTGAGCGCACTAGAGACCATGTTGGTACAGAGCCCAGAGCATGGCAGGTGCGCAGGAAATGGGAGTGTTATTGACCCATGCAACAGCTATTTATTTTGAGCACCAGTTGTGTACTAGCTAGGGAATAAAAATGGCCCTTGTAGAATTAACATTCTAGATGAGGAGCCAGGTAACCAGATAAACAAGTCAAATAGGTAAGTCGGGAGGGAGGGCTGCAGTTTAAATAGTGTGTGCAGGGCAGGTTTGCTGAATAGATGGCGTTTAAGCAAGAATCTAAGGCAGAGAGGGAGCTGACCAGGCAGAGAGGGAGCTGGCCACGCAGACAGCCCTGGAGAAGCAATGCCAGCCTCGAGGGGGAGGCTTGCCCACCATCTTTGCTGCTTTTGACGTGAGCTTTCCTACACGTGTTCTCTGAACCCCATTGCCTGGCCTTCTGCCCCTTCATTTCTGAGCCTTACTGAGCAATCGAACCACCCTCCACAAGATTGACTGTGTCTTCAGGGAGTTTGTCTTAATAACAGAATTAATCAGACCAAACGTTATTTTATTTTAACTTCTTTATTGGAGTATAATTGCTTTACAGTGGTGTGTTGGTTTCTGCTGTATAACAAAGTGAGTCAGCTATATGTATACATACATCCCTATATCTCCTCCCTCCCACCCTCCCTATCCCACCCCTCTAGGTGGTCACTAAAGCACCGAGCTGATCCCCCTGTGCTATGCGGCTGCTTCCCACCAGCTATCTGTTTTACATTTGGTAGTGTATATATGTCCGTGCCACTCTCTCACTTTGTCCCAGTTACTCTTCCCCCTCCCCGTGTCCTCAAGTCCATTCTCTATGTCTGTGTGTAAGTCAGAAAGAGAAAAACAAATACCGTATGCTAACACATATATATGGAATCCAAATGTTATTTTGAAATGTTCCAGGGAAAGAATGACTATGAGCCAGTGTAGGGCTGCCAAATTCTAATATGGAGCACTTGGGGCAACATGCAGCTAAAAGGCGAGGGGAGAGCAGGGCTGGGGAGCGACAGACAGAACCGTGACTGGTGTCTGAATCAAGGTCAGTTTCTAACCTGTGACAGTGGAGACTGGAGACAAAATACAGGATAGCCCTTCTCCCCTGCCTCTTGCTATGGCCAGCTCCTTTTCATCACTCAGGTCACCTCCTCCGGGAAGTCCTCTCTGAGCAGCCACTGAATTACCTTCAGAGATTTTGTCGCCACCTGACATTATCTTAAGTGTTTTGGGGTCTGTGGTTTATTTTCTCCTTTAGAATGAAAGTGCCAGGAGGGCAGGAAACTTGTTTCCCAAGAACCCAGACAAGTAGTTGGCACCTAGTAACTGCTCTATGTTTGTTTGATAAATGGATGGATGAAATTGCTTTATATAGAGCTGGGGGAGGAATCACTGTAGACCAGTCTTTTTCAAACTGCAGGTCATGTCCCATTAGTGGGTTGCGACATAAGTTTAGCTGGCGTTTAAAAAAATGAAATAGAAAAGAATTTAAAATATCAGAGTGCATTACACATGGTAAGGGTCAGTATTGTTTTAAGAAAAATGTATACATGCATGTGCATATATCCCATATATATGCAATGACATACTTTATTTCTCACTGTGGAGTAGTCAGAAAAGTTTGAAACTCAACAGTGAATTCTAAGTTTTCTCAGGCTCGATCTTCAAAAGGCACATTCTTCCCTCAGAGACTGTAAACATAGTTACATAAAGTTTACATTCTGGGGCCCCAAAGCCAAACTTTAAGAAAAGATTCCTTTGTTTCCTATTAACTGAAAAAAATGAATAATTTTCTGCTGCACAGGGGACCCAATCTCCTAGGTCTCTCCTGACATGCATGGGGTTATTTACACACTCGCACACCCATATACACAGTCACGCAGATACACGCCCAGCCACATACAAGCACACACACATACACACACGCACCCAGACACATACACACTCTGTACACACACAAACACACACTCGTACACACAGACATGAACACACAGTAATACTCACAAATATATATCTATAGATACAAACATATATGTACACAGTGACACACAGATACAAACCCATTGGTGTATCCACGGAAACGACATAAACAGACACCTTATAAATATGCACATGCGTGCACACACACACACTTACACCCACTCAGGAACAGCCTTACTTTTTCCATTTTGTGCACGGTGCCCCCCTCCACTGTGGAGACTCCCGGGCCATTTTCAGACGGGCACTCAGACAGGGGCACCCGCAGAGCCCAGCCTGCCCCTGACCAGCGTCCACGGGTAGTCAGGCTGGGCGAGTCCACAGGCTTTGCAGGGACAAACTTGCATTTGAACTCGCACTGACTGGCTGAGTGACCTGGGTCAGAACCCTCCATCTCACAGAGCCTGATCCCTTACCTGGGAACTGGGGTAGGTCACACCTACCTCACAGGGGTCAGGAGGCAGTGGAACGAGCTGAGAGCGGGCATGGCATACTCGCCAGCTGCCCCAGCAGGAGCGTCAGGACCTGCTGTGCCTCTCTGTGTGATGTCGGACCAGCTCCCTGGCCCATGTTTCTTTTGTAACAAGGGGATATCGCCTCTCCGGCAGAATCCTTGAGGGGAGGAACTGAGATCCACAGGACGATGCGGGCACAGTGGCTGACGAAGCTTGTCACGCACTCTATCCCCCAAGGCTGCATCTTCCCCCTACCGCCATGCATCCCACCCCGTGCTGTCCTCTGGGAGCACACAGAAGCCAGGCTGGGCTCTCCCTGGAAAACCCCTCTCTCTGCCATTTAAAGATCCTCCTTTGAAATAACATCCGTAACTTTGGGGATGGATCCACTCTCACTCCTGCGTTATAGAGAGCAGCCTCCCCATCTCTGGAAGGCTTTGGTATAAGGATCCCATGTTACCTGCATTGGGGCCCCCTGGGGTCTCCCTGGGGCACGTCAGTTGAAAAGATTGTGTCATTTTCACCTTCATAGTTTCATGGCCTCTGGCCATCGGGGAGGAGATGACAAGAGTCGTGAACGTAGGGAAAGAGAAAGGTCACCAGGATGGAGTGGGATGGCGGTCCTGGTCCAAGGACGAGGCACGTCCCAACAGAGCAGCCAGGGTGGGGAGGAATAACGCATCCCACATATCTTCTGCCTTACATTTTGCCTCCGGAACAATACAGAGCAGCAGGTGTCAGTGACAAAGAAACTGAAAAACGAAGAAATGCATAAAACGTAAGCAGAAAGCAGCGGAGTTTGTCTGCCACCTGGCACTGCCCCCTGGCCATCCCAAGCCCAAGTCCACGTGTGGGGAGCCCGTGAGCTGCACTGCCCACAGACCCGCCACGCGCCCCCGTGGGCTCCACAGCATCCTCTCTTCTTCCCTCTGTCATCAGCTAACAAATGAATGTTTATTGAGTCTCTGACATATGCCCGGCTCACGCCAGGTGCCTTTGGGGACAGGAGAGTGACGGAGATAGACGCCGCCCTCATCGAGGTTTTCAGATGTTATCTGAATCATGACACTGCCACTGCCAGGCATGCTGGGAGATTTGTTTCTCTGCCAGTTCAGGGCAGAGCTGGGGAGGCTGGTTCAAACAAAGTGGTTAACTGGGCACATCTCATTTAATCCTTACCACTTCCCTCGGAGGAAGGGGCTGTCGAAGAACCCAGAAAGTTGCAGGGCTGGGATGTCTGGTCAGCATGTATGGTTCTTTCATTTAGAAGCCAGTCACAGAGAACCACATACTGTATGATTCCAGTTTTGTGAAATGTCCAGAATTGGCAAATCCACAGAGGCAGAAAGTAGTTTAATGATTGCTTAGGGCTTGGGGGAGGCAGGGGCTGGGGGGGGATAGCTAAGGAGAGCGCTGGTAGGTACGGGGTTTCTGTTTGAGGTAATGAAAATGTCCTCAAATGAATCGTGATGATGGATGTCCAACTCTGTGAATATTGAAACCCATTGAACAGGACACTTGAAATGGGTGAGTTGTATGGCATGCGAATTTTATTTCAAAAAAGCGAGTTTTTGATTTTTCATTTAAAGTCGAGCCCTCTCCCTCCCACTCAGCTGGCCTGCTCCTGCAGCTGGGGAACAGCTGGGTCAGGATCTGCTCTCTCTCTGCCTTGAGCTTTTAAGTGAGGGGGGCGGGAGGAGTGGGAAAGATGCAGGAAGATTCGTGCACGAATTACGCAGTCTTGAGTTGGCCTTGTCTCTCTCTAGACCCAGCAGATGCTTCCAGCAGGGCCTCTCGTGGGTTGTTTGGAGACTTCTCTGTCCCTAAGGATCTCTCACCTTCTTTTTCCATAACGAGGCTCTGTTCCAGTTTGTTGCTGCCGCCTCGTTCCTCGGGATTGGGAATTCCATAGTTACCATGCGGGTGGCATGGGTACCATGCAAGGGATGAGCCTTGAGGGCCCTCCTTGAGTGGGGCCCCCATCTGGTCCTTGGGAAGCCACATCCACCTATTCCCTGATGAAGTCTGAGAGGGCGGGCTGCTCTCCAGTTCAGCAAGCGTTATTGTCAAAGCTGCTAGGAAGTGGCAGATTTGAGCCTCAGACACTGGGTAGATGTGGCCCCATAAATGGCGGGGAGGCACATATATTAAATTCTTCGGTGATTTCAAAGCTGCCCTCCCTCAATTTAAGATGAAGGGGGAGGGGCTTCCCTGGTGGCGCAGTGGTTGAGAGTCCGCCTGTTGATGCAGGGGACGCGGGTTCGTGCCCCGGTCCAGGAAGATCCCACATGCCGTGGAGCGGCTGGGCCCGTGAGCCATGGCCGCTGAGCCTGCGCGTCCGGAGCCTGTGCTCCGCAACGGGAGAGGCCACAGCAGTGAGAGGCCCGCGTACCGAAAAAAAAAAAAAAAAAAAGATGAAGGGGGAAACCTCCTAGCCCTCTCACTTGGGTGTGTTTGCAGGTGGGATTTTGGCGGTTCAACAGCTCTCTCCGGTAAACCACTCTAAAATCTTTCCCATCTCCTAAAACTCCACTCTTTTGTGTTGACGTGGGCAGGGCTGGGTGGGATTGTAGGTCGGGTTAAGAGTTGGGCCACTCAGCACTTGGTGCCTCCTTTGCAAAGTCTGCCTATAGTCCAGTACCTGCTTTGTATTGAGCCACCTTATGTATAATGTAGCTTTGTGCTTCATTGGAAACTTCCATTTCAGTATCCTGAGACAATTATAAAATATTTGCAGGGGAGGGAGATCATGTTCTCACATCTTCCCTGGAGCAGCCGTGTCGTGTTCAGTAAAACCATATTCATGCCAAGATGAGCTTGTCCACTGCATACATTTCCTGAGATGCCCCATAAATGCTTTTTAAAGATAGATGTTCCTTGTCAAACGGTGCCTGAAGTTTCCAAATGGATTTGATCTTTTTCACTTGTTTATTGATGAGCTTTCTTTTGTAGGAGGTCCCAGTATTTTCTAGCCCCACCGAGACACCATTTGAATAGGTTATGTATCCAAATAAATAGCAAATGCTTTTAAGAAGAATAGAAAGTTGATGTTGCGGAATTACACTGGAGTTTTGATCTGTTTGCTGGTACATTTATCCTGAAGCTTCTGGCGAGGATGTTACAAGAAGACAGTAGAAAACAGCATCAGAAATCATCCCCCCTTTTCTTCCTCTGTGAATAAACAGCCAGGCTCTTTTTTTTTTTTTTAATGCCCTTAGTGTTGATTTTACAATTAATCTTGGGAAGGACCCAAGGACAACATCAGACAGTTTATAATTGAATCCAAATCTGGGGGTGGAGGGCGGTGGCGGAAGTGGGAAAGGAGAAGTTTATTCTCTTCTCAGCCACGTGTCATTTTTTAAGCAGTGCCTTGAAGGGTGAATCTAAAAGGGACTTAAGAGGGCAAAGTCGAGTTGGCATCCAGACTCTGCCGGTGAGGGATGCTTTGGGAAACAACTTTAAAAGGAAACAACTAAAGCACAGAACCTTGATGAAAACCTTGCGTCGCTTGGTCCTGAGTTCGTCTTAGGCTCAGGATCTGACCTGTTTGCCCCGTCTCTCTCCAACAAGGAACAATGGGAAGCCACCATAGATGGAAAAATCTTTCTTGAAACTTCAGCGTGGTCTACCTGGTGCTTTCTCTGACCCCAAAAAGTTAACTTTATGGGAGGGATGGGATGGTGGGCACCAGACGTAGGTAGGAAAGGAATATCTCAGGGAAAGCTGAGTCTCGTTGGAAGTGTGTTGATGGGATGTGAGGGTAAATGAAGGTTGGGCTGGGTGGGGTCAGGAATGAGTTGTTAGGATGGAAACGTCACACAGAGAGCTTCTGTTTATCAAGCGCTCACTCTGTATAAGGCACTGTGGGAGCATTTTATACAAATAGTCTCATCTGGTTTCTTTGAGGTCAGTACTGTTATTACTCTCATTTTACACCTGAGGAAACTGAGGCACAGAGGAGCCCAGCTTCCCCCAAGGTCCACAGCCAGCTGAGAGGTAAAACTAGGATTTGGAGGCTGCTTTCAGAGCCCCTCTTTTACTCACCTTCCCTGATGAGATAAGAAGCAAAAGGAACAGATGATACCTTTTTTATTTTTTTAAACAAGCAACTTGTTTTTTGTTGTTTGTTTGTTTTCTGGTTTTTTTGTGGTACGTGGGTCTCTCACTGCTGTGGCCTCTCCCATTGCGGAGATGTGCAGGCTCAGCGGCCATGGCTCACGGGCCCAGCCGCTCTGCGGCATGTGGGATCTTCCCGGACCGGGGCACAAACCCATGTCCCCTGCATCGGCAGGCGGACTCCCAACCACTGTGCCACCAGGGAAGCCCCGGATGATACCTTTTGATTGTGTATTTACTGTGTGCCTGATGTAAAGCTCCTCACACCAAACTCGCCTCTTATCTCTACTTCCTCTTCACAGATGAGGAAATTAGGACCCAGAGAGGTTAGGTAACATGTCCAAGGTCACACAGCTAGAAGGTAGTGGAGCTGAGATAAAAATCCAGGTCTGTCTGGTTCCAAAGCCCACACAGCCACCTTCTCTCAGAGCCACTGAATTCCGGAGGCCTGGGGAAAAGTTTTTGGCGTGAAGATAGCTGAGCAACTCTACAGTGATCCGCTGTTAACCCTCAGAACTCGTGGCCCAGAGGAATCCTGGTTAGCCAGAGCCTGGTGCCCTCCACAGTCCCTCTGACACTGCATGTACGTTCTTTAAGCTGACGTCATCGTTCTTTAAACCTCTCCTCTCTCCTCGCCGGGGCAAATGGCCTTTTCTCCTGGGCTGAGTGGATGGGGGCCGTTTCTCTCATTTTATGGGGGTGATGCCCATCTGAGCTCTGAGCAGCGTGGCTGCGTACTTCTCATCAGCCCTGGGGGCAGGGGGTTGTTATTGTAGGGGACAGTCTTCTATTGTTTTGTGCAAGCATGCCCTGATTCCCTTCCTACCTCCTGCTATAGGACCCCAAGATAAATGAGAAAGTGCGCTCGCTAAAGGACCCCAGCCCCTCATTCCTGTGGCTGGGCCGTGAGGACCCAGAGAGAAGGCATGCTTAGGCTCTCCTGGGAGCCACGGAGCTCCAGCTGTGCCTTGTCCACCAGCCTGGCCGCGCTGTTGTGGGCGCTCAGCCTCTTCAAACACAGGCCAGGCTGTGGTTACTTCCTACCCAGGCCCCCTCGGAATTCCAGCAGGTATCGGAGGATGTGGCTAGGCCGCCTCTGTTCTGCTTGGGCGTTTGACACGGCCTGGCTTTCTAATGCTCTTCAGCCAGGATGACCGTGGGTGCATGCCTGTCTGTGGGATGGAGCCCTCCAGGTGGAAATCAGCCGGGCTGGGACGGCATCCTGCGAACGTGGCTGTTCACCTGCAGTTGCCCCCTCTGAGCACCCCAGGTGTACCTACAAAACCCAGGTGGGAGCCACCACCTCCAGGTACACATAGCCAGATGCAAAGGGACTTTTCCACTCAGTTGTGTGTGAGGATAAGAGAACTGCACCCGCACTCTGTGTGGTTCACTCTACAAGGGTGTCTAATGGCAGGTAAAGGGCATGTGGCGAAGTGGACCCCTGGTTCTGCGACCTCCTTCCTGGGGAGCCCTGCAGATGAAGGACATCCTCTGGACCACGTCTCAGTTTGTCCCATGTGGCTGATTCCCTGAGGACTAGTCCCACTGGGGACGTTTGTTTCCTGTTCAAGGCCATTCTTCCCCACCTCCCCTTGATGCTGCAGTGCGGGGTCTCTCGTCGCAGGGATGGCTAACAGGTTTCCTCCACGCCCGCACCTCTCCCTCAGCAGAGGCTGCCCGGAGAACCCAGTTGGAACTGCGGGCGAGGCTGGGTGGTAGACATGTTGGGTGCATTTTTGCCAGCCCGCCGTGAGTGGGCCCTTTGTGGTCCTTCTGGCAGCGGGTTCTCCTTGGGGTCAGGACGCTGTGCTGTTTGGGGAAGCTGGGCAGAAAGAGCCGCTTCCAAGTCTCCCCGACCTGTTATGTGCCAACACGATGCCTAGTGGGCAGCACCTTGGCCCCCTGCCTCCCCCAAAGGATGTCTTGGAACATTGCGATTTGGACGTCCCCAGTCCAGTATCGTGGGGCTGTGCACACGCACTGATGTTTATATACATTCTGAAAGGTCAAACCAAGCACACGGAGAAGGAGCACACAGGGACCCCTCAGGGGAGCCCCATCCCTGTGAGCAAACCGACCCAAGTCCCCATTGCGAGGCAACCTCCTTTTGGTGGGGGGCTTCCTCTTGCCTCGCCCACGAATGCTAGAGGATGAGCAGTTTGGGGCCCCGGGGGGGAAAGGCCCCAGCCTGGGAGGTGGCAGAGCCGAGCGCAAAGCCCCATCTGCTCCCAGATAACTCTGGGCCTTGGGCAGTTTCAGCCTCTGCACACTGTGGCTATCTTCCCTGCCTTTGCTCCCTGTCTGGGCTGGGCTGAAGTCAGAGGGGCCAAGGGATGAATGGTAAAGGGCGTGGAGATGTAAAAGGTGCTTGATAAATGTCAGGAATCGGGTTTTCTCTGATGGTGATGGTGATAATAATGCAGAGGGTGGTGACAGAGATCCTGAGCTCAGCCGGACATCGGACATCGGTACTGTTTGATATTTGACCTGGAGCGACATCCAAACGTGAGCTTTGATGGTGGTGAGGAGTGCTGCGCAGTACACAGTCTGTATGATAGCACAACGTATAGTTTAGATACAGCCTAGTAGAGTGATAGGGAGGCTGCCTGGGTTCCAAATCTGAATCCACTGCCACCCAGCTCTGTGACCTGGGGCACATCACTCAAACTCTCTGTGCCTGAGTTTCTCTGTCTGTAAAATGGGCATGATAGCAGTACCTCACTCGTAGAGTCCTCGGTTTCAAAGACCATGAGCTAGCACTGGAGACCTAGTGTTCAAATCCAGACCATGTATAAACTCGGAGTATCTGAGCTAGAGGCAGAGTTGTGAGAAGAGCCCAGTCTTAAGTCCTGGGTGTGAATCCTGCCCAGGCCCTCGGCTTGCCAGTCCATGGGCAAGTTCTGGGCCTTCTGGGAGGCTTAGAGTGCTCATCTGTAAAATAGAGACGGTACCGGTCGCTTCTCTCAGAGCCATCGTGGGGATTCAAACAGGACTCTTCCCGACATAGACACAGCTCACGCCGAGCCCGTGGTCATTAGGTGCCAGCTGCCCAGCAAAACACTTCATATTGTCTCACTTACGCCTCCCCGATCCCATCAGGCAGGTACTTTTTTTAATTTTTGCATCCACAAAACATGGTTTTATTTTATTTTTTTTTAAACTTTTATTGGAGTAGAGTTGATTTACGATGTTGTGTTATTTTCTGCTGTACAGCAAAGTGAATCAGCTCTACGTATACATATATCCACTCTTTTTTAGATTCTTTTCCCGTATAGGTCATTACAGAGTATGGAGAAGAGTTCCCTGTGCTATACAGCAGGTCCCCATTAGTTATGTATTTTATATATAGTAGTGCCCAATCTTCCGATTTATCCCTGCCCCGCCCCTCCCGCCCCCCCCCCCCCTGCAGGTACTATTATTGTTCCTTACTTTATGGATGTGGAAACTCAGGCCCTAAGAGGTTAAGGAGCGGCATGTTGGAGGGGCACATCGAGGGGTGCTGCCACCCCCCCAGGCTCCCGGGGCAGCAGCCTCGCAACTCTGCGGCGGCACCTGTGGCTCACCTCCCCCTCCCCCCAGCAGGAAGCCTCGCCATCTTTCTGCCTCCACCCCTTGGGGAATATTGCGCAGGGATGAATGGGTCCGGGATTGCAGGCTGTTGCTGGAATAAATGAGCTCATGTGTGTCGCGCCTGTCTCTTGCTGAGTGAGCGTCAGCGTATGAAATCTCGATGAGCTTACCCAGTGGACAGTAATATTGGATCAGCGTTTAAATGGACAGCCTGTGTGCGCTGAGGATGAACAGTCAGTGAGGGCCTGTTGCCTGTCGGCTGGCTTGCCCTGCTCGGGCTCAGGCGTGGAGTGCCTGCCAAGCCTGGAGAAAGGTACGGCCCCAGCCCCGGGCTCCAGTGGATCTGGTGGCGCTTATTTTGCACAGGGGGTGCCAAGGGCTCAGGGACACTATTTAGCATTTACCTTCACACCCACCTTCTCAAAATCACAGGCACCTGCTCTAAATGGGGGCTTGTCATTCTCTAGGCCGGAGGGACATCTTGGGGACCACGGTCATACCTACTTCTTCTCTGGGACGATCTCCATCCCCTGTCGTTTTAAATGCAAACTAGAAGAGTGTGTAAAACTGCTTGGATTCCAAATCTGGTCCACCACCGCCCAGCTCTGTGCCTCAGTTCCCTCATCTGTAAAATGGGGGCGATAACCAGGGCCCCAGTACCTCCCTCAGGGGTGCTTGTGAGGATTGAACGAGTTAATATGTGGGAAGGGCTGGCACAGTGCCATGCACATATTAGGCTCCATAAAAGTGTTTCTACGATCATCCTCTGTAAACATCTGTTAAAGACCAGTATCCACTCTGTCTTTGAGCTCCATGAGGGCAAGGGGCCTGTCTGTCCTGTTCCACTGCTGCGTCCCCAGGACCTAGTGCCAGGTCTGACATACGGCAGGTTCTCAGAAGGTATCTGCTGAAAGGGTGAGTGAATACATGTAAACAGTACTGCTCCAAACGTAATAGGGGATGGGATGGTAAGAGTGGTCTCTGGGTGCTCCTGAGCCCTTTAGGGGTTCACAGGCCTAGAAGGAAACATCTGCGACTATATTAATTTCCTACGGCTGCTATAGCAGATGACTTACAAATTTAGTGACTTAAAACAACACAGATTTACATCTTATGATTCTGGACGTCAGAAGTCTGACGTGGGTCTCGGCGAAAATGAGGGGATTTTAGCTTCTAAGGGCCCCCTGCCCTCTTCAGAGCCAGCAACAAGCCTTTCCCACGTTGCATAACTCTGATATTGACTCGATATTGACTCTCACCTCTTCCCCATTGAAAGGACCCTTGTGATTCTATTGGGCCCACCTGGGTAACCCAGGACCCTCTCCTTAAAGTCAGATGATTAGCAACTTTAATTCCACCAGCTACCTTAATTTCTTCCCCCTTTGCCAGGTAACAGAACATATTCACAAGTTCCAGGGATTGAGAGGTGGACATTTAGGGGACTATTCTGCTTACCACGGGGACTCTCACTTATTCAGGAGCCTGGGAAAGCTAAGGTAGAGACGCTCTAACTGCCCCAAACCATTCTTAGAGGATCAAGGTCTTAGAATCAGCACCTCTTTCACAGTAGCTCCTCCTGAAATTCATGACTCCAGACTGTGCTGTGGTGATTCTCTGGAGCTGGTGGTAGGCCAGTAAAACCAGCCTTAATAAAGGATAATAGCCCAGAATCAGAATCGGGAAATGTTCGGGGAGCCCCTCCCGTGGGGCAGCATTAGCTGCACTTAGCAGCTACCTGCTATCCTAAGCCAGTCTTTATGAGCACTTACTATGGGAAAGGGACTCTCCCAGGCATGGGATGCCCGTTATCTCACTGAGTTCTCATGACAGGCCCTTAAGATAGGTGGGTAGTTGTCATCTCCACTTGACAGATGAGGAAACCATGGCACAGAGAGGTTTAGTGACTTGCCCAAGGTCACACAGCTCATCAGTGGCAGAACTGGGATTTGAACCCAGAGAGTTGGGCTCTAGAACACTGCTCTCCCCTAGTGTGCTCTTCTGCTTCTCTGCCATTCACGTTCACACACATCATCTCATTTCAGTTGCACAACCGTCCTGTGAGGGGAGGGTTTCTTTTTAGTCCCCATGGCTAAGATTAGGAAACCGAGGCCAAGAATGATCGCTTGGCCAGCCCAGCCTTACTCAGCTGCTTAGTGCCCTGCTCAGGCTGTTTCTCCGCATCAGGCTGCCTCATCATGTGTTACTGATAAAGCATTAATTTAGAAAAATCAGTGTTTTCACAATACTCCCCACCCACCTAGTCCCTTTCAGGAGTGTTGGCTATTTTTAGTCCCGCCCCTCCTCCCTACAGGTAAGTAATCACAGCTATTTAGAGGGAGAGTTGGATGGCATTTCCCGCCCGCCAGCCAGGACTTTCATTTAGTGCTGGTCGGAAGATTGCAGCAGGCAGGCAGATGTGACGCTTGAAAGAGTACGCACGGCTGGTCTCCCAGGATCTCCTTAATGAAAAATTTCAATCCTGTGGACGAGAGTGGAGCAGACACAGCCCTCATTACTACCCGTGTCTAAATTAAACAAGACAAGGGAGGCTCTTGAGAAAAAAGGCAGAAGTTACTGCAGGCTGAGAGAACAAGCTGCGGGAGGTACGCTCCTGTCAGGAAAGCTTCTCTGACTTTCCAAGGTGCATGGAACGCCAACGCGTTTCTCCCTTGGAGAATCAGCATCCACTGAGGTCGAGGGCACAAAATGGGCACAGCTGTGACTCCGGCCTCCTCGTCTTCTGGTCCTCTGGCTCCACCAGGGTGGGCTGCAGGCCTGGCCCTAGGACTCTGACTTGGCTGCCGTGGCTCCAGAATGGGGGGACACCCCCCCGATGCACTGTCTTCTAGACCCTCCATTTGGCCCCCTGGATGACAACCTGAGATCCAAAGTGGCCCAGTGAATTTGTTCTAGAAATCAACATGCCAGCATCACTTTTGCTGTACAAACACATTCATCCACTGTCTCCTTGCCCACCATTTTTCATTCATTCTCTCTGTCTCTCTCTGCCACACACACACACACACACACACACAGTGCTGGCTGCAGCCTGGCAGGAATATAGGCTTCCTGCCATTAATTGGAGGCTTCTGACTACAGACGCAGCATAAGTCTATTCATAGTTCCTTTTTAATTCCAAGAAATGCTGCTCTAGCTAATACCTACTTCACGGCAAATGGCTGGTTGGCATATCAGCACTTTGCAAGTTATAAACACCCCCTTTGAGCTGGGACTCCTCGTTTCTTTGAAGCGTTCTTCTGAATGAAGAGTTACTGAGTGGCCAGCAGGCCCGGGGGCGGGGGGCCCAGAGGATGAGCTGCCCAGAGAAGTGGCCGGCACCGGGAGATGCTCAGGGAGGTGGGCGGCCAGGGCTGATCCACGGGCTCCACTCTCTCCAGAAGCTCCAGGAACCAGGGGGCACCCAAGCCACTTCCTACACGGCAATCCCGGTCGCAGCTTTCTTTGCCGGACACCCATTTCCTGGTGTAAACGTGCAAATGGTTTAGGAATTGGTCCCCTGCTCCGTAGCTTCTCGAAAGCAATCCCTCTCTCCAGACCTACTCTGCCTTCCAGGCTCTTCTACACTTTTGAGTCTGAGGCTGGTTTTTATAAACATGTCGCGTTTCGTAAATTGAGTGAGTGGACTTTCCTGGTTCCGTAAACATGCTGGAGGCATCTGGGGCCCCAGGAAACACACTTGCTCCTGAAACGTACCCCCAGAGCAGGCAGGATGGCGCTGAGTACCGTACCTGAAACGTACCCCCAGAGCAGGCAGGATGGCGCTCAGAGTACCGTACCTGAAACGTACCCCCAGAGCAGGCAGGATGGCGCTGAGTACCGTACCAGCTGTCATTTCCTGAGGACCTACTGTGTGCCGGGCATTTTACCCACACGATCTGATTCTCTACTACGTAGTGGATAACATGACTTTCCCCTTTTCTCGGCTATGGAAGACGGAACCGAGGAAGGGTTGGTGAGCTCATCATGGCTTCACCATTCTGAGAGGCAGAGCCAGGACTTATGATGTCAAACTAGGACAAGCACTTGAGCTAAGTTTCTGGGGACTTGGGCAGCCGTCACTGCCCTGTTTTTGAGATGTTTGTCTTCAGTTCTGTCCCCATTGCTCCCTGAGGGCTGTGACTCAGCCTCCTCTTCCATACTCTGGTCCTGCAGGCCCCTCGCCAGGTTCGCCTGCCCTGCACTTCCCCATCCATCAGGACACGGGGTCCCGGGCCTGGGCAGCAGCCACGCTCACCCCATTGGCTGGGCGAGTCTGCCCCTGGTCTCCCCAGGACCCATTTGTCCTGAAGATGAATTGTCACAGCTACTAATTTCGAACAGTATGAAATGCCATGGTCAGCGCCAAGACTGAACAAAGCCAACAGATGCTTGGCCTTTGAGGGAGGAGAACACTGCGAGCTCTCCTTCGTCTTCCTTTTGATTTGCTATTCAATTAAGAAAGAAAAAAAAATTGGAGAGGATCAGTGAGTAGAAATCTAATTGGAAAAAAACAGAACCAGTTCACACAAACAGGAAGTGTGGTGTCTGTGAGCTGGTCAGATGCTGTGTTGGGGCTTTTTAAAACGACAGTGCATGTTCTAGACCCAGTGTGCATCTCCTCTTGCCTCCCTTCACGAGCCTGGGTTCTTAGGCTTAGTTTTCCGGGGGTCTCAGAGGACCAGGGCTGAGCATCAAGGATGCAGGGCGACATCTGCCCTCTGCTCTTCCTGCCACTTTCGCTTCCTTGGTCGTACCATCCACCTACTCATGTCTTCTTGGGAAATGTTTGCTTGCAAAGGATAGACCTCCACCCAGTGCTGTTAAAACAAAAAAGGAATTTATTGGAGCAGCAAACCCTGGGGCAGGAAGGGCATTTAGGTTTGCACCTGGCCCCCACCCCAGTGGGCATCAAGGGATCAAGGATTAGGCTGTGACTCTCCAGCGCTCCCTCTGGCCCTTGAGTCTCTGCCACTGCTGATTTCTTTGTCTCTGCATCTCTCTCTCTCTCTCTCTCTCTCTCTCTCTCTCTCTCTCTCTCTCTCTCCCTCTCCCACTCTCCCTCCTTCCCTCCCTCCCTGCTGCTCTCTCTCTCATATACAGACCATGTAGCCACCTTCAAAGGGTGCCTTCAGCCTAGAGCCTTCATTTCCATATGGTCCACTGCCCACCACCAGCTTACCCTGCCCCTCTGATCTCCAGCGCCACATTCATGAGAAAGAGCATATGATTGGTCCATGTCTCTCTCTGTGCCTCGGTTTCTGTTACGATAGGTATACTAATAGTACCCATGTCTAGAATTTCCGTGAGGATGAAATGAGTTAGTGTTGCTTCACTGAAACTCAGATGAGTATAACTCTGTGCCTGGTACATAATTAGTGCTCAAAACTTGTGGTTGTTACTGCTGTCCTTTCTATTATTCAGTGGTCCTTGTGTGAAGAGTCATGTGATCAGATGTTTTCCAAACTATCTCAAAGAGAAAACAACCGGCATAGAAAAAAGTTTGCTTCTCTTGAAGAACTAATATGAGTACTTGATAAGTAAGATCTTTGTGGGATATTTTATAACGTTCAAAGTACTGCCACGTACACATTTCATTTGAGTGCCCTGATAGTCCGTGGTTTTGTGAAGACTGTTCAGTAAGGGAGGAAACTGAGGTATTGAGAGGTTAAAGTATTGTCTGCGGGTATGTGGTCTGTGAGTGACAGAGCCTAAATTCACATCTGGTCTCAACTCTAAATCCTGTGTGTTTTCAACTTTCTGAGAGGTGGAAGGTTTCATAAACATCATATTTCCCTTTATACCTTGGCTGCTAGGAAGCTCAAGCTAAGTGTGATGCCCATGGTTGTTAGTATATTTAGTGTATCTCCTAACCATGGTTGTTAGTATATTTCTTATACTGTATTGTCATCAAGTGCAGGACTTAGATATGGTAGATTTGCTTTTGCATACGTGCATCTATTGCAAGTAGGTAAATCGTGCCCTCAAATGCATTCAAAAGTGATGAGGATGAATTTAACTTCTAGAACATTGTGGTTTCTGTTTGTGGGAGAGGACAGGTTCTGGTGGATGCAGCCTGGACCCTCTGCCTTCCTGTGATTTGAGTCTCTTTTCCAGCCTCCATGTCAGGGGTCTTTGCCCATCTCTTTCCAAAGCAAAAAAGGTCCCTCCCTCCTCCCCAGGCTCTCTCTGCTTCCCTCTGATACCTGGGGTGCAGGGGTGTGGGGCTGCTCTTCTCAAAGGCCCTGGCAGTGACACATGGTCAAAAGTTAGCTGAGACCTTTCTGAGGCTGAGATGGGGACAGCATCTTTCCAGACCTCTAATCAGGGTCAGCTCCTTAAAGATTTTAAACTTGCCACGAACAAACTAAAGTGTATTACAGGAAGGGTTGATGTGCGTCTGGGCGGAGTCTAATGGTTTTCTTGGATTTTGTTCCCCAGTTCTCAAGGGAGGTGATGCTGGGGTACCCAGTCGGACATCTCACACAAGATTCTAATTTCTTCCAGAGTTCCCCTTCCCCTAGACAAGAGGCAGACATACCTGGCCTGAGTCCTGACTCCGGCCCTCTGCAACCTCCCTGAGCCTGTTTCCCCATCTGTAACATGAGGGTAGTGTCACCTCCCGCAGGAATTGTGGTAACAGCCAGCAGTATTAATAACACTGATAACAAGGGCAGCTGACACTCGGAGGAGACTTTGCCGTGGGTGTGAGAATACGAGCTAACGCTTCTTGAATGCTCACCATATCCCAAATGCAGTGGTAAGCACTCTGTGTATTTTAACTCATTAATGTCTCACAACAGCCGAGGAGAAAACAGAGAGGTCAACAATTTGCCCAGAGTCACACAGCAAATACATGGCAGAGTCAGGACTCAAAGATGAGTGGAAGGCACTAGCTCAGACCACGGCATGCAGTGGGTTTCTCTGCCCTTCCCCAGGGACCGTGAGGCCAGCAGCCTGTTTCCCTTGTGGAATAATGCCTGCTAGCATGGCGGTCAGTGCCTCCCCTTGTTCCTCTTTCTCTGACTGCCTTGCACCCTCTGCTCTTCATTTTCTTTTTTTTCTTCTGTAAAAACCCAGCTTTGGCCTTAGCAGGCTGTGCAAGGGCCTGATTTTGCAGCGGAGGTGAGCTGGGGAGCACTTCTGCCTCTTGGGGCCTGGTCTTTCGGAGGGAGCCGGTTTACAGTTGTTTGAAACACAGGTGCTTGGTTTACAGAACCCAAGGTTGTTAGTCGATGAAATGCTCATCTCCCACCAAATAAGGTGGGATTCAGACCCTTTGGGCTTGGGGGCAGTTCCCTCCTTAGAGCACCTGCACGGTTTCAGGGCCCCAGCTCCCCTGGGAGGGATGGAGACACCCCCACTGGCTTAGCAGCTGGCCTGAGGGCATCTGACCTGAGAATGCAAAGGTGTTTGTCTGACTCTCCCTTTAAATTTTCTTTAGTTTTGCTAAATCGGTCCTCTTTTTAATCTAGATGAATCCTATCCCCCAAATTCTACTAACAGACTTCCCGACACACCCATCCAGTGGGGCTTTGTCTTCTGAGCACCACCTCAGGGTGGTGGGGCAAGTCTCTGTGGTCCCCAGAGGCCCATAGAACCAGTGAACGGATTCTCTTTCCTACTGCTTTGCTGCTGCCGTCTTGAATAATCAAGATGGAACTGGACAACAGAGATCTCTTCAGCCTTTAAGTCATCGATCCCTTTTGTCCATCCCTTAACCAGTGAAGTAGGATTGGTAAGAACAGTGCCTGAGATAAAGGCATTGCTCAGCGAGGCTTCTGTCACCCAGAGGACAGGACAGAAAACAAATATGCCCCCTTCCCGCGTGGCGGAGAGAAATAATTGCATATTTCATGAGGGGTTCTTAGTGTCTCATCTAGAATCCTTAGCAAAATATGTAACCAGACCCTGTTTCATCCTTTGCTCTAGGTCCAGCTTCAAAGTTCAAAGGAGATTTTGTCCTTTTCATTATCTGACAAACCATGTAGAAGTTAGGTTTTGGGTGGTCTCTGCTGACCAGCAGAGACCATATTGTAAATCCCTTGGGCGCAGAATCCCAGCTTGAAGTAGACGCTGGACCTGCCCCTCCGGGTGTTCTAGGAGAAAACCAAGGCAGCTGGATTAAAGTGGAATTCTAAGGGGCTTTTAATTAAAAGGCTGTGGTATAGACCAGAGGCCAGGGATTGATACCTGCTGTGAAACTAAAAATGGACCCTTTCCGCAAAGCAAATGGGAGAATCCCAGAGATGATGGGTCACTGGGAGTTGGAAAACAAGAGAGGCCGCACACATCTGCCTTCCCATCTCCACATACCCCGCCCCACCCCCCCAGACAAAGGAGTTCAGCAACCCTGCTCCAGAATGGGCTTTTCTGGAAAGGGCAATCCAGGTATACTGGTGTAATGGTCTAGGATTTGAAGTGTCTCAAAGTCTGCTATAAACCTGCTGTAGGGCTGAGACATTAGAGTGTAATCTCTCAAGATGTTTCTAGACACGTGTTTTCACTGGACTTAGCTATGTGTGATTAGAATCCGCTGCCGAATGAACCCGTGAGCCAGGTTCAGGACATCTGAACAATCTCACAGCTGTCTAGCAGAGCTCAGGTAAATCTGGGTAGATGGATTAGGGAAGATATTAGGGACAAGTCTAGAACATGTCAGATAGTTTAATTAGGAAGGATGATTTTGCCCATTTGGCCATTTTGTCCAGTCCACCAAGCTGCCTTAGGTCATCACTGTAATTTTGAACTGGTAGGTCTCTAGGAATCTAGAAGGAAACAGGTATTTATTTGGTCTCCCCCCAAGTGATGATGTAGTGTCATCATGTAATGATGTCATCATGTAACAATGTCATCGTGCAATGATGTCATCATGTAATGACAAATTACATTGTCAGAACCTTCTGAAAGAGATGGTACCTACTCCTGGCCCATCACTGGGGTTTCCTAATATCTTGATGGATCAAATTTTGTGTTATACCCCTCAGGGTCCTACATTCCAGACCCCTTAAGGTCAACCTTGCTCCTAGTGCATCGCATTCAACCCATTGAGGAGCAATAGGTGGGTTAACCTAGCTGAGAGTTGACCTCAAGGCTGGGGAAATGGTCTTTCTGCCCAGGTGACTGAAGTTACATCAATCCAAACAGAAATTCGCTCCTCTAAGCCCAACAATGCAGAGCTTTGGAGCCAATAAGAGGCTGGTGTGGGGGTGTATGGGCTCCAGGATTGCAGGGCTCTCAGGAAGCAGGTTCCTCACACCCTGGTGTGGTGTCTTGGATGGTGGTGGAGTGGAGGTGAGGAGACTGGACCAGTCAGTCCACCATCCAACACACTAGCAATGTTCCTCAATGCTTGTTGAATGAATGAAGAAGTCGATGTGCTTTTGTAATCATGTTTAGACAGAAACCTACACTCAGAACCCAAGGAGGAAATCTTTTGTCCTCCAGTCTCCTTCATTCAGTCTCATTCAGTCGGTATTTATTGAGCATCTATTCCATGCCAGGCAGGGTGTAGGTGTAGCGGTGAACACACAAACAAGTTCCTGGACCGCATACAGCTTGTAGAGGACAAGCAGATGGTCGTAGATTCATGAGACGTGCCGGGAAGGAGGAGGGGCACAGGGGCCCTCACCTGCTCAAGAAAGTCTCCCAGGAAGCGACATTTTAGCCTCTGCCTGACAGGTGAGTTAGGGGCCAGCTGGCAAAGGGGAGAGAGAAGTGGATCCAGTGCCTTCTGGCAGGTGGTCAGGTAGAATCCAGTATGGAAAGAGCTGATGATGGCCTCTAGACATAGCACGATTTTAGAAAACAGCAACAATAATAATAACGGCTGCGATTTCTCCCTGCTCTCCATCGAGAGAATCTTTACCTCCCTCTCACAGGCTGTGGCTTTAATTGGGTGAGTGGTTCCTTTAGAAATAATTAGAGATTGTAATCAGTCACTACTCAGAAATCTTGCAGGAACTCATTTGCAAGTCTCTTCGGGCTTGGTCTTAAAACTTCCCTAAAGCTGTGAGGACTTGTCAGTCAAAGCCCCTGAGAAACCATGCTGGATTTCAGACGAAAAGAGAAGAGGAAGTCAGACGCGCCTGCAGTCAGCAGACACAGCAGCACACACCATTTCTTAGTCTTGGTTCAGAAGCCTCTGGAATAATCAAACGGTTTTCAACTCCAAACCCCTTTAAAAAAAAAAAAAGAAAAGGGAAGAGTCCTGAGGTTAGTTTTCATTGGCTCCGAGTTTGTTGTCTCTAAGAAGCAAGGAGTTGGAGTTGGAATGAGAATCTCAGACACAAGCCACCCATCCCTCTGAGGTTAGCGTCGATTTCAGGGTCACCTCACCTGTGTTTTAAAACCAGTCTGTCTTAGTGCTGTGCGTTTTGCAGTGTCCCTGTGGAAAGTGCTGGCTACAGTGTGCTGTTGTCCCGCTGGTTCAGCTCAACATTAGAGACCCCTGAAGTTCTGTCCCCAGTGACTTGAACATCCAGAGGCCCCATCCCTGCCCAGGAAAGCTTGCTCCCCTCCCGGTCTCTCCCCTGCCCCACTTGCTGGAGGGGATGGGGGAGAGGATAAAGAGGCAATGGCTACTGAGGAAGGCGGTGGGCAGAAAGGGACAAGGTAGACAGCCAGCATCTTTCTCCCTCAAGGGCCAGTAAAAGCAATACCATCCTTACTTTGGGTTGATTGTTGGAAGGGAGAATGTGGCTTACAAAACAGTGGAATCGCAATTAAGACGTAAGGACAAAGCTGGAAAAATACACCAAAACATGAAAAATAATTATCTCTGGTGAATGGGAGTTTGGGGGATTTTTATTTTCCTCTTATCATTTACCTCTAATGATTACTTTTAGTTTCTAGAATTGTTTTAAATAGTATAGCAAGAAAAGAAAAAAAGAGAGACTGAAACAGAGACATGGAGGCCAAGACAGAGACACAGACACAGACACACGGCTGGAATGACCGCTAGACCAGGGCAGTCTGAACTTGCCTCCTCTCCCACTTCCTCTGTCACCTTGAACGAACAACGGCCCTTTGAACTGCAGCTTCCTCTTCTGTGCAGTCATGCCTGGGACTCCTGTCTAGACCATCTTATCAGTTGTTGTGATGCTCAAGGGAGAAGATGTAAGGGGACCTGGTAAATTATGAGAGAGTGTATATATGAAGAGGATTGCTTTTATCCAGTAATTAGGTACCGAGGATTTAAACAGTGTTTCTTCACAGGTGATTTACTGGAATAATTTGTTAAGAATGCAGATTCCTGGGCAAAGATTGGATCTCTGGCACAGATTCAATCTCTGGGAACGGGGAGTGGGGGGGTGGAATTTGCATTTTTAACAGACACATACACGCCCCTTCACCTGCCCTGCAGGTTCTTGTGTTCATTGAAGTTTGAGATCCAGGCACTTAAGCGTCATAGCAGGAACATGAGAAATGGATATGCAGAACCATACACGTGCATGATTAAAGTGTGTGCTTGTACGTTTAGAGGAGGCTCTTGAAGCTGGGGAAGGGAGATCTACAAAGGGTAGGTCAGATTCAGAAAGGCTAAGAGGACAGGAGGTGTGGGACATCTGGCTGGAGGGTGCCTGGGGAGCAGGGGCACAGAGGTAGGTGGGGATGTCCTCTCCTTTCCTGGTCTTCCTCTCTGGATATGTGTATCAGGCTGCTGGGGTGATTTTGCACGCTCTGGTCCCTGATCTCCACCTGCCCCCATGACTGGGGGCTCTCAGTAGCACTGGGCTGGCTGTACAAGCTGGCACCTGGTTCCCTAACCCACTGGGCTGGCTGGTGTCAGATGACAGCAGAGCCAGTCCAAGAAACAAAGGCAGCACCAGGGCCTGCCTCCTGGGCCTTGGAGGCACTGGTCTGCTCCCAGTAGACTCTGAAAACTCCTCTGCTCCCCCTACAGTTCCTTCACTCGTTCATTTGAGAGGCAGCATGGCGCCATGGCCAGCACGCTCAGGAGCCACGTGCCTGGGTTGGAATCCTGTCTCTGCCGCTCACTTGCTCGCTATGTGACCTGAGACCAGTTACATAACCTCTCTGTTCATGCAGCCTCTTGTCTCAGAGGGCTGTCGTAAGGATTTTCACTGAGATAGCCCTCACGAAAGCCTTGTCACAGGGCCTGGCACGTAGGGAGGGTTCCATGACTGTTCCGCTACTGATAACAATTATCAGCTGTTCACCTGATAACCGTTGATGGAACATCTACCGTACTAGGTACGGAGGAGGGACTAGGAGCAGGAGCTCATGGTCTGCGGGCTGAACAGCTTCCTGTGACACGCTGCGACAGTAGCAGCGTGTCCAGGACACAGCCGTCACAAAGCAGCTGCCTCATCAGTTGGTCCAGAGGAGGAGACACTTGGATTTGGCCTTGAAACAAAAGGGGGCAGAATGCGGGGGCAGCATCCCACGGAGAGGGAAGAGCTGTGACAAGCCCCGTCTAGGGTGTCACATCCTCGCTCACTGTCTGCTCTGCTTGCAAAGAAATGGGACAGGAGGACCTCTTGATCGCTTACCCTCTGTCTCACAAGAGGCCAACAGTTGAATCCAAGGCCACCTTGGGGCAGGCAGAAGATGCGGCAGTTCCCTAGAAGGATTCTCCTGGCTCCTGGGTTATAGCTGCCAGAAGAGTCCCAGCCTGGCAGGCACCCCGTCCCAGCCGTGGGGTAATTAGCCTTCAGAAGCACCTCTGCAGCGCCCCAGCGTGAACGCCAGTACAGGGACGAGCCTCTGCCACCGACCCGCAGCAGCCCTCTGGCGTCCTTCTGAGCACGGCCCTCTGCTGTCCGCTTCCAAGCCGTCTTCCTGGGGCCAGTTTTTGCTGCCTGCCCCCTTGCATCCTGTTTGCGCCTTGACTCTGGCCATCTCCTCCAGCATTCCAAGCCAAAGAGCACAAACTAACCAGAACCTTCTTTGGAGAGCTGGTTTGCTGCTCTCATGGGCTTTGGAAGAGCGGAGGGTGGTCACAGCCGTCCCCCAGACTCAGCTGACCCCCGCCCTCTAAACAAGTGCAGCCCAAACAGTCCCCCACCAGTAAACCAAACAGGAAGTTCAACCCATAAGCAAACCAAAGCCCGAAGGAGCGTGCTAAAGAGCTTTCATTATTGCCCAGTGTGTGGGCCGGCGGCTGTCTCCTACACTCAGACCTTAGAGGGTGAGCCCTGCTTGGGTCGGAAGTGTCCAGAAAACAGATCTAAAGGGAGGCTTTTCCTGGTTTTGTTTGGGACGGGATGGAGAGCAGAGGATGGGGGGAACCTGGTACCTCTTGTCCTGTAAATGGGCTTTCAAGCTATCACGCTGAGGCCACATTTTATCATAGGAGAGCAAGCAAGCTGGTGTGAAGCCCTGTATCCCTCCCTGCGGGCCCCAAGACTCAGGCCCAGAACTGGACCTCTCTAAGTTTCAGTGTTCTCATCTGTCAATCGGAGATGCTCTTACCCACCTCTCAGGGTTGAGGAAGGGACTCGGGAAATACACCAGGTTTCTAGCCCTAAGGAAAGACTTCTGAAATGTTAGTTCCCTTCCCTACCCTTCTCTAGGATGATGTCCCGACCCGAGTGTAATGATTCCAGAATGTGGTTTTGAATGAAACCGTGGCTCTCCCCAAGGAGCGTCCATTCACCAAGTAGTTTTGAGTGCTGCCTGGAGCTGTGCAGGCCTGAGGGGTCAGCTGTGGCACCTGCCCCTGTGGTCTGACAGCCAGGCAGTTACTCCGGTCTTTGCTGGAGTGTTCGGTGATTGTAGGTCTGCCTCTCCATCCTGTCTCTGGTCTAGGGCTGGAGGAGGGGGAGCCAGCTCCCCAGCTATGCTCCAACCCTCCAGGAGATAATGGAACTGCTGGTGGCCAGAAGTTGTGTTCCGGTGGCACCTCGTGTATCGGGGGTCAGGGAGTGTTGGGTCATATCCGTGCCCTGAATGGCCTCCTGGGATCAGTGACTTCCTGGAGTGGACCAGGCTGTGGCTATAGCATGTTCTGAGTTGGCCCACATGCTGGAAGCCAGCAGGGCTTTTCCTGTACACGTGCAGACTTTGGAACAATGGAAAGCAATGATACCTGTTATTCTAAGGACCTTCGAGCCCTGACTGGGTCCTGGCAGGAGATCTAGACTATGGCATGTTTTCATGGCTGTTCTAACCCCAGGGGCAATTTGTATGCGGCCTGAAAACCAAATCACTGGACTTTCACTTACTTAAAAAAAATTCATCTCTCACATTTGAAATCAACCCTCTTACCCCATCTCTCAGTTCCCCCCCCCATCTCTTTTCCCTTCTCCAAACCCACCGTCCAAGGGGTCAGGGATGGGAGAGACTCCAGGATGGGGGATGGGCAAGAGTATCTGGCACCTGTGTTACTAGATAATAAAACATCTCTTGGTGTTTTGCCGGCTAAAATCACCTGGTCCCACTGTCCCTCAAGTCAAAGTGCTGGGATCAAACCTGAGCTCGGTCAGGCAAATCCCATCCCATTCATATCGGTGTCACGGTGTCCCCGAGGCATTTGCTGAATCCGGGAGGTTGACGTCATCTATCAGTACCCTTGGTCTCCAGCGTCTCTTTGGCTGCCTCCTTCCCAGCTTGCATCATTTACGAGACCAGATGGCAGAACAAATGGTGATTTATTTTGCAGGGACATGAAGCATTGGAAACTAACTTTCCTTCTAGAATTAAATATTTATTAAGCATTTTTTAAGCCCTGATTTCCTGACACATCGTCCACAAAGAGGGCATCAGCCCTGTGCTTTGAACTTGACATGTACCGTCTTGTTTAATCCTCCTTGCGCACTCTTGTGTAGTAGGTGTTACCAGCCCCGTTAGAGGTGGGGAAACTGAGGCCCAGACCAGTTAAGTGACTTGTTCCAGGTCACACAGCTGGGATTCCCACCCCTGCCCCTCTAAAGTGTGTGCCTCTTCCACGATGCTGTGCTGTCATCAGGCTCTTGAACTAGAAGGTGATATAGGTGAGAAGTATCTTGCACATAAGTATAGAGGGCACGAGGCCAGACTTTAATATTTGCTTGATGTAAGATGTCCAGATCCCACAGGGAAATGATCTCCAAATTGATTCAAGATTGCCTAGTGGAATGGAAGAAAGAGGAAAGGGGACATTTATAAAGCCTTTGTGGGAGGGAGTAACATGGACTGTGGATGTCAAGAAAGTGGCCTTGCCTGCTGTGGGGACACCTTCAAACCCAGAGAGTTCCTCAGTGCCCACTCCTGCACCCCGAGCCTGCCCACCAAGCAGGACTGAGCCTGAGCTGGGGTCACTTGGTGGTAATAGCAGGTGGTAATTAGCACATGCTGTGTTTCAGGCATTCTTCTGAGCGCTTTACCTATTCTGTGAGCTTGATTCGACTGCTATTCCCACCTAACAGGTGAGGAAACTGAGGCACAGAGAGGTAGAGTAACTTGCCCAAGGTCACACAGCTAACCAAGTGGCAGAGCTATGACTCAAACCCAGGGAGATTGGCTCTTATCTACACTGGCTCTGAGGGGAGGAACTCTGCATTTTGAGACTTGAAGTTAGGAGGAGAGAGGGGCTTGGGGGTGGAGTGGGGAAGGAGGTTCTTTGAAAAGCCAGCTGGGGTGATTTGAGCTGGGGATGTCGAGGTGGCTGCTCTCCAGCGCCACCCCTCGTGAGGATGAAGGACTGAGTAAATGTTCCTGGGTGGGAATGTAGGCTTGGGCCTCTCCCTGCCCCTCCAGCTCTTTCTGCAGCCTTTGGCTGGGCCCAGCTCCTGGGAAGAACGCTGCAGGGCTCTCCCTGTGCCAGCAGCTCCCAGGACAAACGGAGGGGAGGGCTGGGAGGGCCTGTCTGCAGAGTGGCACCTGGTGAGCGCTGCCATCAGGAGGGACACAGGGCGTGCTTGTTCAGACCCGGCTGGCAGAGGGGCTGATGACTTCACACTTGTCTACAGAAGTAGATGTGCCTTTCTGTTATTTTTATTATTTTTATTTTTTTTAAATTTCAAAGCAGTTGGAAATACTTAACTGCTGGAGGAAAATCCAGAAAGAGGGTGGTTGGTCTCAGGATCTGATGTTGGTTCTGCCCAGGAGAGAGGTCCCTGCTGAGGGGCCAGTAATTCCAGGCCCCTATGTAGGCATGTGATGGATGGCATTCATTTCCCTGTCACCCAGGACCCATTTGACAGAAACAGAAACTGAGGCTCAGAGAGGTTGACTTGTCCAAAGTCACGTGGCAAACAAGGGGCAGGGTTTAGACCCAGGAGTTCAACCCAAGCACCTGCTCAGTCCTCCCCACCCTGGTCGTGAGTGCAGATGTAGGTGGAACGTGGGATGGACTGCAGTACTCCAGTCCCATATTTCTTCCTCTGCCAGGAGCAAGGGTGAGGGTGTTGGCTCATTGCACCCTTCACCTCATGGGATCGAATGTGTTATATTACACAAGAGCTTAGAACAGTGGTTGTGTTAGAACCGCACTCAAAAAACTCAGCTCTTCTGATGGTGCTGTTGGCTCTGCTGTTAACAAGAGCAGCAGTGATGACAGTAGTAACCCTATGTGCTATAAGAGAGGTAAATCCGGGTCCCTGGGGGGCACCAGGAAGAGGGGGTACCAAAGTGATCTGGGATGGGGGTGAGGGTGGTCATCGTCTTGGAGGAAGGGAGGTCTGAAACCCCACAGCAGTTAGCAGGAAGAGTGGCAAATCGGAGGAGGTGAGAGGAGTGAGGCTTTGGGTCTGCACAGATCCCTGCACAAGGAAACACAGCACTTCCAGAGAAGCCACAGTGGCGGGCCTGCCACCCGGGCAACAGGGCCCGGGCACATGGGTCCTGACTCCAGGCTCAGGAGTCTGAACTCCCCAAGGAAGGCAGTAGAGACTCGTTGGGGGCTTAAAGCACAGGAACAGTGGAGTCAGAGCCGTGTTTAGAGGGACTGATCTGGTCAGGATGGGCCCCGGGCTTGGAGCGTGGGAAGCCATCCAGGCTAGAGGGGATGTGGTTTGCGCCAAGGCTGCCAGGATGGGGAAACGGGGCTGGGCTGCGAGGAGCTGATGTCCGGGCGTCTGGCAGGGCACTGGGCACACAGCAGTGCCGTTCCCAGAGGCGAGGACACGGAAGAGGCAGGGGACAACCACCTTCAGATATTTGGAGGTTGAGATTCCTGCGGGACGTTCCCGGGGCAGCCACCCGTGGGAAGGTGAGACCGTGCTTCCTGCTTCCCCATGAATCCCACCTTCCCCAAAGTCTTCCCCTACAAAACGGCAACCCTTGTGTCCCTGAAAGGTCTGGGGAAGGAGCATTCCACGCAGAAGCGATGGGAAGTTCAACCACCCTGAGATGAAATGAGTGCGCCTGGATCAGTGGAAGGAGGAAGGAAGCGGGTGGACGATGGAGGACGGGAAGGGGGGAGGGAGTGTTGCCAAATCTGGCTCCCTGTGCACCGCTGTCGAATAGAAATACGGAGACAGAAAACTGGAAGACAAGAAATAGAGAAGCTTTTTATTTTCTTTGCCCGGCCAAGGGAAGACACAGTAGGCTAACGCCTCAAGAACTGTGCCCCCCTCCTTGGGGAATCAGAGAAGATTTTATATGGGGGGCTCGCAGTCTGGGGTATGTGATAAGGATCAAAGTAGTGAAGGTCTTGCATTTCTTTTCTTCTGCAAATTCATGGCCAAAGCTGGCATCAGGCGGCTCTGCAACCGGGTCTGGTGTCCCTGAAGTTATCGGCCCCGTGACCTTCTTTCTGACATGAAGAGTGCTACAAGGGAGTGTAGGGGGGAGAAGAAATGCCAGGTGCAAAGGGTAATTTGTGTGGAGTCAGAGAGTAATCAGCTTTGGGAAGGACAAGTCTAGCTGTAAGTGTTTGTTAGTAGTCACAGCTAAAGAATAACGAAGGTTGCTTAACCGTTTCAGGCCTGTTTATGTTGTTTCCCCAGCCTGTTCATTGTTTCCTTATCTTCCTTATTTATCAGAAAAGTCTCATTTCTACTTTTGCTGCAGCAGGAGGAAGGGCAAAAGGCAGGCAGGCAGGAGGGAGGCCATGTTGCCGCAGAGGATGCTGGGAAAGAGGCCGGAGACGCACAAGCTCGCAGGGTGAACGCCGGGCCTGGCGGAGCTGGAGCTGCTCCCTGAGGCGTCCAACTTAGCCCCTTGTATTTCCAGATGTTTCTGGTTAGACATTCCTATAAAACTCGGAGAAAATGCCCCGCCCTTCTGGATTCCCGCCTGTTTGAAGAGCACCCAGGCTGACTGCGCTGTGGCAGAGCCCCGAGAAGCAGCGTGGGCGGGGGCCCGGGACCCTCATCGGGGGCTGCTCCATAGCCGCAAGGACGGCTGTGCGCCTGCGCGAGGCCCTGGCGCCGGGGACGTGACCGCTCCGCTGTGCCCAGAGCTGGCCGAGTGAGGGCCTCACAGGGGCTGGTTCGGCTCCGATCTCTCCACTCGGGTGCCCATGGAAGACGGGGCCCCTTTAAGTTCCATGAACAGAGCTGTAGATGTGCTAGAAGTCGTGGGTAAACCACGCAGAAAATCCGGTTTATGAAAGCCATGGAGAAAGGCTTCTGTCCCTGTGCCCTGTGAGGCGTGCTCGTTGCCGGGCTCGATAGAAACAAAACACGGCTTCAGGAGACAAGGCAAAAGCCACGTGGTGTGGCTTACAGAACCGAAACTGGTAGTATCTTTGGCAAGAAAATCTGTTTTCTCTTTAACACCATTTATCGATGATCTTTATGCGATAAATTCTGAGAATTGTTGAAACTTCTTAACAACTTCAGGAAGGGCATTTAATCAGCGCTTCCTTCCTAAGAGCTTGGTTCAGTAATCACTGCCCTGGTGTTTTCAATGCCCGCAGCAGCGAGGCGTGCCCCTCCAAGGTAGATCTGGGCGGCGGGTGAGCCTGTGTGCTCCAGGCTCTTCCTGATGGGAATGACTTAGGGTCATAAATAAAGGTGGATCAGCTACAGGTCAGCGTGGGCATGACTAGGCTCGAGGCCGAAGACCCCTGCTCCAGAACTGGGCCACCAGGGTTACATCTGGCCCCTACGACTTACAAGGTGTGGGCCTTGACATAAGTGTTGAAGCTCCCTGAGCCTCAGTTTACTCATCTGTAAAGTGGGGATAGCACTTGTAGGTTATCCTGAGGATTGACTGAGATGGTGGCTGTCGAGTGCCTCGTAGGATGCCTGGCACATGGCAGGTGCCTGGCCCTCCCGTCCCATTACTGGACGGGCACCGCCGGCACCATCCTTGTGGCACGCAGGCACAGTTCCCACACAGTGGACTGCACTCCAGGCACAAAGGTCCAGGTCACAGTGGACCTCTCCGTCAAAGAGCGAAGGTTGACGACCTTGGAGAAATGCTTAACTTTCTGGGCCTCAGTTTCCTTATCTATAAAACAAGGTGTTAGTTTACACCTCACAGAGTTATCAGAATCAGAGGTAAAATTAGGTAAAGTCTCAGCACAGTAGGTCTGGGTCTGCCATGGCCATCATTGTGACTCCGTATTTGACAAATGGGCCTCCTGCTGTCAGTCTGGCTCTGATGAGCCATGACTTCATTTAAGGGTGCAGAGTTCCCCATGGTAGTAAAGAGACAGGAGCCCTCATGGACCCATTTGTTTCTCAGTCTTCTTGGTCCCAGGCAAGAGTCTGTTGCCATGCAGAACCCCCATCCCAAACCGGGGTCTTCCTGGTCCATCCCTGTCCCTCCACCATATCTGATCCCGACTGGACTCAGCCCCTCACCTGCCACATGATAAGTACCCGCTAAAACTCGTTGACCTCAGTAAGTGCAACACCTGGTTTTCTTCCTTTTTCCATCTAAGCCTGCAGGTGAATTTGTAGTTTTTTGTTGTCTGGCCACCTTGGGGCTGTAGACTTGTTAACGAATGGTCAGTCGACCTAGAATCTTCTAGATCATTCTGTTTCACTCCAGACCTCACATTGACCCTTTGCCCAGCGCCTTCCTCAGGGCAGTGCAGCAGACACAAGAGTGGAGGTATTCCTGCCTCTCTTGAGTGACTGCAGTTTTTAAGGTTTTTAAAAGAAAACAGAAACAGGGGAGGAGGAATCCCCCAGGAGGTGGTTTT
The DNA here is from genome assembly GCF_011762595.2 of Tursiops truncatus. NCBI lineage: Eukaryota > Metazoa > Chordata > Mammalia > Artiodactyla > Delphinidae > Tursiops > Tursiops truncatus. Next base: position 17,249,462 of record NC_047044.1, on the reverse strand, counting down.
GCACCCAGGGCCCAGCCTGGAGAATTTGCAGAGCAGGGGGAAGTGAAAGGTGAGCCCTGGGGGAGGGCAGTACCAAGGCTCTGTCTCCTGGGAACACGGGTGGTGGCCTGTCCCCAGCTGTCATCATGTGCCTTTGGTCCCTGGAGCTCAAGGGCCTCCCCTGGAGGCTTCAGTCACCACAGGAAGTAGATTCATTCATGAAAATCAGTCCCCCCAGGCCCTGACCCCACTTGCTTTTCTGAACCTCTTGTTCATTGCTTTGGCTCAGAGAATGCCACTTAGTCTATAAAATAAGATGCCCAGCAGCCCACCTTGCCCCGCCGGTGTAATCACGTCTGTGAAGCGTCCTTTCTGGAAGGCTGGGATGGGGGTGTGCTGCAGCCTCCCACAGGCCCCCGTAGGCTCATTCGGCTTTGGCGGATCAGCCTGTCCCTGTCACTTGGGGCACACGGCCTGTGCAGGGACAGCCTGCTCTCTGTTCCTGCTGAGTCTTCGTGCTCCCAGTTCCCACCCCAGCCCCGGCTTGTGTGGCCTTTTAGCCCAGCTCACAAATGCTCCTCTCTCCAGCTTCCCAGGAACTCTCCTTTCTTGGGGAAATCATTTCCTCCCCCAGATAAAGGGCATTGCCTGTGCTATTTTGTCCTGCTTCATCCTCATGCCCACCTTGTGACATAAAGAGCTCTCAGGTATTGAGTACTTATGTGCCAAGGCACACATAGCTCTTCTCCTCTGATGTTTTCCACCACCTTCGAGGGAAGAGCTGTTGTTTTGCCCATTTTACAGATGGGGAAATAGAGGCTTGGAGAGGTTAAGAAAGCCCCACGCTTCTAGGCTAGTAGGCACTAGATCTGGGAGTCTGACACCAGCGTACTCCTAACCCCTGGGTGAGCACTTGTCAGCTGCCACATTGCATTATGTTTTCCTTTCCTCATCCATGTCTGTTGTTAGAATGTGAGATTTCTCCCCAGAGACAAACCTTATCTGGCTCTGCACTGGCCACCCGCCAGTGCCTGTGCCAACTGAGGGATTGAGACGAAGTATGGGGCAGCTGCCAGGTGTTAGGTGTCCCTCCTGGGAATGGAGAATAGGGCTGGGAGGTTAGTGACCTGCTGGGCAGTGGGAGAGGGGCGAGCCAACCAATCCAAAGTCCACGGAGGGGTAAAGTGGGGGGACCTGCAGGTTGTAGACTGGCTCAGCTTGGAGACTAGGGTACCAACAGTGTGCCTGCCAGAGGTCAGGGGTCAGAGCCTTTTCTGCCCCGCTCAGGAGCCTGGGCGCATGCAGCTCGAGCTTTCTCTCCCACTCTGCCCTGGACTCGCCACTATTTGGCCTCCACCCAAAAGAGAGAGCGGAAGTGAAAGGACAGATGACATCAGCCATTCTTCCCTCCTTGTTGGCTCCTTAGGGCAGAGGTCTAGCTGGGGAAGGTGATGTGGGGAATTTCCGCATCTTTTCATCGTTGCACTGGCCTGAATAGAACATGAGTGATGCCTCCGAGATAGTCCCCTGTGCACCCGCAGTGCATTGGGCAAACAGCGAGCTGTTATCACCGCCACATAGAACCTTAGGAGGTCAGTGCTGTGCTAGGCCCTATTTTACTGATGAGAATATTGAGGCCCACGTCAAGTAACTTGCCCAACTTCCATAGCTGGTGGATGGTGGAGCCAGATTTTAACCCCAGGCTGTCTAGCTGCAGAGTCTGTGTTCGGAGCTGTTCTGCCCCTTGATGGAAACAGCTGCAAAGAAGACCTCTTTTCTTTCCCCCATGGGAAAGCACTTTTTTTTTTTTTTTTTTTTTTGCGGTACGCGGGCCTCTCACTGTTGTGGCCTCTCCCATTGTGGAGCACAGGCTCCGGATGCGCAGGCTCAGCGGCCATGGCTCACGGGCCCAGCCTCTCAGCGGCATGTGGGATCTTCCCGGACCGGGGCACGAACCCGTGTCCCCTGCATCGGCAGGCGGACTCTCAACCACTGCACCACCAAGGAAGCCCGAAAAGCACTTTTAACTTTAAATATTAATTGCATGTTCATTAGGAGCAGCCGTGGGCCAGGTGATATGCCTTGTTCTTTGCTGACTTTATCCCTTCAAACCTCATGACAGCCTGTAAAGTATGTGCTGCTATCAACTTCCACTTTACAGATGAGGAAACTGAGGCGGGGAGGGTGGAAATGCCAACCCTGGGTTATGGCGCTGTCAGGGGCATTGCCAGGATCCATGTCCAGATGTGTCTGCCTGACTTCAGAGTCTGATCTCTGTGTCGGGTTGACTGAGCAGAATCCTAGACTTCCTATGCAGGGTAAGAAAGCAAATACTCTCAGTATTTGTTCAGTATTTATTTAATGGCATCAGTAAGACACTGATTTTCTATAAAAATTCTATCCTGAAATTGAGTCACTTATTTTCTTCCACTGGCCCAAATAGTCACTGTTCTTTTTTTTTTTTTTAATTTTCTTCATTCTTAAAACTTCTTCTATTTTTTAATTTAATTTTTACTTTATATTGGAGTATAGTTGATTTGCAATATTGTATTAGTTTCAGGTGTACAGCAAAGTGGTTCAGTTATACATACATCTACTCTTTTTCAGATCTTTTCCCATATAGGTCATTACAGACTATTGAGTGGAGTTCACTGTGCTCTACAGCAGGTCCTTGTTGATGATCTATTTTATATATAGTACTGTGTATCTGTTAATCCAGAACTCTTAATTTATCACTCCCCCCAACCTTTCCCCTTTGGTAACCGCAAGTTTGTTTTCTATGTCTGTGAGTCTGTTTCTGTTTTATAAATAAGTTCATTTGTATCATCTTTTTAGATTCCACATATAAGTGATATCATATATTTGTCTTTCTCTGTCTGACTTACTTCACTTAGTATATAATCTCTAGGTCCATCCGTGTTGCTGCAAATGGCATTATTTCATTCTTTTTATGGCTGAGTAGTATTCCATTGTATATATGTCCCACATCTTCTTTATACATCCCTCTGTCGATGGACATTTAGGTTGCTTCCACGTCTTGGCTACTGTAAATAGTGCTGCAGTGAACATTGGGGGTGCATGTATCTGTTCGAATTATAGTTTTCTCCCAATACATGCCCAGGAGTGGGATTGCTGGATCATAATACAGTAGATCTATTGATATTTCTAGTTTTTTCAGGAACCTCCATACTTTTCGCCATAGTGGTTGTACCAATTTACATTCCCACCAACAGTTCGGAGGGTTCCCTTTTCTCCACACCCTCTCTAGCATTTATTGTTTGCAGACATTTTGATGATGGCCATTCTGACCAGTGTGAGGTGATACCTCATAGTGGTTTTGCTTTGCATTTCTTTAATAATTAGCAATGTTGAGAATCTTTTCATGTGCTTTTTGGCCATCTCTATGTCTTCTTTGGAGAAATGTCTACTTAGGTCTTCTGCCCATTTTTCGATTGGATTTGTTTGTTTGTTTGTTTTTGCGGTACGCGGGCCTCTCACTGTTGTGGCCTCTTCCGTTGGGGAGCACAGGCTCCGGACACGCAGGCTCAGCGGCCATGGCTCACAGGCCCAGCCGCTCCACACCATGTGCGATCTTCCCGGACTGGGGCACGAACCCGTGTCCCCTGCATCGGCAGGCGGACTCTCAACCACTGCGCCACCTGGGAAGCCCTGTTTCTTTGTTTTGATATTGAGCTGTACCAGCTATTTGTATATTTTGGAAATTAATTAGTTGTCGGTCACCTCATTTGCAAATATTTTCTCCCATTCTGTGGGTTGTCTTTTCCTTTTGTTTATGGTTTCCTTTGCTGTGCAAAGGCTTTTAAGTTTGATTAGGTTCCATTTGTTTATTGTTGTTTTTATTTTCATTACTCTAGGAGGTGGATCCTAAAAGATATTGCTGTGATTTATGTCAAAGAGTGTTCTTCCTGTGTTTTCCTCTAAGAGTTTTATAGTAACCGGTCTTACATTTAGATCTTTAATCCATTTTGAGTTTATTTTTGTGTATGATGTTACAGAGTGTTCTAGTTTCATTCTTTTACATGTCCAGTTTTCCCAGCACCACTTATTGAAGAGACTGTCTTTTCTCCATTGTATATCCTTGCCTCCTTTATCATAGATTAGTTGACCAAAGGTACGTGGGTTTATTTCTGGGCTTTCTATCCTGTTCCATTGGTCTATATTTCTGTTTTTGTGCCAGTACCATACTGTCTTATGTTTTGTTTTGGTTTTGAATTTTATTTTTTTATACAGCAGGTTCTTACTAGTTATCCATTTTATACATTATTAGTGTATACATGTCAATCCCAATATCCCAATTCATCACAGCACTACCACCACCCCGCTTTCCCCCTCTTGGTGTCCATACATTTGTTCTCTATATCTGTGGCTCTATTTCTGCCTTGCAAACCAGTTCCTCTGTACCATTTTTCTGTATTCCACATATATACATTAAATATGATATTTGTTTTTCTCTGACTTACTTCACTCTGTATGACAGTCTCTAGGTCCATCCACGTCTCTACAAATGACCCAATTTCATTCCTTTTTACGGCTGAGTAATATTCCATTGTATATATGTACCACATCTTTTTCTTTTTTTTTTTGGCTATGTTAGGTCTTCATTGCTGTGCACAGGCTTTATTTAGTTGCGTTGAGCGCGGCTACTCTTTTATTGCCATGTGCAGGCTTCTCATTGTGGTGGCTTCTCTTGTTGCAGAGCACGGGCTATAGGCATGCGGGTTTCAGTAGTTGTGGCCCCTGGGCTCTAGAGCGCAGGCTCAGTAGCTGTGGTGCACAGGTTTAGTTGCTCAGTGGCATGTGGATCTTCCCAGACCAGGGCTTGAACCCTGTGTCCCCTGCATTGGCAGGCAGATTCTTAACCACTGCACCACTAGGGAAACCCTGTCACATCTACTTTATTCATTCATCTGTCAATGGGCATTTAGGTTGCTTCCATGACCTGGCTATTGTAAATAGAGCTGCAGTGAACACTGGGGTACATGACTCTTTTTGAATTATGGTTTCCTTGGGGTATATGCCCAGTAGTTGGATTGCTGGGTCATACGGTAATTCTACTTTTAGTTTTTTAAGGAACCTCCATACTGTTCTCCATAGTGGCTGTATCAACTTACATTCCCACCAACAGTGCAAGAGGGTTCCCTTTTCTCCACACCCTCTCCAGCATTTATTGTTTCTAGATTTTCTGATAATGCCCATTCTAACCAGTGTGAGGTGATACCTCATTGTAGTTTTGATTTGCATTTCTCTAATAATTAGTGATGTTGAGCAGCTTTTCATGTGTCTCTTGGCCATCCAAAGACATCTTCTTTGGAGAAACGTCTGTTTAGGTCTTCTGCCCATTTTTGGATTGGGTTGTTTGTTTTTTTAATATTGAGTTGCATGAGCTGTTTATATATTTTGGAGATTAATCCTTTGTCCATTGATGCATTTGCAAATATTTTCTCCCATTCTGAGTGTTGTCTTTTCGTCTTGTTTTTGGGTTCCTTTGCTGTGCAAAAGCTTTTAAGTTTCATTAGGTCCCATCTGTTTATTTTTGTATTTATTACCATTACCCTAGGAGGTGGGTCAAAAGAAATCTTGCTGTGATTTATGTCACAGTGTTCTTCCTGTGTTTTCCTCTAAGAGTTTTATAGTGTCCAGTCTTACATTTAGGTCTTTAATCCATTTTGAGTTTATTTTTGTGTATGGTGTTAGGGAGTGTTCTGATTTCATTCTTTTACATGTAGCTGTCCAGTGTTCCCAGCACCACTTATTGAAGAGGCTGTCTTTTCTCCATTGTATATCCTTGCCTCTTTTGTCATAGGTTGTTGACCATAGGTGTGTGGGTTTTTCTCTGGGCTTTCTATCCTGTTCCATTGATCTATATTTCTGTTTTTGTGCCAGTACCATATTGTCTTGATTACTGTAGCTTTGTTGTATAGTCTGAAGTCAGGGATCAGATTCCTCCAGCTCCATTTCTTTCCCTAGAGATGCTTTGGCTATTTGGGGTCTTTTGTGTCTCCATAAAAATTTTAAGATTTTTTGTTCTAGTTCTGTGAAAAATGCCATTGGTAATTTGATAGAGATTGCATTGAATCTGTAGATTGCTTTGAGTAGAATAGTCATTTTCACAATATTGATTCTTCTAATCCAAGAACATGGTATATCTCTCCATCTGTTTGTGTCATCTTTGATTTCTTTCATCAGTGTCTTACAGTTTTCTGAGTACAGGTCTTTTACCTCCTTAGGTAGGTTTATTCCTAGGTATTTTATTCTTTTTGTTGCAATGGTAAATGGGATTGTTTCCTTAATTTCTCTTTCTGATCTTTCATTGTTAGTGTATAGGAATGCAAGAGATTTCTGTGCGTTAATTTTGTATCCTGCAACTTTACCAAATTCATTGATTAGCTCTAGTAGTTTTCTGGTGACATCTTTAGGATTACCTATGTTTAGCATCATGTCATCTGCAAACAGTGACAGTTTTACTTTTTCTTTTCCAATTTGGATTCCTTTTATTTCTTTTTCTTCCCTGATTGCCCTGGCTAGGACTTCCAAAACTATGTTGAATAACAGTGGTGAGAGTGGACATCCTTGTCTTGTTCCTGATCTTAGAGGAAATGCTTTCAGTTTTTCACCATTGAGAATGATGTTTGCTGTGGGTTTGTCATATATGGCCTTTATTATGCTGAGGTAGGTTCCCTCTATGCCCACTTTCTGGAGAGTTTTTATCATAAATGGGTGATGAATTTTGTCAAAAGCTTTTTCTGCATCTATTGACATGATCATATGGTTTTTCTTCTTCAATTTGTTAATATGGTGTATCACATTGATTTGCTGATATTGAAGAATCCTTGCATCCCTGGGATAAATCCCACTTGGTCATGGTATATGATCCCTTCAATGTGTTGTTGAATTCTGTTTGCTAGTATTTTGTTGAGGATTTTTGCATCTATATTCATCAGTGATACTGGTCTGTAATTTTCTTTTTTTGTAGTATCTTTGTCTAGTTTTGGTATCAGGGTGATGGTGGCCTGGTAGAATGAGTTTGGGAGTGTTCCTTCCTCTGCAGTTTTTTGGAAGAGTTTGAGAAGGATGGGTTTTAGCTCTTCTCTAAATGTTTGATAGAATTCACCTGTGAAGCCATCTGGTCCTGGACTTTTGTTTGTTGGAAGATTTTTAATCACAGTTCCAATTTCATTACTTGTGATTGGTCTGTTCATATTTTCTGTTTCTTCCTGGTTCAGTCTTGGAAGGTTATACCTTTCTAAGAATTTGTCCATTTCTTCCAGGTTGTTCATTTTATTGGCCTAGTGTTGCTTGTGGTAGTCTCTTATGGTGCTTTGTATTTCTGTGGTGTCCATTGTAACTTCTCCTTTTTCATATCTAATTTTATTGATTTGAGGCCTCTCCCTCTTTTTCTTGATGAGTCTGGCTAAAGGTTTACCAGTTTTGTGTATCTTCTCAAAGAACCAGGTTTTAGTTTTGTTGATCTTTGCTATTGTTTTCTTTGTTTCTATTTCACTTATTTCTGATCTGATCTTTATGATTTCTTTCCTTCTACTAACTTTGGGTTTTGTTTGTTCTTCCTTCTCTAGTTCCTTTAGGTGTAAGCTTAGATTGTTTGAGATTTCTCTTGTTTCTTGTGGTAGGATTGTATTGCTATAAACTTCCCTGTTAAAACTGTTTTTGCTGCATCACATAGGTTTTGGGTTTTGTTTGTTTAATTTAATTTTATTTTTTTATAAGCAAGCTCTTATTAGTTATCTATTTTATACATATTAGTATATATATGTCAGTCCCAATGTCCCAATTCATCCCACCACCACCCCCTGCTTTGCCCCCTTGGTGTCCATACATTTCCATCCCAAAGGTTTAGGATCGTCATGTTTTCGTTGTCATTTGTCTCTAGGTATTTTTTGGTTTCCTCTTTGACTCCTTCAGTGATCTCTTGATTATTTAGTAATGTATTGTTTAGCCTCCATGTGTTTGTGTTTTTTACATTTTTTTTTCCCCTGTAATTTATTTCTAATCTCATAGTGTTGTGGTTGGAAAAGATGCTTGATATGATTTCAATTTTCTTAAATTTATCAAGGCTTGACTTGTGACCCAAGATGTGATCTATCCTGGAGAATGTTCCATGTGCATTTGATAAAGTGTATTCTGTTATTTTCGAATGGAATGTCCTATAAATATCAATTAAATCTGTCTGGTCTATTGTGTCATTTAAAGCTTGTGTTTCCTTATTAGTTTTCTGTTTGGATGATCTGTCCATTGATGTAAGTGAGGTGTTAAAGTCCCCCACTATTATTGTGTTACTTTTTATTTGCTCTTTTATAGCTGTTAGCATTTTCCTTATGTATTGAGGTGCTCCTATGTTGGGTGCATATATAATGGTTATATCTTCTTCTTGGACTGATCCCTTGATCATTATGTAGTGTCCTTCCTTGTCTCTTGTAACATTCCTTATTTTAAAGTCTAATTTATCTGATATGAGTATTGCTACCCCAGCTTTCTTTTGATTTCCATTTGCATGGAATATCTTTTTCCATCCCCTCACTTTCAGTCTGTATGTGTCCCTAGGTCTGAAGTGGGTCTCTTGTAGACAGCATATATATGGGTCTTGCATTTGTATCCATTCATCAAGCCTGTGTCATTTGGTTGGAGCATTTAATCTATTCACATTTAATGTAATTATAGATATGTATGTTCCTATTACCATTTTCTTAACTGTTATGGATTTGTTTTTGTAGGTCCTTTTCTTCTCTTGTGTTTCCCACTTAGAGAAGTTCCTTTAGCATTTGTTGTAGAGCTGGTTTGGTGGTGCTGAATTCTCTTGCCTGTAAAGCTTTTGATTTCTCCATCGAATCTGAATGAGATCCTTGCTGGGTAGAGTAATCTTAGTTGTAGGTTTTTCCCTTTCATCACTTTAAATATATCATGCCACTCCGTTCTGGCTTGTAGAGTTTCTGCTGAGAAATCAGCTGTTAACTTTATGGGAGTTCCCTTGTATATTATTTGTCGTTTTTCCCTTGTTGCTTTTAATAATTTTTCTTTGTCTTTAATTTTTGTCAATTTTGTTACAATGTGTCTCAGCCTGTTTCTCCATGGATTTACCCTGCCTGGGACTCTCTGCACTTCTTGGACTTGGGTGGCTATTTCCTTTCCCATGTTAGGGAAGTTTTCTACTATAATCTCTTCAGATATTTTCTTGGGTCCTTCCTCTCTCTCTTCTCCTTCTGGGACCCCTATAATGGAAATGTTAGTGCATTTAATGTTGTCCCAGAGTTCTCTTAGGCTGTCTTCATTTCTTTTCATTCTTTTTTTTTATTCTGTTCCATGGAAGTGAATTCCACCATTCTGTCTTCTAGGTCACTTATCTGTTCTTCTGCCTCAGTTATTCTGCTATTGATTCCTTCTAGTGTATTTTTCATTTCAGTTATTGTATTGTTCATCTCTGTTTGTTTGTTCTTTAATTCTTTTAGGTGTTTGTTCTTTAATTCTTCTAGGTCTTTGTTAAACATTTCTTGCATCTTCTCGATCTTTGCCTCCATTCTTTTTCTGAGGTCCTGGATCATCTTCAGTATCATTATTCTGAATGCTTTTTCTGGAAGGTTACCTATCTCCACTTCATTTAGTTGTTTTTCTGGGGTTTTAATTCCTTCATCTGGTACATAGTCCTCTGCCTTTTCATTTTGTCTATGTTTTCATTTTGTCTATGTTTCTGTGAATGTGGTTTTCGTTCCACAGGCTGCAGGACTGTAGTTCTTGTTGCTTCTGCTGTCTGCCCTCTGGTGGATGAGGCTATCTAGAGGCTTGTGCAAGCGTCCTGATGGGAGGTACTGAGTACCATACTATTTTGATTACTGTAGCCTTGTAGTATAGTCTGAAGGCAGGGAGCCTGATTCCTCCAGCTCCGCTTTTCTTTCTCAGGATTGCTTTGGCTATTCAGGGCCTTTTGTGTTTCCATACAAATTTAAAAATTTTTTTGTTCTAATTCTGTGGAAAATGCCATTCGTAATTTAATAGGGATTGCATTGAATCTGTAGATTGCCTTGGATGGTATAGTCATGGTAACAATATTGATTCTTCCAATCCAAGAACATGGTATATCTTTCCAGCTGTTTGTGTCGTCTTTAATTTCTTTCATCAGTGTCTTATAGTTTTCAGAGTACAGGTCTTTTGCCTCCTTAGGTATTATTCCTAGGTATTTTATTCTTTATAATGTGATGGTAAATGGGATTGTTTCCTTAATTTCTCTTTGTGATCTTTTGTTGTTATTGTATAGAAATGCAAGAAACTTCTGTGTATTAATTTTGTATCCTGCACCTTCACTGAATTCATTGATGAGCTGTAGTAGTTTTCTGGTATCATCTTTAGAATTTTCTACGGATAGTATCCTGTCATCTGCAAACAGCAGAGTCGCTGTTCTTTTAAAAAAGTCATCAAGACTTTTCCCAATTCTTGCTTCACTTTTCTTTAATGGATTCCTCAATCAAGCCAGCCCAGGGGGACCTTTGGCCATGTTCCCTATACTGAATAATAAAAAAGGTCACTGAACAGGAGTTCAGTTTCAGAAATTCCACGGATCATGAGTCCACATGATACTCCTTAGGTTGCTGGAAGCAGGGTTGTTTGCTGCATCTCACAGAGATGTTTTAGCACCATGTAGGTGGCACTTGGGCTGGCCCACCCATCACTCTGTTCCTGGATCCATCCCTGTGCCACGGACAAGAGCTGCTGAAGGTTCCTCTTTTCACCGTACAGTCCAGCAGCACAAAGGGGCAGAAGACTCGGTTTCTGGTCCCAGCTTCGCCACTTCCTGGGAGTGGGTGGATGGGTTACCATCTCTGGGCCTCAGTGTTGCCATCTGAAAATCAGAACGTGGTATCAGATGATCACAAAGGTATTTTCCGACTCTGAAGCTCTGTGTTCCAAGGGCTCTAGGGCTGTAAAAACAGAAGGACATGCCCACCTCTGATGCCATTAACTTGAGGGTCTTAGTCATCTGTGGGCCCTGGGTCCAAATCCATGATGTCATGTAGGGCTCCATTATGTGTATTTGTATGTATGTCCCCAGAAGTGACTGAGAAGCAGCCCAGGTTCTTAAGTTTCTCACTAAACAGCTGTGAATTTAGACATGCTTGTCCCTGTAGCACTCAATGATGGCCTTCCTGGCACTTTCATTATCCTCCCAAATGGGCCGTTCTTGAACGAGGGAAAAGGTAGTAAAGCAGCTGAGACAGACGAAAAGTCTTAGTATTTGAAAGGCATTAACACGTTGGCACAAAGCTAATCACGCTTTTCTGAGTCCCGCAAGTACTGGGCACTGAGTGCCTGGCACTTGGGACACAGAGATACCCAGGCCCTGTCCTAATGTCCTTGGAGGAGGGAAATAAGTTGAACTCACACTGTTCACGGCGCTATAACCATAATTGGGATGGAGCAGCTCAAGACAAAGGGGTCTGGCTGAAGGTGGTGAAAATGGCTCTTTTGGGGCCCCAGGTCTGTGGCTGGGGGGGGAGGAGGGCTTTGAGCCCCTGTCTCAGAGCTGGCTCCACCTCCCCTCCTAGCGAAAGACCAGCCTTGCCCTCGCCGGGAAACACACACCATGCAGACATGAAAGCCTAAGAGAATGTACCCTTTGAACAATAGGGAAATGGGATATTGTTGAAACATGCTACTTGATTAAGAAATAAATTGACCTCTGGGGGTGTCTCCTAACCCATGGTTCACTGACTCTGAAATTCCACGGACACTGTACAGTCTGTAAATACTTACTAATAGCTGATCTCTCTATAGCTGTAAAACGGCTCCTTAGACCTCCAGTTTGCTTAACAAACAGCTGCCATTCCAAGTTGCCTCCAATTGCTTCTGTCTCTGAGTCAGTGAGATATTGAATCGCCGTGAGCCAGGCGTTTTGCATAGGTAACAAATGTGTTGGATGTTAACTGCAGAACCTGTTCATGTAAAAGTGACGGCTGGGGCTTCTCTGGTGGCGCAGTGGTTGAGAGTCCGCCTGCCGATGCAGGGGACACGGGTTCGTGCCCCGGTCCGGGAAGATCCCACATGCCGCGGAGCAGCTAGGCCCGTGAGCCATGGCCGCTGAGCCTGTGCTCCCTAATGGGAGAGGCCACAGCAGTGAGAGGCCCGCGTACCGCAAAAAAAAGTGACGGCTGGTCAGCAGTTTTCAAAATGGGACACAGGATCACCAACCTTGGAATCGGCCTGGTAGAATCATCCTGCGGCAGCCGTCAAGGGCAGGGACCTAGAACAACCAGACCCACTGAGTCAGAATTTCTCCAGGTGGCGTCTAGGAATCCGTATTTCACCAAGCGCCCACTGTGATTCTTACATAAAGAGTGAGATGTGCTGTTAGGCTACGGGAGAGGCAGGGTAGTGTGCTCACTATACTGTCGGCCACTTTGGAAGCTACCCTCTGTCATATTTATAGTGATAAAGAGAAGTGCTAAGTGCTTTCCTTGTAAGCTCTCACTGAATCCTCTAAACAACCTTGAGGAGGAGACACGATTGTTGTCCCCATTTTACAGATGGGGTAACTAAGACCTGAGGAGGCCAAGTGATGTGGGTAAAATATGAGTGGTAGAACATTCTGGTGAGTCTAGGAAGAGAATCAGCAAGAACCAGTGAAGTCAGTCGGTCCCAAGGAGGGAGAGACCAGAAGGAGAAGCTGGGGCGTCATAACCTTCTGCCTCAGAAGAGCATCGCCCTCTGGGAGGCCCACGTGGGTGGGGTGCCGTCGGCCACCTCGGCTGGGAGAGAGGTGAAACGTTGGAGGCTGCACAGTGGAACCCTCCCCCCGCCTCCTGCCAGCAGTGACTTCCAAGGGTCCCAAAGCATCAGTCAGCAGTGCACATTCCACCTGCCCTCCGACTTCTGCTTTCCCAGGAAACCCAGCCTCCCGAGCACGTGGGAGGCACATCCCTTCCCTGCCATTGTCCCTGTTCCGGGCCACCATTCATCGGACGCCGGTCCAGCTTGGCAGCAGCATCCCCATCCCTGCACACACACACCCCCCGCACCCTGCCCAGGCCTCCGGAAGCCTGAACAGCTGATCTGAGATGGAAATGAGCCCCTGCAGCCACACCTGGTCAGGCTGAAAGGGAGCCCTTGGCACCAGCACCCTCGCGTGACTCTCCTCCTGCTTCCTGGCCTCACCATTCGGGTGGAAAGTGCCAGTTCCCACCCCCTCACCCCCCACGCCAAAGGCTACCGCAGGCACCCTGAGCCCATTTCCACCCGGCACCAGGCACCCCAGCTGCTTGTCTCTTGGCCTCCGGCCTCTGGGCTGACACTGAGCTCTTGCATTGCAGCTGCAGGATCTTTGCCAGAAACCCTCCATGGGGACATGGGCTGGGGCTGCCGATTGAAGGCACCAGGAAGCCCATGCGGCCTCATCAGCCCTTTTGTGGCCTTTAAGAATCCCTGTCACCCCCAAGTCATTCATTCACGTATGCGTGCATGCATCCATTCGTTCATTCAACAAAGCTTTGAGTGTCTAGTGTGTGCCAGGCACCGAGGATATGAGGCTGAACACACAGTAAAAAGTACCTGCCCTCTTGGAGTCTACATTCTAGAAGGGAGAGACATGCAAAATGAGTAGATTGTAATGAGAGTGTTAGGAGGAGGTATTACCAAGAAGAGTGGGTGGGCAGAGCTGAGGTCCCAGGGGTGTCTCTTAGTAACCACTGCTGATCGTGAGCTATCCTAATTGCATTCTGAACTTCTGCAGTCTGGCTTGTTCCACCTGACTCTTTGCCCCCTCAACTGCTTACGGTTCGGTTAGCTGAGCAGCACAGCTGGGTGGGAGGCAGTGGTGGGCACAGCTCAGAACAGCCCTTTCCAAGAGGGCACCTCGTTACTAGTCCCACCGTCCAGTGCCTGGGTGAGGGTACCAACTGGTGGCCCCCGTGCAAATCCAGCCCAAACAAGTTAAAAAAAATTTTCAACACCACTAAAAAAATTATTTTTTGATTGTAGCTAACATTTGAGAATGCAGATGACACATAAAATCGGGTTTTCTGGCTTCTCTTGAGAATTTGAAACATCCCAAAAGACAAGGTCCCCATTCCCTCACGACAACACGAGCAAGATTTAAGTGGCAATCTCCCACCTTCAGTGGCTCAGGGACTCCCTGCTGGCTCCAGAGGGCATTGGAGTTTGTGACCCTAATCCAGGTCACCAAATTTAAACCCTGATACAAAAGAAGTACCTTAACCCTCTGCTTGCTTGTTTCTGCCCTCAAAGTACTCACTCAAGGTTAAAACGCAGCTCAGAGCCTTAGCTCGCCTGTGGCCGTGTCAGCTGAGCCTGGCTGGGGGGCTGCATCCAGAGGCCAGCTCTGGGCCCTCCATCACCCAGGGTCTCCTGCACCACTGCCTCACCTTCCAGGGCTCAAAATGCTTCCCATTCATTGCACCTTTTCCTTCTTTTTGCTTTGGAAAGGTAGGAAAAGCTCCTGTCGAGATTCAGTCCTTATTATTAAACAGGTGATTCCCTAGTGACAAGTTGAAATCCTAAGAAACCAATTTCCTGAGGCAAGAATATACAATGAGAAAAAGACAGCCTCTTCAGCAAGTGGTGCTGGGAAAGTTGGATGGCCGCATGTAAATCAATGAAGTTAGAACACACCGTGCACAAAAATAAACTCAAACTGACTTAAAGACTTAAACATAAGACATGATACCATAAAACTCCTAGAAGAGAACATAGGCAAAACATTCTGACATAAATCGTACCAATGTTTTCTTAGTCTCCCAAGGCAAAAGAAATAAAAGCAAAAATAAACAAATGGGACCTAATCAAACTTACAAGCTTTTGCACAGCAAAGGAAACCATAAACAAAACAAAGAGACAACCTACAGAAAGGGAGAAAATACTTGCCAACGATGTGACCAAGGCCTTCATTTCCAAAATATACAAACAGCTCATACAACTCAACAACAAAAGAACAAACAACCCAATCCAAAAATGGGCAGAAGACCTAAAGAGACACTTCTCCAAGGAAGAAATACAGATGGCCAATAGGCACACGAAAAGATGCTCAGCATTGCTAATTATTAGAGAAATGCAACTCAAAACTACAATGAGGTACCACCTCACGCCAGTCAGAATGGTCATCATTAAAAAGTCTACAAATAATAAATGCTGGAGAGGGTGTGGAGAAAAGGGAATCCTCATACACTGTTGGTGGAAATGTAAGTTGGTGCAGCCACTGTGGAAAACAGTATGGAGGTTCCTCAGAAAACTAAAAATAGAACTAGCATATGATGCAGCAATCCCACTCCTGGGCATATATCCAGAGAAAACTATAATTCAAAAAGATAGGGCTTCCCTGGTGGCGCAGTGGTTGAGAGTCCGCCTGCCAATGCAGGGGACACGGGTTCGTGCCCCAGTCCGGGAGGATCCCACATGCCGCCGAGTGGCTGGGCCCGTGAGCCATGGCCACTGAGCCTGCGTGTCCGGAGCCTGTGTTCCACAGTGGGAGAGGCCACAACAGTGAGGCCTGCGTACCGCAAAAAAAAAAAAAGATACATGCACCCCTATGTTCATAGTGGCACTATTCACAATAGTCAAGACATGGAAACAACCTAAATGTCCACTGACAGATGAATGAATAAATAAGGTGTGGTACATATATACAGCACAATGGAATACTATTCAGCCGTAAAAAAAAGAATGAAATAATGCCATTTGCAGCAACATGGATGCAACTAGAGATTATCATACTAAGTGAAATAAGTCAGAAAGACAAATACCATATGATATCACTTATATGTGGACTCTAAAATGTGACACAAATGAAAATATCTATGAAACAGAATTACAGACATAGAGAACAGACTGGTGGTTGCCAGGGGGAGGCATGGAATGGAAGGTTAGGGTTGGCAGATGTAAGTTTTTATATATGGGATGGATAAACAAGAAGGTCCTGCTATATTGCACAGGGTATTATATTCAATATCCTATGATAAACCATAATAGAAAAGAATATTTTAAGAAAGAATGTATACATATATATATGTGTATACATGTATAACTGAATCACTTTGCTGCACAACAGTAATTAACACAACACTGTAAATCAACTATACTTCAATTCAAAAAAAGAAAAAAAGAAGCCAATTTCCCTGGCAATGCTAATGTCAGTTAATGTGGAATCAATTCTTTCCTAAACCCTTTAAGTTTTGCAACAGGTTCAGACTAGATTCTTTCTTTAAAGGCTCAATGTTTTTCTCCTTTCTTTTCTAAACATAAAAGTGTTTA
Organism: Tursiops truncatus; assembly: GCF_011762595.2. NCBI lineage: Eukaryota > Metazoa > Chordata > Mammalia > Artiodactyla > Delphinidae > Tursiops > Tursiops truncatus. Next base: position 17,233,199 of record NC_047044.1, on the reverse strand, counting down.
AGCATTATCGAATTCCTAGTGGTTCTCTAAGGGCGCAGCCAAAGACGTTAGAATTGTGGCTTCTAGACCTTTGATCTCTGGCCCTACGGGATGGAAAGCCCCTAATTTCAAATCTGAAGACCAGGAAGGTGAAGTTTGCCCAAGATCACACAAGGGTCACTGCCCAAGTCCACTCCATGATTTAGTTTATATAGCTGCTGGCATTGGAGCCTCTAAGACATGGTTCCCACCTGGGCAGCTTTCGAATCCCCAGGGAGCTGGCCACACCCAAAGCAATCACATTGGATCTCTGGGGTGGACCCCAGCCTTCAGTGGTATTTAAAGCTCCCCTGTGAGCTGCCAGAATGGAGACGCATGGCTCCAGCAGCTGCCCTGGAGACGGTAACTCCCAGAGGGAGCTGCAGATCCTGGGGGGCTGCACAGTGCAGGGGCTCAGAGCACAGGCTGCCTGGATTCAAAACCCAACCCCAGTTCCTAGCTCCCTGATCTTGAGCAACTTGTTCTCCCTGCGCCTCAGTTTCCTCATTCATAAGTTGGGAACACTAATGATACCTATCCCCTAGACCGTGAGGATTAAAATTGGCTGGTACATAGTAAGTGCTCAAGAAATGGTAGCTAGTATAAACGTAGGCCTCTTTTTTGCTGTGGATGTGGTTTCTTCAGGGATTCCTTATGACTAGCCTTTCTTGTGAGAGTTTAGGAATTACTGGACCAGAAGGAAATATAATAGAATCATAGCAAACCAGATCCCCGGGTTTTCCTCTCCCTCCCCCAATTCTGAAATCAGCGAGATGATGGCAGTGCCCCCAAGATGCTCGAAGGGGTCTTGTATTAGGATTTGCAAGTGGAGAACCTGAGGCTGGACCCAAGCAGGCAGTTGTTAATGACAGATTCTGCCAACCCCACTCTCCTGATGCCTTTACATTTACCTTTTTCTCTGGGTTTCCATCCCTCTGCATCTCCTCCACCCGGGACAGTAAAATGGACCAGCTGCTCCTCCTTCAGTTTGGGTCCTTGTGTCTGAAAGAAACTGTAAACACCGCAAAAGATGTTTTAATTTAAGGGAAACGTGCTTTCCTTCCTTTTAAGATGAAACATAGTGAAGTCTTAAAGACTTTTTCAAACAGTCCCTAAATTTGGTACTTCAGCTAATTACAGTTGCCTTTTTTAAATGTCCAAATTAAAAATAGACATCTAAGTGAGAACACAGGACACAGCCCAGAGCCTGTAGCCATGTTCACGGTTTCCTAGAATCAGCCTTCCTCTGACCTAATTTATACTTTTGGGAGATCAAAGGGAGGTGAGGGGAGTCGAGGTTGCAGCTGGAGGTAGACCTAGGAGTTGCCTGGCAGCAGATGACGAACTTGGCTCTGTGTTCTATAATTAAGAATAGCTTGAACTGGTGAAAGATGTTAGATTACAGTCCTTTCCTCATAGTGTAAAGATGTGGTTCTCAAAGTGTGGTCCTCAGACCAGCAGCATCAGCATCACCTGGTGTAATGGGCTGAATTGTGCCCCACCCCCAGTATTCATATGCTGGAGTCCCAACCCCCCAGTACCTCAGAACATAACCGTATTTGGAGATAGGGCCTTTAAAGAGGTGACTGAATTAAATCGAGGCCATTAGGGTGGGCCTAATCCAGTAAGACTGGTGTCCTTGTAAGAGGAGGAAGAGGACTTCCCTCGTGGCGCAGTGGTTAAGAAGCCTCCTGCCAGTGCAGGGGACACGGGGTCAAGCCCTGGTCCAGGGAACATCCCACGTGCCGCGGAGCAACTAAGGCCGTGCGCCACCACTACTGAGCCCGCGTGCTGCAACTACTGAAGCCCGCGCGTCTAGAGCCCGTGCTCCACAACGAGAAGCCACCGCAATGAGAAGCCCGCGCACCGCAACGAAGAGTAGCCCCCGCTCGCCGCAACTAGAGGAAGCCCGCACACAGCAACGAAGACCCAACACAGCCAAAAATTAAATAAATGTACTTTAAAAAAAAAAAAGACGACGACACACCAGGGGTAAAGATGCACAGAGGGTTGACCGTGTGAAAAGGCAGCAAGAAGGCAGACGTACGCAAGCCAAGGAGAGAGACCGCAGAGGAAACCAACCCTGCGCACACCTCCAGCACTCTGAGAAAATCCGTTTCTGCTGCTTAAGCCACCCAGTCTGTAGTATTTTGTTATGGCAGCCCTAACAAACTGACAACCTGGGAACTTGCTAGAAATGCAGATTCTCAGGCCCAGTCCCAGACCTACTGAATTGGCGACTTGGGCTGGATCCAGCAAACTGCATTTTAACAAGTCCTCCAGGTGACTGCCGTGCAAGCTCAAGGTTGAGAACAATTCACACGAGGTATTATTGGTAATACCTGGCAGAGCCGGCCCAGAAAAAGATGACACGTGGTCGGAAGTACGGGCCGGTCTGCTGAATATAAACTTTCTTTTAGTAGGTTCTGGAGAAGTCCCACTGGGATCTTTAAGTGGGACGGTGTGTGAAAGTGCTCTGTGAATGCTGAAGGGCCCTGTGGACACAGGTGGTAGTGACGCGTGCTACTCGTCTCCCACCAAGATAGAGACCCTCTGAATATTCCAGCATGGGCACACTGAATCCAAGAATCTCCCTCCTCGACTCAAATTTCTGAGTCCCTAACACCGCGTATATTTTCTGCCCCAAGCAACTGGAATGCTACTTCTTTCTGAGAACAAAAGCAAGGAGACTTAATCCCGTTTCCCCTTTTGTCCCTGCTACCAGGAAGCCCACCACCAAAGAAGATCCTCAGTCACAGCCCTTTTAGTATATTTGTTGTTTCCTCTTTCAGTTTTATGCTACACATATGTCCTTTGTTATGGTCTCTTCAGATACCTTTGAGAAAGGAAAGAAGAGGGGAAAGAAAGGGAGTGAAAAAGGAAAGAGATTGATCTCAAGCTCAGATAATTATCAGAAAAACAAGCCCTGTTTGTAAAACTGATACAACATGGTTGGAGAAGACAGATGTTTTCTTTCCCTGACGAGGGAGCAAGGGGCTCACCAAGGAAATGCTCTTCACTCCCTCCTCTTCCTGGATAGATGTCAAACTGATACTCGGGGAACCTGTTAGTTGCTGAAGAGTTGGGACCATTACAAAAGCTCCTGTGAGCCCTGACTGGGGACAAGTGTGGAAGTGACATGACCAGTTCTGCATTTTCTTTAAGGTTAGAAATCACTGCTTACCTGATTACAATTTCTAACATGCGGTTGGTCCTAATAACAAAAATGGAGATCTCTGCAACAGCCCAGGCCGCCATCCGAAATCTCTCCTGCCCCATCCTGGCCATGATGGTGAAGAATTCTTCTCTTCCCTCTGACCTGTCCAGGGCTCCCCTTAATCCAGGTTTCTTAAACCAAGATACAAGGGGGTCCACAGATACAGCTCCCAGGGATCTGAGTTCTGAGAATTGTATTAATTTTGTATTTTTATTTTGTATTCTTATTTGTATTTTGAAAAAACGTTAAAGCATTTCTGGATTGTCAGGGCCACACCTAGTCCTGCCATGTGAAATTACGGCACACGTGTTCATTGATGGTCTTGGTAGTCACGTGTATCTCGATTTTTATTGTCTTGGGCTCATTAGAAATGGGCAGAGACAAAAAATATATTAATGACGCATTTGGACCAAGCAAAGGTCAAGTGATATGAGAGGGTGCTGGATTTTACAGTAACTAGAAATGAGAAAGCAGTGGGAAAGTTGAGCGGCACGTACAGGAGGAATGCCACACTGCAAAGAGCCTATCCCGGCATAGACGGCAAGTACCCTGTACGTTTCTAGTAGGGCTTTGGTTCCAGTAAACATCATCATCCGTCAGGTTAATGTCGTTCACTTGAATGTTTCCATTTGTTTTGGTCTTCTCTACCTAGTTTTATATTTGTGCATATTTAAGTACCATTATACTTTAAATAAGTTAAATCAACACTAGCCTGAAATTGTTTTAAAATAAAAACAAAATATTTTGTTAAAAGAAAATCAACACTAGAGGCCTGGGTGAATTCCTTCCTCTGAGAAGGAATTGGGAATATGTCTCAGGATTGAGAATATGCCTATTCTCTTGATCTGTGCCCCAAAGCCCTCCTGAGGGAAACTGTGCTGCCTCCTTGCAGCAGGTGCACCGTTTGCCACCTAAACTGCCGTGGAGAAGGAGGAAATGGAAGAGAGAGAAACCACAATAGCACATTCCAAAGCCCCTTTGAGGTATTTTCTGTCTCTGCAATTGGATGTAAAACGACGCTGTGGTATCGTTTCCATTTTTCATGGCTCTGCGGTCCTGAGTGCAGTATTATCTGACGTGCTACCTCCCTGGGGATTCAAACGGCCAGAAAATTGTCTCCAACTGAAAAAAGCTGGGGGGAAAGAAGGAGGACCCCTTGTTTCTCTGCTCATTTAGCCATTTATTGCCTTCAATACTGTCCAGTAGTGATTCAAATGGACAAAATTGACGGGCCCTTTTTCCTTCCTAGTCCTATTTCCTTTAGGACAGTTCTGGTTTGGGTTTGGTTTTTTAAGTGGCATGAATGCTCTTCTTAGGGTGATGAATACATCTGTTCAGAAATCGCAAAAGTCAGAGTTTTACCATTCAAACTAAATATTAATTGAACTCCATGACCTAGGGCTGGCCTGCAACAAAATTATAGAGCTGGTGAAATTTGTCTTTGAGATTTCTGGACTTCTTTCTTGGATTTTTTTTTTCTTCTTTCATGAAGAATGCATAGGGACTTCCCTGGTGGCGCAGTGGTTAAGAATCCGCCTGCCAATGCAGGGGACACAGGTTCAAGCCCTTGTCCGGGAAGATCCCACATGCCGTGAAGCAACTAAGCCCATGCGCCACAACTACTGAGCCTGTGCTCTAGAGCCCGCAAGCCACAACTACTGAAACCCGCATGCCTAGAGCCCGTGCACCGCAACAGGAGAAGCCACCGTAATGAGAAGCTCGCACACTGCAACAAAGAGTAGCCCCAGCTCGCCGCAACTAGAGAAAGCCCGCTCTCAGCAAGGAAGACCCAACGCAGCCAAAGATTGATTGATTAATTTTAAAAAGAATGCATATATGTTAACTGCCTTCAGTGTACCATACCTTGTCCAAATTCCGAACTAGACTTGATCTTATTGTCTAAATGCCAACCTATACTTTTTATTTGATTTAATCAACACCCCTGCAGGGTAGGTGGCACTATTCCCATTTTGCAAATAATAGAACCGAGGCTTAAAAAGTTAAGGGTCTATATCATCTCACACCAGTCAGAATGGCCATCATCAAAAAATCTACAAACAATAAATGCTGGAGAGGGTGTGGAGAAAAGGGAACCCTCTTGCACTGTTGGTGGGAATGTAAATTGATACAGCCACTGTGGAGAACAGTATGGAGGTTCCTTAAAAAACTACAAATAGAATTACCATATGATCCAGCCATCCCACTACTGGGCATATACCCTGAGAAAACCATAATTCAAAAAGAGTCATGTACCAAAATGTTCATTGCAGCTCCATTTACAATAGCCCGGAGATGGAAACAACCTAAGTGTCCATCATCGGATGAGTGGATAAAGAAGATGTGGCACATATATACAATGGAATACTACTCAGCCATAAAAGGAAACGAAATTGAGCTATTTGTAATGAGGTGGATGGACCTAGAGTCTGTTATACAGAGTGAAGTAAGTCAGAAAGAGAAAGACAAATACTGTATGCTAACACATATGTATGGAATTTAAGAAAAAAAAATGTCATGAAGAACCTAGGGGTAAGACAGGAATAAAGACACAGACCTACTAGAGAACGGACTTGAGGATATGGGGAGGGCGAAGGGTAAGCTGTGACAAAGCGAGAGAGAGGCATGGACATATGTACACTACCAAACATAAGGTAGATAGCTAGTGTGAATGAGCCGCATAGCACAGGGAGATCAGCTCGGTGCTCTGTGACCACCTAGAGGGGTGGGATAGGGAGGGTGGGAGGGAGGGAGACGCAAGAGGGAGGAGATATGGGGACATATGTATATATATAACTGATTCATTTTGTTGTAAAGCAGAAACTAACACACCATTGTAAAGCAATTATACTCCAATTAAGATGTTAAAAAATTAAAAATAAAATAAAATACACATGATACCAAAGTTAAACAGGAAAAGATTAAATCACAACCTCATTAAACCTAGAACATGAGACACAAAGCAAAAAGTTTTTTAAAAAGCAGAAAGGCAAATAAATGAAATAGCAAATAGAAAAATAAGAAAAAAATTGTTTTTTTGAAAAGATACACAAATTTAATAAACCTTGAGATAGACTAAGAAACAAAGAGAAGACTTAAAATCAGAAATGAAGGGAGAGACATTAGAACTGACAACACAGAAATAAAGGGATTATAAGAGATTTTATGCCAACAAATTGGATAACCCAGAACAAATGGATGAATTCCTAGAAATGTACAACAGGCCAAAATTAAATCATGAAGAAAGACAGCACCTACACAGATCCATAACTAGTATGGAGAGTGTATCAGTATCTAAAAACCTCCCCATCAATTAAGAAAGCCCCAGGACCAGATGGTATCACTATTGAATTCTAAAAAACATTCAAAGAAGAATCCTTTGAATCAAGTCAGTTCTTCTCAAACTCTTCCAAAAAAGTCATACTAGTCTAAGTGAGAGTTACATATAAAATAGTGGTTTCTAAAGTAGCTGATTACCAAGATCATTTGAGAGTCTTTTAAAAGACAGAGATTATGAAATCTCTTCCCCAGAAGTTACGATTCAAGTCAAGGCCTTGATGTCAGTATTTTAAATATCTGACTCTGAGGCAGAGTCTGGTTTTCATTGATGTGATCGCCTCTTAAGAACTGTTGTCTCTTGCTAGGGGAATGGTGGTCAGTGCTGACCATATGTGATACTTCAGGTCTTCTTCCTTCATCTTTCATCTTGTGATCTTCACAACCTTTCCCCATTTTCAAGCTCTACTGAGATATATCTGGATTTACCTAAGAAGAGTCTTTCTGAAAATCCTCCTCCAAAATCACGACTGGGTTTAGGGATGGCTTCTTGGGGTACTTCTTAGACCTTCTTGTTGTCTGTCATAGGAATTGACCCTGTTTCTCTCATCCATTGCTTTAGAAAAACTACGGCTCTTTTTTCATAACTATCTTTCTCTTGCAGTCTAAAGCCAAATAATACAGAATCTTCTCCTTCCCATACAGTAATTAAATAGGAATGAACACAGTTTTGAGTTTATTGTCTGTTTCCTTTTTAAGGGTTTTCACTAATAATAATAAGTAGGAAGCAAAGAATGAAACAGTTCACCAACATTTTAAGGTCCGCTATCCAAGTCGTCTTTGAAGTGTAACCGCTAAAACAATCTTCATTCCTCCCCTTTAACTTCAGGGGAGTTAGAGACAGCCAGGCAAGACTTCTAGCTAATATTTTGTACTTTAGATCAATGTGTCACTACTCTTTAACCTCTTAGATCCCCTTTTTTATACTCATCTTTGATTTTACCGTAATTCACATAGGTGGGGGCAAGCAAATATGGCTCTGTGGGCCCTTGGCTTGAACCAGGGAAAAAGACAATTTATCTTAGCAAAAAACTAGAAGAATGATACAGGTGAACTTATTTGCAAAACAGAATAGAGACGCAGACGTAGAGAAGGGAAGTATGGATACCAGGGTGGAAGGGGAACTGGGATGAAGTGGGAGAGTGGGATTGACATATATACACTACTATGTATAAAATAGATAACTAATGAGAACCTACTGTATAGCACAGGGAACTCTGCTCAGTGCTCTCTGGTGACTTAAATGGGAAGGAAATCCAAAAAAGAGGGGATATATGTATACGTAGAGCTGATTCACTTTTCTGTACAGCAGAAACTAACACAACATTGTAAACAAATATACTCCAATACAAATTAATTTACAAAAAAAAGAGTTAAGGGTCTTGCCCACGCCTAGGTCTTCTGATTGCAGATCTTACCCACTTTCTACTTAGTGCTCTAATACCCTTTCCTTACTCTTCTATGTAAAAATATTATCTTATATAATGTTACCCTCTCTTATACATTTATATTTTATAACAATTTGCTCAAAGGTATGGGCTGAAGGCTTCGTTCCTGTATTAGTTCCCTAGGACTGCCATAACAAAGTATCATAAACTCAGTGGCTTAAAATAACAGGAGTTTATTCTCTTACAGCTCCAGAGGCTGGAAGTCTAAAATCAAGGTGTCAGCAGGGTCACGCGCTCTCTGACGGCTCCACGCGTACACCCTTCCTTGTCCTCCCCTGCTTCTGGTTGTTGCTGGCAATCCTTGGCATCTCTTAGCTAGTGGATGAATCACTCCACCCTCTGCCTCTGCCATCACGTGGCCTTCTCTATGTGTGTCTCTGTATTCTCTCCTTATAACGACACTAGTCATTGGACTAGGACCCACCTTAACTCAGTATGACTTCAGTTTAATGAATCACATCTGCAAAAAAAAAAACCCGTATTTCCAAATAAGGTCACATTCTGAGGTCCCCCATGAATTTTGGGGGATCACTATTACCGCCTCTATTAAAGAACCTTCTGATGAACAATTGGGAAATTTCTTTAGCTACAGAGGGGCCTTCCCCCTTTCCTATCAAGCTTCCCTGAAGAGATAAGTAACTGATTCATTCATTCACTCAACAAATACTTAGTGACCATCTACTATATGACTGGCACTCTTGCAAGCACTGGAGCTACAGCCCTGGAAAGAGAAAGTTCACACTTCATGGTACTTGCATTCAACAGGGAGAAACTTTTGCCAGTGTGGTATGAAGGTGTGGCCGCAAAGGGCAGGAACTACAAGGCTTCATAATAGGCTCCAGAACTGGCTCGTCCTCACTTCTAACACATTCTGCTAGTCTGAGCAGGTCACAGCCAGCCAGAGTCAAGGGGCTAGAGAAGTAGACTCGACTTCTTGAAGGGAAGAGTGACAGTGTAGGATTGTAAAGGGGAATGACCGTCGAGAGGGCAGTGACGACTCCTTTGAGATTTCCCCCAGTTGCCTGTGAGACTAAGGTAGCAAGAGAATCTCCTGTTTGCTCATGGAATTTTCACAACATTAGCACTCTGTCTTGGTTTGCTTCCTTCCCTTGAGTGTGGAAAGTTCCAGTGGTGATTGCATCTACTTCAGAGAATTGCTGGGAAGATTAAAGATAATGTATTTAAATAACCTGAAGGTGTGAAGGTGCCTGGCACAGAGTAGCTCCCCCAGCTGTCTGCTGTTGTCTCATACCAGCTCATGATCACCAACACCATCATCGTCGTGGAAACCATGAGAGAAGACAGACACAGAGCCCTAAAGCAGGATGTAATGACTTGTCTCCATTGGCCACCAGGATATCCCTCAGGTCCCCCATAAACTCATCAGTGTTCTTCACTTAAGCCCATCCCAACTGCCCTGTGCATATTCTAGAATGAATTGTACAGATTGCGGTTCAGAGTTGGAAACACAAGGCCAGCTTCTTGGGTCCCACCCAGGCCCTTGGCTCTACTGACTTGCCTGTGCAGTGGCTTTAGGAGCGGGGGGCTTTCACTGATCCCTCCACATTACCTACTCTGGACCACCCACAGTCCAGCCTGGAGAGGGCAGTGGCTCTGTGGCTTTGGGTCCCTGTGAATCAAGTGGTCGCCCGACTTGAGAAAACCAGGCGTGAAATAGACGGGGCAATTGTGCTGTAAAGGACGCTCAGTGGGGAGGGTGTTTAGAGGAGGGAATGATTCTTCCACTTGTGTGGCCGGGGAGTGTGTTGGGCCTTCATGGATTATCCAGTTTATACCCGCAGAAAGGGAGAGGGAAGAATCCCAGATAGGAGTGGCTGGGCCCAACAGGAAAAGAGTGAATCATTTGTTTCTTTGGAGCTTCCTTCAGTTCTAAAAGGGGGAGGAGGGCTTCCCTGGTGGCGCAGTGGTTGAGAGTCCGCCTGCCGATGCAGGGGACACGGGTTCGTGCCCCGGTCCGGGAGGATCCCACATGCTGCAGGGCGGCTGGGTCCGTGAGCCATGGCCGCTGAGCCTGCGCGTCCGGAGCCTGTGCTCCGCAACGGGAGAGGCCACAGCAGTGAGAGGCCCGCGTACCGCAAAAATAAAAAATAATAGTAATAATAAAATGGGGAGGAACGGGAATGAGGTGGGAAAAGTAGGTTGGTGCTGGACTCTGAAGGACCTCAGAAGACGAGCATGAGGACGGGGACCCCATTCATTCCGGGGTCAGGGATGCAACCATGTCATCTGCAGCCCCAGAGTGGCTATCCCATAGCCCTGGTGCCCCAGTCTCTCTATAACTTTAATCATAATATTAGTATCTTTGATATTTAAAAGAAGACCCATACATCTGAAACTAACACAACATTATAAATCAACTATGCTCCGATATAAAAGAAAAAATTAAATTAAAAAAAAGAAGAGCACATTACACATCCAGGAGGGTAGATGGAGGCATGGCGTTAAGCCAGACAACGGTAGGGTGCCACCACTCCACTGAAAGTCTGTGGGGTTGGAGACCAGGATGGCAGCGCACCAGGCCAGTGTGGCCTCATGTTGCCTCTTCTAGGTAGACTGTGAGAACTAGTTCAGATTGGGAGCGAACGGCCTTTAGGGGAGAAACCTTTGCTCCTAGAATTCAGAGGAGCACACAGCTTTCCCCTTTGGCCCCTACTGAGGCCGCCAGCTCTCTGGCCTGGCGCCTCCTAGGCTGTGAGCCCTTTAGGAAAGGGTTAGATCTCCCAGGGGTGCTGGGCAGAGTGCCTTGTACTTTATGAGGTCTGGACACATGTTTGAATGGATGGATCAGTGGGTGAATATGGGGAAAAGAGAGGAAAAGCTCAAAGATAATAAATGTAAATACCCATATATGATGGTTCCAAGGGATATATAACCCAGACTTAAACTGCCTTTTGCACCAAAGCAAATGTATTGACTGATGCAACAAAAGCCCAGAAGCTGGGGGTCTGGTTTCAACGTATGGAGCTAGGTATTCAGATGATGTCACTGGGAATACATCCCCTTGTCTTTCTGCTCATCCCTCCTCTGTTCCCTTCATTCCCGGTCTAGTTCTCCCTGCATGGTGGTCCCTCCTCCCTGATCCCAAGCTCCAGGGTGCATGCTCTCAGCTCAGCGAGAGGAAAGGGAGCTGAAAATGAAGGAAAGCAGGTTCTCAGATGAAAATCAAGGCACTGGTACTGAGGAAGCAAAAAGCAACAGGTGTCCACAGTGATAGGCTTGTAGAAAAACTGGATCCCCTTGCTTTGAAATAGATCAACAAATGCCAGAACTCCATGCTTTTCTTCCTGCCTTAATCAAGAAGACTGGAGGCCTGGACATCAGATTAGAGTGGAAAGTGGGCAGCTTTGGTTGCCAGGCAGACCTGAGTTTGAATACTGACTCTCGCTGTGTGATCTCTCTTAACATCTCTGAACCTCAGTTCCGTTTTCTTTCCAGCTGGACTGTCAGCTCCCTAAGGGCAGTTACCTTGTTGCACTTTTTCATTACCGCACCCCCAGCATGCTACCTGGCACAGCCGCAGGTATTTGATATTGTTAAATAAATCAGTAACGGTTCGAGTTTGTTGTACAGAGAAAAGAAAAACTGTATACATGAAGCTCTGATAAAATGCCTGGCATGTAGAGGGTGATGGGTAAGTTACAGAATTGGTCATTATCATTACTGTCCAAAGGAAGCATGGTGGAACACAGAACCGAAATAGTCCCGACAGCTGATGGAGAATTGGAAAGGGAGACGGGCCATTTAGGTTGTCAGTGGCTGCCTTGGTGGCCCGCATTGGCCATCGTGTCATGGATGTGGCCCAGTGTAAACATCCCACACAAGTACTGAGTACTTCTTCTTCTTGTGTCCCCTCTGCAGCTGGAGCTCTCCAACACGGCCGTCCTGCACCAGATGCGGCGGGACCAGGTCACAGACACGTGCCGGGCCAACAGCGCCGTGAGCCGCAAGCGGCGGGTGCTGACCCCCAACGACCTGAAGCACCTGGTGGTGGATGAGGACCACGAGCTCATCTACTGCTACGTGCCCAAGGTGGCGTGCACCAACTGGAAACGGCTCATGATGGTCCTGACCGGGCGGGGCAAGTACAGCGACCCCATGGAGATCCCGGCCAACGAGGCGCACGTCTCGGCCAACCTGAAGACCCTGAACCAGTACAGCATCCCCGAGATCAACCACCGCTTGAAAAGCTACATGAAGTTCCTGTTCGTGCGGGAGCCCTTCGAGAGGCTGGTGTCCGCCTACCGGAACAAGTTCACGCAGAAATACAACACCTCCTTCCACAAGCGCTACGGCACCAAGATCATCAGGCGGCAGCGCAAGAACGCCACGCAGGAGGCCCTGCGCAAGGGCGACGACGTCAAGTTCGAGGAGTTCGTGGCCTATCTCATAGACCCGCACACGCAGCGCGAGGAGCCCTTCAACGAACACTGGCAGACCGTCTACTCCCTCTGCCACCCGTGCCACATCCACTATGACCTCGTGGGCAAGTATGAGACGCTGGAGGAGGATTCCAATTACGTCCTGCAGCTGGCGGGCGTGGGCAGCTACCTGAAGTTCCCCACCTACGCCAAGTCCACGAGAACTACTGATGAAATGACCACAGAGTTCTTCCAGAACATCAGCTCAGAGCACCAGACGCAGCTGTACGAAGTCTACAAACTCGATTTTTTAATGTTCAATTACTCAGTGCCAAGCTACCTGAAATTGGAGTGAAGGGTGGAGGTGGGGAGAGGGGCGAGAATCGTGCTTTTTAATTTAAGATTTTTATTTGTCAAAAGAATTCTATGGATATTGGGTTATTTTGTAAATTAATATTTGTTTGGGGATGATGCTGCGAGCAGCATAGTGAGAATTATTTAAAATCCTTAGTAGGGAAGGACGGCTGTCTTTGCAGGGCACTAGGATGGGTGTCCTTGTTTTTTAGACATGAATCCCCCGACACTTTCAGAGGTTTCTTTGTGTTCGGGTGAATTCCATGAATTGTGCATCCCATAAATTCTAATTAATGTTATTTATAGTTATTTAAACATGGTCTCTGTATAGATTTCTTTTTGTGGCAGCAAGATTCTAATGTCTTTGCAGAAGAAATCTATGTTTCGTTCTGTGCTTGCAGCAGCTCGTGCAGGGGCATGAATGTTCTCCTTATTAACCGCTCAGAGAGTCACTGTGATAACAACCGTTGTGCTGTCTGTTGATACCACCGTTCTTGAAATTCTGCTAGAAATAAATAGAAAGAGGCTCCTTTGCAAGGGACTGATTCCAAACTGATTTCAGTCGACCCAAACGTTCCTCACACGAAAGAAAAGTGATTTTTTATTTTTTAACCCAAGGAGAGAGCTGATTGTAGCTTTTTTTTTTCCCACCAGACTTAGCAACCTGGTAGAATAGGCTTTTCTACAGAATTTTTTTAACTGGCAGTGCCAGTTGTGATGAAGGTGAAGTGGCTGTTGCTTTACATTCAACAAGTATTTATTAAGCAACTACTATGTGCTAGGCCTAATTCTAGACCCTGCGGATAGAGCATTAAACAAAACCAATAGTCTTGGCCCTCAAGAAGCTTTACGTGGACGCAGAGTATCCAGCTTGACAGTTAGCAAACCCCTGATATTCATGGACTTAACATGAGGTTTGGACTATTCACGAACCACCCCAGAAGGTTCAGGATCCCTACAAATTTGCATTTTTCTATGGCCCAAATTTGAAAACCACGTGCTTGGAACAGGCCACTTGGTGAGTAATCCAAGCTCATTGGCCAACATAAGAGATGACAAAAATGTTTCCTGTCAAATGCCCACTCCAATTTATTGGTAGTATCTATCTGCCTTTAAGCCCCAGAACAGATTTGCCAGGCACAGCATGGAAGAGTGCTGTGATTGATTAGTGATGTCTGCCTTGGGTGAAGGAAAGGGAATATTCACCGATCGTCTCCTCCTGTCATTTCCAGCCCAGCTTTAAGGTCTCCACCTAGAAGTGTTTTTTCTACTCTTTGCCATGTAAAAGATTAAAATTTTGTGGCAGGACTCAGACATTGGAGGATTTGCAATGGCCTGGCATTTCTACTCCTTGTGAAGGTCACAGGCGGACTATTTGTACACTTATGCATATCCGCTCCTCCAAAGGCCAAGGAACCATCGGCACCTTTGCAACCACCAGCAATGATCAGCAAGGATAGCCTTCTGTGATGGTAACCCATGCCATTTTCCTCTGGAAGGCTGGAAACATTCCATTCCCTGTTCCTTGCTAATTAACGTCTGCACATGCTTCTCATTTCCAATGCCTCCGCTGAAGTTTGAGCCACATCCCTCTTACAGCTAGTGAATGAGTTGGTAGCAGATACTGTATATAATAATAATAGTTCTAATAATAGGGGGAGGGGTGGGATGGGGTGTGGGTAAGTTTTGCTTTTTGTTTTTGATGCAGTGTATAGAACAGAGGGGAGAAGAATATTCTAAACGAACAAAAAATAATTTATTCACAGAAGCTATTAAAATTGTATTGTAAAGCTCACAGCCAGCTCAGTGAGCGGCAGCTGTCACGTCTCACGGAGGAAATTATTTTATTGAATGTGAGCGAGGTGTGCGCCGGAGAGGGCGGCTGAAGCTATTTATAAGATGTTGTGTACGTTCTTCTAAGCTCTCTCTCCTGTGCGAAGGGCACGTCAACTGTACCCTTGACAAACAGAGATTTATGCAATGTGTTTTACCAAGTAGAGTGACAGACTTCAGCTGTCCTTGGAATTATTCCTGGACCCTGTTTCCAGGCAGGGGACACTGTCCTCAGAAACAAAGCTTCTGCTAATGAAAGAGGTTTCTGGCATTTCCTGATAATGTGCTTCAGAGAACACAGGTTCTCCCCAGACACAAGTTGGTGTGATGCAAAATAAGGGTTTTGTAGTCAAATATCCTTGGGAAACAGAGCGAAGTCCATTTCCTTTCTGCAGGACTTTTCAGAGCCTTGAATGCGTGCTGTGCATTGTGAACTCCCAAGAGCATCACTGGTGGAGTCGGTGGCATTTCCTGACCTTCTCTGAGCGGGATGCTCTATTTTGCAGATCATCTCAGAGAGCTAGCGTTCCACTGAATATTCTTTGGCTAGGTTGCTTTAGCACATCTGAGGTCTTCAAGGATAAAAAACTGCTTCCCTGACACCCCGCTTCCAAAAACAAAACAAAACAACAATAAAACAGCACCACAGTCTCCACCTGGTTTGTAGCAATGAAGGTACTTTATCAAATGAATTCAACTTTTGCTTAAGTGCAATGGTTCTAATCCTGGATATTGCATGGGCCACGATTCCCTCCCTCCCAAAGGGAGTGCCCGAAGAGTCTTGGGTGGTGCTGACAGAAGGAGGGATGGGGGAGGGGCACAGAGCCTCAGTTGGTCCCCCTAGTGCTCAAGCCTGAGGTTGCTCAGTGCAAGCCGAGAGAGCTCAACCCTTGCTGAATGCTCCTTTGATTCTATAGTTTGGAATTGTTCAGTGTTCTTTTAGTACTTTAAGTGGAAATTCACGTGGATTTCCCGCGTTTTGCATTTCCACATCTCCGTCTTTGATCAGCTGTGATGCCTTCATTCGTCTTCTCGCTCTAGAGGGAAAGGGTGTCCTTCAGGGGACGATACTGCGGTATGGTTCGGCAATGAGGGGCTCTTTCTCCTCGTGTTTTGTGTTCATAGTTTATTTTCTAATGGCATAAAAACTTTTTTAAAAAAATCAATTCAACTGTTTTTGCAGAATGTAG
The DNA here is from genome assembly GCF_011762595.2 of Tursiops truncatus. Lineage (NCBI taxonomy): Eukaryota > Metazoa > Chordata > Mammalia > Artiodactyla > Delphinidae > Tursiops > Tursiops truncatus. The sequence continues at coordinate 17,217,427 of NC_047044.1, read as the reverse complement.
AAAGTACTCTGTGTCCTTGGTTAAAAAGAATCCATGGGTGAAAATGTGCCTGGGAAACAAAAGTTCTTGGTTCTTTCGTTCCTTTTCCTTTTTTTTAAAGAAGACTGTTTGAAAACGCTTTCTATTGCATGCTTAGCTGGAGAAAAGTACAGGCAGGTGTCCCATCTTCGAGCCACTTTTCAGAGGTGCTGCTGTGTTTTCAAAACCAGGTACAAAGTTGTATTTACAAGGACATTCCTGCTTAACCTGTCCCTTTGGTTGGAAAACTGTAGAATATTAGCCACAGGGTTTGAATTCCTGCAGCTGCTTCAGACTCGCCCCCTTCCCTGCCTTCCCAGCTGGTCTGGGAGGAAGGGCAGTCTGCTGACCTGTTGGTGTCTCAGAGGGGACCTTCCTTCCCATCTGTCCACCAGGTGAGTTTCACGGTCCTGCCTGTTCAGCTGTATGGCACAGGACAGCAGCGGGCAGTGGAAACTTCGGTCGGACCAGTGTCCTGGTGGCAAAGGCGTGGAAGCACCAGGGTCTGATCCCTACTGGTAGAAAATACCCAGAACAAAAGCGAGTCCCTAACATCCTTAGCTGGTGGGGTCTGGACCACTGCTGAGGTAGTGATTGCAGAAGTCCCTGTTCTAACCTGGCCAGAAGCCGAGGGACTCTGACCCTGATGGGTGGGGCTCAGAGCCGATTTCTCACAGCCTGACCATCCCCTACAGAGACACGCAATCTGAGCTGCCCCGTTCTGTGCGATCCTGGGGACCAGAATCTCTTGCCCACTCATGTCAGCAGGACTGACCTCATCACTCCCCCAAAGTTCCCACAACCAGTATTTCCTCCAGCCTTTTCCATCACAACCAACTGGACCCTATGAACAGGCAGCAGGATCTACAACCAGCTTGACCTTCGGCCGTTAACGGGCGAATTTCACTCTGTTACCCTTTGTCAGGTACAGAAGGGGCTGCCCGTACTATTTTCTTAGGAGCGTGCTCAGTATGGCATATGGACATATAATTTAACATCTTTGTGGAGTGTGATTTTCTTTTTTTACATATTTGTGTGCAGTAGAGGGCCTGTTGTAGAAAACTCTCCCTGTATCTTACTGTACTGTTCAAGAAAGCTGAATTCCACATTGCCAACAAAAGCGTGAAAATGTTCATGAACCTTCTTCCAGGAAAAGCCATTCAAGTCTGATTATTTTTCTAAGTAACTTCAATTAAATTGAAGAAAGAAAAGAAGCTTCTCTCTGTGTATGGTTTGTTCACGGCTCACTGACAGGACTGCAGAGGTGGGGTGGGCTGGCCTGTGTCCCTTAGCATGTGCGGGGTCCTGCTCACGTGTATCAGAGGATGGAGTGGGAGAGACGCACATGCAGACCGCATTGCAGTCTTGGCCGTGGCAAAGACCTCCATAGAGCCAAGCCCTTTCTGTTTAGTGGATGAATAGAAGCTTTCTTCATTCCTGTTTTGTCTGCAAATTCTTTGTAAAGTGATGCATTAGAAGGCCCATCCTGATCATGTAGGCTACCGCCCCCGTGAAAAATAAGGAAACAGGCCCTGAAAGGCTAAAGGGCATTGGTGGCAGAGCCAGTATTCAAACTTAAGTTGATGTGCCTTCAGAGTTGTGGCACTCGACGACACGCCTCTCTTAAGTGCCTGTCTTTGGTTCCGAAGTTGTAGACCTGCCCTTCAAAGCCCCGATTTTCCGATTCCGAATCCATTCCTTTTCTGATGTCGTATATAGTTTCTTTCGGTTCCACTGATGGACATTTTTAGCTTTACTGATAAGAACTATTTATTTATTTGTCAAAGAAGAAATCATCTCAAATTGTACCTCTATTTTATTGTACCCTAATTTAAAAAAATGTATTATGTAAACATTTTGACATGAGAATACTGAATTCGAAGATATGTCTCCTTTTTCCTTTTTTTTTTTTTTTTTTTTGCGGTACGCGGGCCTCTCACCGCTGTGGCCTCTCCCGCTGCGGAGCACAGGCTCCGGACGCGCAAGCTCAGCGGCCATGGCTCACGGGCCCAGCCGCTCCACGGCATGTGGGATCTTCCCAGACCGGGGCACGAACCCGTGTCCCCTGCATCGGCAGGTGGACTCAACCACTGCGCCACCAGGGAAACCCTATGTCTCATTTTGCATCCATGCCGGATATGGTATCTGATATGTCCACTCACCAGCTGGTTCTCACCACCAGTGGCCTGGCTCCCACCCATTCCTGGTGTCATCACTGTCCTTGCTCTGGTCCCCTCTGGTTGGCAAACGGCCAGACCATGGAGCTTAGTTTTCTGAAATGGATGGGAAATGTGCTTACTTTTTAATGTGGCGAGTGGCTGTGACTGTTATGGCCTGTCCCTGTCTCACCTGGGACACTAAATGCACTAAACGTCAGTGGGAAGCAAGGCTGGATGAGGACACCCCCGGTCTTAGTTTACTCCCCATGGAGTAAGACTGAAATGCCCTCTCATCAGTGGTCAGCTAATCTTTATTTCTCATGATGCCACTGGTGCCCTCTGGCTGACGCTGCAGAAGCTACAGAAACCAAGGGGCCTGTGGCCCAGAACACTGCCAGGGCCAGAGGTTATTACGGATCCACCACCAAGTGAACAAAAATAGTGTCAGGAAGAATCATGAGTATCCAATGCCGAAGTATCCTTTCTTGGGAAGAGCGCTCCTTTCTCAAGTCATTTTGGTGTTCAAATAACTTTTATAACGGTAGCTATTAAGTGATATTAGAAAATACAAATACTGGCAATTTCATGTCAGCCCCAAAGTCATTTCAAATATTTTCTCAGAAAGTTATGATATCCAAAAAGACCAGGAACCATTAGCCAGGAATGCATTTGAGGGGGCAGAAACCTGAGAGAGTTTACTGGAGAACAGCACTCTGGGGAAATCCTTCCTGGGAACAATTCTGAGCTTTGCACAGCTGGTTCCCAGACTCCTGCTGGCACACCGTGGGTCCCTGGAGTCCTGGGATGACTTACAAGAAGTTGAAGACTGATCTGGTCTACGTTCACCTGTAGGGAGTTTATCAGATATCTTGGTTCTGGGGTGATGGACATTTCCAGTATAAAACAAAAAAGGGACTTTTTAGCAAGACTGACGTGAGAAAAAAACCCAACCGAACAACCAACCTTTTCCCTGGTCCACAATCCTCTCCTAGGGCCAGCCTCATCCCAATATCATAACAACCTATAGATAGAACAGCATGGAAGCAGCCTGCTGATTCCAAACACGTGGCTGGCTGAGAACTGCTCACAAACACAGTGCCTCAGTCTCTTTCTCTTTGAAACAAGAAAAACGGCAACATCTGAATTATGCCAAAGTTGAGATAAATAAGAACCCCTGAGGTTGCTAGCCCCAGTTCATCCACCAAGGAGTTGTTTATAATCTAGAGGTAATCACATCCTGTTTGGGCGTGTTTGCTCATCTGTAAAATGACAAAATTGAGCTATATCTCTGGTTTTTCAGGTTTTTGGGGGGGAAAAAAGAGCCTCAAAACTTTTTGTGTGCTAAACACTCGTATGTAAAACAGATGAAACAGAGATGCTGTGATTGAATAGCTTGAGGCCCAGCTGAGCCTCTCCTTTTCTGTAAAATGCCTGTGGACCTCCAGGGAACCCTAGGATTCTAAGGAACACAGTTTGAGAACCACAAAGTTAGATGACCTCATCCTTTCCAGTGTTGACATTCTCTAATGATCTACCCAAACGCTCCTCTGTGGCTCTTTGTGGCTTTCCGCCAGAGGTCAGTTAGCAATTAGACGGTACCATGGAAGTAAAAACTGTTTCAAAAAGGGAGTTAAGGCAACAGCATTGAAATGAGATTAAGATGGAAGAAATAAGGGAAAAGAAAAATAGAAAGATAGAAGCAGCTGCAGGAAAGAAATAGCTCACACCCAGATTTAAGATGGGGAACCAAAGTTTACACTCCTCTTTTTCAATGATCTACCAAGAAAACACTGGCTCCAAATTCCTACAAATCTCCACTAATTTGAAATACAAGACGCTGGAATGAAAAACAGTCTATTAATCTGCTTTTTATTTTTCAATGTTTGTTTTTAAAAATAATAGAGAGTCACGTTACGGGAGAATAGCAAGGGCTTCAGATTTCACGGTTTGGAAGAGCCAGCAGCTAGAGAAAGAGATTTTTTTGTGTCTGCATCCAGCCTTGGACCTTTACCGGATAGACTAAGCCAGACACAACTTTGTGCCTGGAACCAAACTGGCAGCAGGATGAAGGAAAAATGTCTAAAGAAGAAATGAAGGAGGAGGAAGGACCTCTGACTGTAGGAATGATGCCTGTGCGCTGAGTTTCTCTGTACAATGAGCACAGACTCAACTGCGGGTGGCTTGGAATTGTTGGCTTTTCATGTAGTCTTTTCCAAAAATATGTAGCTTCATAAACGAAGTTGACCACAAAAGTGGCTAACTTTTATTAATTTATATAGTTGACTGCGTGACTTGTAATGCATTAAATGTCTCCATTTAATCCTCAGAACAACCAGCAAGGGAGATACTTCTTTGTTTTGTTTTAAGATAGTTTTTTTTCATTGAAGTATAGTTGATTTACAATCTTGTGTTAGTTTCTGGTGTACATAGGTAGATACTTTTATTCTTTTTACAGATAAGGAAGCAGACGGATCCTTTAAATGACATGCCCCAAATTACTCATCTAATAAGTGGCAGGGCCAGGATTCAAACCCAGGTCTGGTTGACTCCCTAGCCCACTGGAATTAGTAACACCGATGGGCCAACAGGGGAGGGGGCCAAATTCTGGGGATGATACTGCTACAAGCAGCCATTAATGAAGAGACATTACGACTCTGGCCAAAGCGCAAAATCTGATTAAATACAATCAAAGGGAGGATAAAACAAAAGAGCTGGAAGACTAAAAGGTTAAGCTTCAGACTAAAATAGTCACAGAAAACTAGACGAGCAACTTAAGTTTCTGCCAGTGTTCTTGATGGGAACAGCTCAGTCCTCTCCTGTTTCACCTTTCCTCTTGCACCACTAGTCACACTCACAACACTTCTGACACCAGATGTGTGTGGGTTTCCCCACAGCAAGCCATTCCCTGTGACACCAGCGGGTGTCCTACAATTTCACTCAATTCTGACACCATCTGCCTGGAGATAACATCAGATCCCACAGGTTAAGGCCTCACTCCTACAAGACTGCTCACCTGCCGCTCCAAGTCCAATCCCAAGTCCAGGCTGTCACTTGTGCTTCTGACAGGTCGGCTATAAATCAGAGGTTCCCACCACCCCTTCCTCAGGTTCAATTAATTGGCCAAAGCGGCTCACAGAACTCAGGAAAACAGGTTCCTTATTGTTTATAAGTTTCTCATAAAAGGATATGATACAAGATACAGATGAACATCTAGATGGAGGAGATGCATAGGGCAAGGTATGGGAAGGGGCTCGGAGCTTCCACGGCCTCTCTGGCTGCTCTCCCAGCACCACCACGTGTTCACCTGCCCAGAAGCTCTCCCAGCTCCACACTTTGGGAATTTTTTATGGAGAGTTCATCACGTAGGCACGATCAATCATTAACTCCATTTCTAGCTCCTTTCCCCTCTCTGGAAAACAAGGCATGGGGCTGAAAATCCCAAGCTTCTAACCGTGGTCTTTCTGGGGACCAGTGCCCCCACCAAGAGTCACCTCATTAGAACGAAGGACACTGCTATCACCCAGGCAATTGCAAGGGATTTAGGAGCTCTGTGTCAGGAACCTGGGTCAAAGACCAACTATTAGGGCTTCCCTGGTGGTGCAGTGGTTGAGAGTCTGCCTGCCGATGCAGGGGACACGGGTTTGTGCCCCGGTCCGGGAAGATCCCACATACCGCAGAGCGGCTGGGCCCGTGAGCCATGGCCGCTGAGCCTGCGCGTCCGGAGCCTGTGCTCCGCCACGGGAGAGGCCGCAGCAGTGAGAGGCCCGCGTACCGCAAAAAAAAAAAAAAAAAAAAGACCAACTATTAGAATAAAAGATACTCCTAGTGCTCTGATCACTTAGCAATGCCAAATGTTTCAGGAGCTCTGTGCCAGCAACTGGGGCAGAGACGCATATTTATATTCTGTATCTTACCAGAATGCTAGACCAATTATTGACAAATGTGGACAAACTATTTAGAAAGTTTGGACTTCAAATGAAAGCCAAATGGCAAAAGTGAAATTCAAATCGGGGTCTCAGAAGAGTCTGTGAGTCTAATGCATGGAACGCAAAGCCATAAGTATTCTGATGGTCTGGGCAGACAGGTTAACGTGGGCTTCAAATATAAGCCCGAAATCAAGTTTCAAGGGCAGCCATTCAGGACAAAGATGTATAGCAACGCTGCACAGTGCACCCTGGGTGAGCAGTGGTAGGATGAATGACCTTTCTGAGCAACATAAAGAGGCTAGACAAAAACAGGCCAAGAGAGAAAGGTTGAAGGGCAGGTGGGAGTGTCCTGGGGCAGAAACCGCTTTGGATGTCTGCATGGTTAGGCTCCCTGCAGACGTGCCCGCTATTACTCTAACCCCGGGGCAGATCTCCTGTAAGCTGAGTCCTGAGCTTCCCCACCCCTTCTAAGTGCCTGCAGCTGTCAGGGGATACACTCATTCATTCATTCAAACGTGTTAAGCATCTGTCTATATTAGACCCTCAGCAGGATGCTGAGAATATGGGAATTCTTACAATTCATAATCAAGTGGAGAACACAGGAATGTTAACAGATAGTTACAACATAGCCAAAACATACATGAAGATGACACCTCAAGCTATCCCTGGGAAAGAAGTGATCCAAGTCTGTTGCTGGAGAAAGAGAAAGGTGAGGGATTAGAGCAGTGGTGATTTTGTCCCCCAGTGGACAGACATCCACAACAAAGAAGTGTCTGGCTCAAAAATGCCAAGATTGGGGAACCCTGAATCAGAGAAATATTAACTGTTGGGGAGGGGGCAGAATCTATGGTTTTTCGTAGCTAAATGGATGTGTGGGTGAGGAGAGGAAAATGAGGCAAGGAAGAGTGGCACGTTCCCAGCTTGGCATACGGTCGCTGGAGACTGGGGCCCTTCATGGAGATCAGGTAATCAGGAACACGTTTCTGGAAAAGCTGTATATTACTTGGGAGCTTGCTAGAAACACAGTTTCAGGCCCCACACTAGCCCTCCTACGTTTTAAGAAGCCAGGTGATTCATATGCACGTTCACATTTGAGAAGCATTGGTCTAGAGAACCAGAGACCGTCTGAGACAGAGCTGTAGCTGTGGGGGAGAAGGGGTCATCTTACATTATTGCTTATTTTTCCAGCAACTCTGAGGCATGAGTATGATCAGAACAACTGTGTCTGGTTGCACAGGTTGTGCACTGCACAAAGTCGCCTAGTTGAGGATGGGGCTGATATTTGACACTTACCCTGAAGAAAGAGATGCATTTTTCTTACCCTGATTGCCAAGTTACCCGTGCAGGGGCTGTGACCACGCAGAAGATGTACTGTTCTAATTTGCACAATAGTCGTATGGCCTAGCAGTGGCCCTGGATATAGTATAGTACAGTATAGTATAGATATAGTACAGATCCACATTGCCTTATCTGCAGTTTTTAAATCTACAGAACCCTGAAAACCAAAAGGTTTTTCATAGATTTGCAGCAAGCTCACTTGGCGGCAAAACCTGACCTTAACTAACATGAGACTAATTATAGTCTTTATTTATCCCACTTACTGTGAATATTTCTACATTTTCCTGCAGAAATATTAATGTAAATATAAATTAATTTTCTTATGGGGTACAGCTCCATACACTACTGGAGCATGAGGTAATACACGCTATTTACACAGCATTATTTTTCTAAACTTTGAAAAATTCTGAACTCTAAAACACATCTGGGGACTTCCCTGGTGGCACAGTGGTTAAGAATCCGCCTGCCAATGCAGGGTATATGGGTTCAATCCCTGGTACAGGAAGATCCCACATGTCGCGGAGCAACTAAGCCTGTGCACCACAACTACTGAGCCTACGCTCTAGAGCCCGCGAGCCACAACTACTGAAGCCCGCGTGCCTAGAGCCCGTGCTCCGCAGCAAGAGAAGCCACTGCAATGAGAAGCCCGCGCACCGCAACGAAGAGTAGCCCCTGCTCGCCGCAACTAGAGAAAGCCCGCGCGCAGCAACAAAGACTCAATGCAGCCAAACATAAATAAATAAAACACATCTGATCCGAGGGTTTCAGATAAGAATTGTGAACTTGTACTAATCCAGTTTTACAGATGGGGAAACTGAAGCACAAAGAGGTCAAGTACACGGGGGAACCAAGGTTCAAACCCTCTCCTCTTTCTGCATCACACTAGTTCCAAGAAGCTTATTGAGTAAGAAGCTAGTCAGTACACAGTCCGGGCCCTTCTCTCACAGGCACTCACAGTATATTTTCAGACAGAAACATGGGTAAGAGGCACCAGGACATGCCTTTTGTGTGGGTCTCCCGTAACAGAATGCCAGTCCCCACACTTGAGTGGCACATTTCCAAACAAACCTCCAGATGTTCTGAAAACACTTAGCCCAAAGCCACGCACCCCAGAAGCACCCATGAATTTCAGCCTCATTGACAGACACAGAGAATCCCAGCAAGATTACAAAAGAATGAAAGCAAGTGAATTCTCATTGGATCTGTGATTGAGACAAGCAGACTAGAGCAAAACAGCATGGGATGGTCTGCTGTTGTGCTATTCTTGTTCTGCAGATGGAGGTCTCCAGCAGCCGCAGCGGGATCCAAATGCCCGTTCCTCCTTCAAAAGACATTGGTGCGCTTTGGAGAACATAGCGCCTGTCATCTCTTCAGAACCGAGGATTGCTTCTCATTCCTCTGCTCCTTCAACAAAGAATAGACTTTATTCCAATGGAAGTCAGCCTGGAGCTACAAGTTATCAACCAGATAAGAGTCAGTGTACCAGAGTCTCTGAAATTTCGCAAGCTCTGAAATTATATACGTGTGATGTATCCACAGCTGTATTCTTCACTTTTGAGTTTGCACATTTGGGTGTTGCCACGAGGTAAATACTGGAAATTTGGTATCTTGTCGCCAAAAGCAATGATGATCCACTATCTAAAACAAAAGCAAATATTTATAAAAATATTTGCTCTTTAAAAAGCCTTTAAAAATATTTCGGTGAATATTGAACTCAAAATCATTTCTGATTCTTTCCATTGTGTATATACGGATTATACATGTATGTGTATTTGTCACTTTATGTTATTTTATAAACACATTTACATCTCTTTTCTGGAAAGTGTTTATTGAACTCTATTGTCCATTTAAAAATTGGTTTGTTTGTCTTATTATTGAGTTGTAAGAATTCTTTCTAAAATTTGCATCAAAATTCTTTATCAGAAATGTGTTTTGCAAATATTTTCTCCCACTCTGTGGCTTGCCTTTTCATTTTCTAAAAGGTATCTTTCAAAGAGCAAAAGTTTTAAATTTTGTTGAAGTTCCACTTACCAATATTTATCTTATTGCAGGTTATATCCTATGTAAGAAATCTTTGCCCAACCTAAAGTCTCCAAGATTTTCTCCAATGTTTTCTTATAGAGTCTGTTATAATTTTAGCTCATACATTTAAATCTATATTTACTTAGAGTTAATTTTGTACATGGTATGAAGTAAGGGTCATAGTTAAGACTGTATACATATCCAGTTTTCTGACCATTTTTTGAAAGAACTGTATTTTTCTCACCTTGGTGTTTTTGTCAAAAATCAAGTGACCACGTACATATGTATGGGGACCTTTCTGGCCTCTCTATTCCCTTCCACTGATCTGTATGACTTTCTTCATGCTGATATCACACTGTCTTAATTACTGTAGTTTCATAATAAGCCTTGAAATCATGTAAGTATAATTTCCTCCAGTATGCTTTTGGTTTTTTATTTGCCCTGGCTATGACCTCTCATACAAGGTTTAATAGGAGTGGTTACGAGGAAAGCATTCAATTTTGACTATAAAGTACAATTCCAGCTGTAGGTCTTTTGTAGATGCCCTTTATCAGCAAATTGATGTGGCCAGTTTGCTATTTTATTAGGGATTTTTCATTTATGGTCATGGGAAATATTGTTCTGTAGTTTTCTTTTCTCGTAATGTCTTCATGTGGTTTGGTGTTATGCTGACCTCATAACATGGCTTCTTCTATTTTCTGGATGAATCTGTAGAGAAACTGTATTATTTCTTCCTCAAATGTTAAGTAGAACTCACCTGTGAAGCCATCTGAACCTGGAATTTTCATTATGGGAAGACCTTTCATTACAAATTCATCTTATTTAATAGGTATATGGATACTTAAATTATCTAATTTTTCTTGACTGAGTTTTGGTGGTTTATATCCTTTAAGGAGTACATCCATTTCCTCTAAATTGCTAAATTTAGTGGCATGAAGTTGTTCATAATATTCCTTTATTACTTTAATGTTTGTTGGATATGTAATTATATCCCCTTCTATGTTGGTGGTTGGTGTCTTCTCTTTTTGCCTCAATAGTCTGGCTAGAAATTTATCAATTTCATTGATTCTTTCTAAAAATAAGCTTTAGTTTCATTGATGTGTCTCTGCTGTTTTTTCTGTTTTCAATTTCATTGTTTTGTGCTCTCATCTTTATTATTTTATTTTCTTCTTCTTGCCTTGGGATTAATTTGTTCTTTTACAGTACATTAATTTGCATCCATTCTTCTCTACTAATATAAGCACTTAAAACTATAATATTCCTTCTAGGGGCTACTTTAGCCGCATTCCGTACATTTTGGTACGTTGTGTTTCCACCTTCATTCAATTCAAAGTACTTTCTAGTTTTCCTTGTAATTTCTTCTTTGACTCATGGATTACTTAGATATATGATGGGAGTTTTCCATATATTTTTCAGTTTTTTATTTCTAGTTTAATTCCATTATGGACAGAAAGATATAATTGTATCATTTCTATCCTTTTAAATTTACTGAGACTTGTTTTATGGCCCTGAATAGGGTCAATCCTGCTGTATGTTCTCTGTGCCCTTAAAAAGAACGTGTATTCTGTTGTTATTGGGTGGGTCATTCCATAACCGTAAACTAGGTCAAGCTGGCTGATAATGTTGTTCAAGTCTTCTATATCTTCATTGTTTCATCAATTATTGAGAAAAATGTTGAAATCTCCTATTATAATTGTGGGTTTATCTATTTCTCCTTGGAGTTCTATCAATTTTTGCTTCATGTATTTTGAGGCTTTCAAAATTAGGTGCGTACACATTTAGTAGTATTATGTTCTCTTGCTGAATTAACCTTTTGTCATCATGAAAAGTCCTATTTTTCCCCATTAATATTCCTTGTGCTGAAGTCTACTTTGTCTTGATACTAATATAGCTACTCCACTTTGCTTTTTTCAGAGCTTGCATTGTATATCTTTTCCTGTTCTTTTACTTTTACTTCTTTTACTTCTGTGTCTTTATATTTAAAGTAGCGTTCTTTGTTATAAATGAATCTTTTCAATCTAATCTAATAATCCCTGCCTTTTAATAATAGTATTTAATTTAATCTAATCTAACAACTCCTGCTTTTTAATTATTTAGACAATTTACATTTAATGTAAATATGAATATTACTGGGTTTAAATCTACCAATCTGTCATTCGCTTTTTATTGTCATATCTTTCTTTCTTCCTTTTATTGTCTTTCCCTTCCTTTTCTTGGATTTATTTTTTTTAATTAATTATTTATTTTTGGCTGCATTGGGTCTTTTGTTGCTGCACACGGGCTTTCTCTAGTTGCCGTGAGCAGGGGCTACCCTTCTTGGCAGTGTGTGGGCTTCTCATTGCGGTGGCTTCTCTTGTTGCAGAGCACAGGGTCTAGACACACAGGCTTCAGTAGCTGTAGCATGTGGGCTCAGTAGTTGTGGCTCGCGGGCTCTACAGTGCAGCCTCAGTAGTTGTGGCGCACGGGCTTAGTTGCTCCGTGGCATGTGGGATCTTCCCAGACCAGAGCTCGAACCCGTGTCCCCTACATTGGCAGGCGGATTCTTAACCACTGTGCCACCAGGGGAGCCCTATCTTTTTTTAATGATTCCATTTTTTCTCTACTCCTCAATTATTAGCTATTCCTTTGCTTCTTTGTTTTTAGCGGTTGCTTTAGGATTTACAATATGTACCTTTAAACCTACTACAGTCTATCTTCAAAAAATATTATACTATATGTACATTTTGTGTGAGAACCCCACAAGAGATTACTTTCATTTACTCCTTTTTGCTATTTTTGTCATACATTTTGTTCTGAATGTAAGAAACTGTATGATATCTTATTATTTTTGCTTTATCAGTCAATTGTCCTTTAAAAAAAACAAAAAGTGGGGAAAAATTTTAATATTTACCCACACATATACCATTTCTAGCACTCATTATTCCTTTGCATAACTGTAAATATCTGGTCTCATTTTCCTTCAGCCTGAAAAGCTTCCTTAACATTTCTTGTAATGTAAGCCTCCTGGTAGTAAATTCTCTCGTCTTTTGTTCGTCTAAAAACTCTTGATCAAATTTGAATAAGTCTGGCCATTACGTCTTGAAATACTCCTTTTGGCTTCCACCCCCTTTCTAGGACTCCACTTGTGCATTAGGTCATTTGGTGTTGTCCCATTCATCACAAATGCTTTGTTCTCTTTTTTTCAGTTTTTGTTTTCTCCGTGTGCTTCATGTTGAATAGTTTCTATTGTTTTATCTTCAAGTTCTGCAATTCTTAATTCTGCAGTGTCTTTTCTTATGCTAATCCCAGTTAAATTTTCATTTCAGACATTGTATTTTTCATATCTATAAATTCCACTTAGGTCTTTTAAAATCTTCAATTTCTTTTCCTTACTATGATCATATTTACATCTTGAGAATGGAATAGGTATATTAGGCTCTTTAATGTTCTTGTCTATTAATCCATCATCTGTCATTTTGTGGTCTCTTTTTTTTTTTGGCTGCACATGGGATCTTAGTTCCTGAACAGTGATCAAACCCATGGCTCCTGCACTGGAAGCATGGAGTCTTAACCACTGGACCACCAGAGAAGTCCTCGGTCTGTTTCTGTTGACTGATTTTTCACATTTTCTTGCCTTATTGTTTATCTATCAATTTTTAATTTGATGCTAGATATTTTTTCTCTATATAATCTTTATTTTCTTCCAGTTTTATTGAGATATGATTAACATACAGTACTATATAAGTTTAAGGTGTACAGCACAATGATTTAACTTACATACATCATGAAATGATTATCACAATAGGTTTAGTGAACATCCATCATCTCATATAGATACAAAAATAAAGTAATAGGTAATAATTTTTGCCTTGTGATAAAAACTTTGGGGATTTACTCTTAACAACTTTCATATATAACCTACGGCAGTGTTAATTATATTTATCATGTTATACATTACATCCCTAGTACTTATTTATAACTGGAAGTGTGTACCTTTTGATTGCTTTCATCCAATTCCCCCTTCTCCATGCCCCGCCTCTGGTAAACACAAATCTGATTCTTTTTTTTCTGTGAGCTTGTTTGTTTGTTTTAAAGTATAGTTGACCTACAACACTATGTTAGCTCCTGTTACACAACATAATGATTTGATATTTCTATACATTTCAAAATGATCACCACAATAAGTCTAATTACGATATGTTACCATATAAGGATTACATAGTTATTGACTATATTCCCTACACTGTGCATTTCATACCTGTGACTCATTTATTTTCCAACTGGAAGTTTGTACCTCTTAATCTCCCTCACCTATTTCTTTCCTCCCCCTACTCCTCTCCTCTCTGGCAACCACTGATTTGTTCTCTGCATCTATGACTCTGTTTCTGTTTTGTAGTGTTTGTTCATTTGTTTTGTTTTTTAGATTCCACGTATAAATGAAATTATACAGTATTTGACTTATTTCACTAAGCATAATACCCTCTAAGTCCATCCACATTGTTGCAAACGGCAAGATTTCATTCTTTTTATGGCTGAGTCATATTCCATTGTGACTGTCTGTATGTGTGTGTATGTATATATGTGTGTGTGTATGTGTGTGTGTGTGTATCATATCTGCTTTATCCATTCATCCATTGATGGACACTTAGGTTGCTTCCATATCTTGGCTATTGTAAAAAATATTGCTATAAACATTGGGGTGCATATATCTTTTCAAATTAGGGTTTTGTTTTCTTTGAGTATATACCTAAGAGTGGTATTGCTGGATCATGTGGTAGTTCTATTTCTAGTTGTTTTAAGGAACCTCCATACTGTTTTCCATAGTGGCTGCACCAATTTACATTCCCACCAACAATGCACAAGGGTTCCCTTTTTTCCACATCCTGGCCAATACTTGTTATTTGTTGTTTTGGGATAATAGCCATTCTGACAGGCGTGATATCTCACTGTGATTTTGATTTGCATTTCCCTGATGATTAGTGACACTGAGCATCTTTTCATGTGCTGTTGTCCACCTGTATGCCTTCTTTGGAAAAATGTCTATTAAGATCCTCTGCCCATTTTTTATTTATTTACTTTTTTTTTTTTTCTTTTTTTGTGGTACGCAAACCTCTCACTGTTATGGCCTCTCCCATTGCGGAGCACAGGCTCTGGACGCGCAGGCTCAGCGGCCATGGCTCACGGGCCCAGCTGCTCCGCAGCATGTGGAATCTTCCTGGACCGGGGCACGAACCCGTGTCCCCTGCATTGGCAGGCAGACTCTCAACCACTGTGCCACCAGGGAAGCCCTACTTCTGCCCATTTTTTAAATCAGGTTGTTTTTTTGATGAGTTGTATGAGTTATTATATATTTTGGATATTAACCCCTTATTGTTTGCAAATACCTTCTCCCATTCAGTAGGAGCCCTTTTCATTTGGTTGATATTTTCCTTTGCTGTGCAAAAGCTTTTAAACTGATGTAGTCCCATTTGTTTATTTGTTTTGTTTCCCTTGCCTGAGGAGATATATCAAAAAAATTACTAAAACTGATGTCAAAGAACATACTGCTTATGTTTTCTTCTAGAAGTTTTATGGTTTCAGGTCTTACATTTAAGTCTTTAATCCATTTTGAATTTATTTTTGTGCATGATGTGAGAGAGTAGTCCAGTTTAATTCTTTTGCATGTAGCTGTCCAGTTTTCCTAACACCATTTATTGAAGAGGCTTTTACCCATTGTGTATTCTTGCCTCCTTTGTCAGAGATTAATTACCCATAAAAGTGTGGGTTCATCTCTGGGTTCTCGATTCTGTTCCACTGATCTATGTATGTTTTTGTTCCAGTACCATACTGTTTTGATTACTGTAGCTTTGTAGTATAGTTTGAAATCAGGACGTGTGATACCTCCAGCTTTGTTCTTCTTCCTCAAGGTTGTTTTGGCATGCTGGATGTTTTAAATTTTACATTATTGAGTGCTGGATTTTTTTGTATTCCTTTACAGGATGTTGGACATTTCCTGACTTGTGGATTAGATTGATCCTTTTGTGGTCTATTTTAAACTCATATAGGGTAGGTGTATTATTATAGAGTTAATTAAGTTCCATTTGTAAGGTGTGACCTTCCTGAAGATCCTACTTAGCACCTCGAATATGCAATAAGACCTTTAACTCTGGCTGGAGGCAACTCAAATAATTCCTGGCACTGTGTAACCTCTGATAAGTATTTTTTAATAGATCTTCCCAGCAATTGTCCTTTCCCTGGAAGCTGTGTTAGTCTGACCTTATGGGATTTTACTCTAGATACACACTCACTGGTATTCAGTCCCAAACTCAAGGGACCATGATCCAAATTTCTGAAGCTCTTTCTCATGTATCTCTCATCACTTGGATACCCTACTCTGCCAATTCTAGCCACCTTGGCCTTGCAGAATTCCAATCTGTCTCCTCAAATCAGAGACTGGTGGACTGGGTCTGGGAATTTTCTCTGTGGGCTACAGTCTGGGAATTACCTCTAAGCAAAAAGCCTTGGCAATGGGAGACCTCATCTCAATTGTTCCCTTTTCTCGAGGATCACAATTCGTTTCTGCCTGTTGTCCCCAACATCCAAAAATAGTTGTTTCCTATATCTTGCCTGTTTTACTAGTTTTTTTTTTTTTTAATTTGGACTGTGTTAATCCCTCATGGTCCTACACAAATGTCTGCTTGTTGTTTCAATAGCAAAATCTACACCCCATAGCTTGTTACTCCTTTAATACTGAGAATTTGGATTATTTCTTTAATTTTTAAAAAAATTATAAACAGTGCCAGTATGAATGTTGTTGTTTAAAAAAACAAAAACCTTGCATTTTCTTCAGAATATATTTCCTCAATAATTAGTGAAGTTATCAGAACAATGTGAACAATTTTATAGTTCTTGTTGCAATATTTCCTTATTGTTCCTAGAAAGATAAAACCCATTTACAGTGCCACTAGGCATTGTAATATGAATATATATTTCTCTTGATTGCCAGCATTGGACTGTTTTTTTTTTAAGATCTTTATTGGAGTATAATTGCTTTACATTATTGTGTTAGTTTCTGCTGTACAACAAAGTGAATCAGCTATACGTATACATATATCTCCATATCCCCTCCCTCTTGCATCTCCCTCCCACCCTCCCTATCCCACCCCTCTAGGTGGTCACAAAGCACTGAGCTGATCACCCTGTGCTATGCGGCTCATTCACACTAGCTATCTACTTTACATTTGGTAGTGTATTATGTCAATACCACTCTCTCACTTCATCCCAGCTTACCCTTCCCTCTCCCAGTGTCCTCAAGTCCATTCTCTACGTCTGCATCTTTATTCCTGTCCTACCCCTAGGTTCTCCAGAACCTGTTTTTTTTTTTTTTTAGATTCCATATATATGTGTTAGTCTATGGTATTTGTTTTTCTCTTTCTGACTTACTTCACTCTGTATGACAGACCCTAGGTCCATCCACCTCACTACAAATAACTCAATTTCGTTTCTTTTTATGGTTGAGTAATATTCCATTGTATATATGTGCCACATCTTCTTTATCCATTCATCTGTCAGTGGACACTTAGGTTGCTTCCATGTCCTGGCTATTGTAAATAGTGCTGCAATGAACACTGTGGTACATGACTCTTTTTGAATTATGGTTTTCTCAGGGTATATGCCCAGTAGTGGGATTGCTGGGTTGTATGGTAGTTCTATTTTTAGTTTCTTAAGGAACCTCCATACTGTTCTCCATAGTGGCTGTATCAATTTACATTCCCACCAACAGTGTAAGAGGGTTCCCTTTTCTCCACACCCTCTCCAGCATTTATTGTTTGTAGATTTTTTGATGATGGCCATTCTGACTGGTGTGAGGTGGTACCTCATTGTAGTCTTGATCGCATTTCTCTAATGATTAGTGATGTTGAGCATCGTTTCATGTGTTGGCAATTTCATGTGTTGGTATATCTTCTTTGGAGAAATGTCTATTTAGGTTTTCTGCCCATTTCTGGATTGGGTTGTTTCTTTGTTATTGAGCTGCATGAGCTGCTTGTTTATTTTGGAGATTAATCCTTTGTCATTGCTTCATTTGAAAATATTTTCTCCCATTCTAAGGGTTGTCTTTTTATCTTGTTTATGGTTTCCTTTGATGTGCAAAAGCTTTTAAGCTTTCATTAGGTCCCATTTGTTTATTTTGGTTTTTATTTCCATTTCTCTAGGAGGTGGGTCAGAAAGGATCTTGCTGTGATTTATGTCATAGAGTGTTCTGCCTATGTTTTCCTCTAAGAGTTTTATAGTGTCTGGCATTACTTTTAGGTCTTTAATCCATTTTGAGTTTATTTTTGTGTATGGTGTTAGGGATGTGTTCTAATTTCATTCTTTTACACGTAGCTTTCCAGTTTCCCCAGCACCACTTATTGAAGAGGCTGTCTTTTCTCCGTTGTATATTCTTGCCTCCTATATCAAAGCTAAGGTGATCATATGTGTGTGGGTTTATCTCTGGGTTTTCTATCCTGTTCCATTGATCTATATTTCTGTTTTTGTGCCAGTACCATACTGTCTTGATATTGTAGCTCCCTAGTATAGTTGAAGTTAGGGAGCCTGATTCCTCCAGCTCCTTTTTTCTTTCTCAAGATTGCTTTGGCTTTTCAGGGTCTTTTGTGTTTCCATACAAATTGTGAAATTTTTTATTCTAGTTCTGTGAAAAATACCAGTGGTAGTTTGATAGGGATTGCATTGAATCTGTGTAGATTGCTTTGGGTAGTAGAGTCATTTTCACAATGTTGATTCTTCCAATCCAAGAACATGGTATATCTCTCCATCTGCTTGTATCATCTTTATTTCTTTCATCAGTGTCTTATAGTTTCCTGCATACAGGTCTTTTGTCTCTTTAGGTAGGTTTATTCCCAGGTATTTTATTCTTTTTGTTGCAGTGGTAAATGGGAGTGTTTCCTTAACTTCTCTTTCAGATTTTTCATCATTAGTGTATAGGAATGCAAGAGATTTCTATGCATTAATTTTGTATCCTGCTACTTTACCAAATTCATTGATTAGCTCTAGTAGTTTTCTGGTAGAGTCTTTAGGATTCTCTAAGTATAGTATCAATGTCATCTGCAAACAGTAACAGCTTTACTTCTTTTCCTATTTGGATTCCTTTTATTTCTTTTTCATCTCTGATTGCTGTGACTAAAACTTCCAAAAGTATGTTGAATAATAGTGGTGAGGATGGGCAACCTTGTCTTCTTCCTGATCTTAGAGGTAATGGTTTCAGTTTTTCACCATTGAGAACAATACTGGCTGTGGGTTTGTCATATATGGCCTTTATTATGTTGAGGTAAGTTCCCTCTATGCCTACTTTCTGGAGAGTTTTTATCATAAATGGATGTTGAATTTTGTCAAAAGCTTTCTCTGCATCTATTGAGATGATCATATGGTTTTTCTCCTTCAATTTGTTAATATGGTATATCACATCGATTGATTTGCGTGTATTGAAGAATCCTTGCATTTCTGGGATAAACCCCACTTGATCATGGTGTATGATCCTTTTAATGTGCTTGCCAGCATTGGACTGTATCACTTTATTTTTGTTACTTGAAACCATGAGTAATGGTGCCTAGAAGATGGTTTATTTTTTTCTTATATTGCTAAGAAAATTATGCATTTTCCCATTGGTAATTAAATGTCTCAATTTTCTTGTGTATAAACTCTTTATCAACCTTGACAACATTATCAGGAAGAATTATGGTATTTGTTCTGTAAGACCTCATTACATTTTGTAAGATAGTAAGCTACATAGCTTAGCCTCTTTTACTTTACATATGACTTTCATTTTTAAGTGTGTCTCTTTAAGCAACAGATCGTTAGATTTTGTTCTTAATTCTGTCAGGGCTCTTCTTTATCCAAATGATTCCATCTTTTTAACTTGCATATATATGATACATTTATATTTTTCACCACCTTCTATGTACATTTTTAACTGTTACAATGGCTTGCTTTTTATTCGCATAGCTGCTGCAGTAAACTTTAATGTCTTGATTTCTCTTCATTCTGCCCCCTCAATCTACCAGACTTTAAAGTCCACAAACCATGTCTGTGCTCTTACCACCACATATTGAATGTCTAGAATAGCGGCTGGAATACTGATTTATTCATTTAAAAATAATTATTGGGGGGCTTCCCTGGTGGCACAGTGGTTGAGAGTCCGCCTGCCAATGCAGGGGACACGGGTTTCGTGCCCCGGTCTGGGAAGATCCCACATGCCGCGGAGCAGCTGGGCCCGTGAGCCGTGGCCGCTGAGCCTGCGCGTCCGGAGCCTGTGCTCCGCAACGGGAGAGGCCACAACAGTGAGAGGCCCACGTACCGCAAAAAAATTATTATTATTATTGGGGTCCTACGATGAATGCTATGGAGAGCAGGTGTGTGCATTAACCCAGAAATCTGACATTTTTTTAAAGAATCAAGTTTGTATCTTGTGCTTCTTATATTTTTGTGGTCTGATTTATAGACATTAACATTCCTTCATTAACCATGCCTCCTGGGAAGGTACTAGGCAACTTCTCTTTCAGAAGAGCCTTCATCCAATTCAGATCTGCAGAGCCCCTCATGAAAGTTCTTGCAGCTGTGGGATTTGTTTCAGTATGTCTTTCAAATGCCCTTTGCCTTCTAAAAGAAAGGTTAACCTGGTCTTTGTTAAAGGTCAAGGCAAAGGTCAACCTGGCCAACACTTTGTGAATACTGACAACCCCATTTCTCTTAGCTTTGTGCAAATTTTCCCCAGAGCCTTCCTTTTGTATTCTCTAGTGTTTTAAGGGGTAAACTCCAAGTTTGTTTTGTGTTTATATCTCTCAATGTTTCTTTTCTTCTTAAATCCTTAGAAGAGCCTGTCTTTAAATCTGCTGTTTTAAACTTTAACCGGCAGCTGTTTTTCTTTGAGCTTTGCTCCTATGTGGATTTCCATAATGTTTCCTCCCCATGACTGAATTGAAGTTGCCATTCACGTCAGAATATTGATCTTTAATGATTTCTGTTCAACCTGGCCTTTCCTATGGAACCCTAGACTCTACTAGGATCTGCTTTTTCTACTTAGTTTATCGAGTACCTGCCAGGATTTCCAAAGTCTGTCAGCTTTGCTTGCATTATACTGCCTGCTTTTGTGATTGTTCTTGATTCAGGTTGCTGTACTGATACCACTTCCACCTTACTGAATGACTCTCTGTGCCAATGCAGTAACCTTCGTTTAAATTTTGCATGAACTTCCAAACACTCGGTTCAAATGAAATCTTATGCAGTAGTCTAATCTTGTAATAGGAAAGAACAAATCTGATCCCATATTGGATCTGTTTCTTTTACTTTAACCTTTGTATTCCATTGCTTTTGCTACAAGTTAAGAATGTTGCCTATAGCCTGAAATATACAGGATAGCCCATTCTCGGGCTCTGACCTTTAAAGGTATAACACCTTTCCATTCATATAGAGATTAAAAGTTGCAGAACAGAGAATACCATTTGTCTTGCTGGAGGTTTATAGGAACATTGTGACCAGACCTATGTGGACAGCTGCAAGAACAAAGGATTCCGGCACCAAAAAAAAAAAAAAAAAAAGACGTCTGCAACAACCAGCCACACCTCCTCCCCTTTTAGTATAAAAGAAGCCTGAATTCTAACTTGGGCAATGGTTCTTTGGAACACTAGTCCACCATCTTCTCGGTCTGCTGGCTTTCTGAATAAAGTTATTCCTTTGCCCCAACAGCTTGTCTTTTGATTTACCGGCCTGTCGTGCAGTGAGCAGTATGAGGTTGGACTCGGTAACAGTCTGCAAAAGAGACACACCCAGAGCTGCTTTGGTCTTTGTTGGTGACAGGAGAAGGGGACTGAGGAGGTCTGGAGTCTTCTCAACCTCTTCGTTTCCCAAGGGAACTCTGAGAATCCAAGGGCTCCTTTGAGGAGTCGTACTCAAGCCCTTCTTGCTTGTCAAACCCACCTTCTCACCTCAGTTTCACTTCCTGTCCACATTCATGAGGCTTTGTTCTGTCTTTCATGCTTGCTCCTCTTTCCTTTTTAACAACCATCATTTCTTAATCTTTCACATGAACTCATGTCTTATCCTTTAGGATTCCTTGAGGGTCTTTGCAAATCTGAGCAGATTTGGTTAATTTCTTTTTAATCTCTCTACTCTTAGGAATTGTAAGCAAGCCAGAAAAGAAGTGTTGGATTTTTAAAATACACATATGGGCTTCTTTTTATTTATTAACAGCTTTTATACATGTTCAATATTATTCCTTAAAGCAGCTGTTTCTGTGGGTTCTCTTTCACACCTGCCTGTCACTACAGATTTCCGTTTGTTAATTTACAAATCTGAATTGGAAGTGATAAAAGTAAAGCACAAGGTAATTTTACCAATTTAAAATTTTATTTAAGTATCTGAGAATCATTTAGAAGCTCTGTGTAAACCCAGCTAGGATCACAGAGCGACCCCTGGTTTATTCTCCATCCCCTAAATTCTGTGGTGTTAGTACTACTATAATATTTGCCAAACTTGTATTAGTTATGTTTGTGTATTTTTCCTCCACTAGACTGTAAATTTCTGAAGGGAAAATTTCTTTTCTTTATCCATTATTGTACTTGGTAGGATGTGAGTAATACATGCTTCAGTGGGAAAGGCATCATCTATTTATACTTCCAAAAAGTATTAAGAAAGCCTATTAAAAATGTTTATTATGTTGATGTTGGAGAAAATATGACACAAACTGACTTAAAGAGGGAAAAAAAGAATAGGGATAATGTTCCTTTCCCTAGATGGAAAAGTATATAATGTTCACCATTGGTCTCAAAGAGGGGACATTTTCAGATAAGTGGCTCTTCAGCTTAGTGAAATGGCAAAACAACAGAGCTGACAGTACTGATAGCACTTTAATGTGGAAAATACAAGAGAGAAGAATATCCCAACCAAATACACAGAAGGGATCACTATATACAATCGTCCCTCAGTATCTACAGGAAACTGGTTCCAAGAGCCCCTGCAGATACCAAAATACATGGGTGCTCAAGTCCCATATACAGAATGGCATAGTCCAGTGGCCCTCTGTATACCTGGTTTTGCATCAGCAAATTCAACTAACCAGGGATGGAAATTTCCATCTGCAGTTGGTTGAATCTGCAGATGTAAAACCCAGAAATACAAAGGGCTGACTGTATATTTATTGAAAAAATTCCTCATATAAATGGACCCAGGCAATTCAAACTCCATGTTATTCTAGGGCCAACTGTGGTTGGAACCCATTATCTCCATGTTTAGTTTTGACAGAAAGACCCAAGAATGAACCTAGCCTCGTTGCTAAGCATAAGCAGCAACACAGCACGGTGGAGATGATGACCCTCCTGCTGTGTGCTAAGCAAATGCAGACCCTTGTTTCCATCACACAGATCTGAGTTGCCTCACCTGGGGTGGATCAACAAGGGCCTGGGCGGGTACCTCTGACACAATCAGCAGTTAGCTGGCCAACATCATTAGGTTGGTGTTATTTGAATTTCTGGGCAAAGCTCTAAGTAAATCTCCACCACACTTAGCTTATCCATTCATTCATTCCACATGCATTTATTGAAACATTGAGGAATATCAAGATGAATAAGTAACAATCCTTGTCCTAAAGTTGGCCACAGATGATAGCATAATAATAATAAAATATGGTAAGGGAATAGTTCAATATCTTGCAGGGAAATCATGTGTAGACAATAATACTTTAGCACTCATGTTCGCTATTCTATGATTGGCTATTATTCCTTGCCTCCCAGGGTAGGAATAAGCCCTTTTGCAATATACATGTTACTCGGGATCCCAGAGAAATGTCCTCCATAGAAATGCCCAATTGCCGTAATTATTCTAAAGTGAAATCCATTAGTCAGCAAATGAAATCCATGCGTGGTCTTACTCTTGACTATAAGCTGTTAAAATGATTAAACAAGGAGGCCGTTAGACTGGTGCTTGCTTACATAAACTGTACGGCATTAGAGCCACCAAAATCTAAGCCTGTAACTGCTTCAAGGTTATGAGATCAACACAGTAAGGAAAACCAATCACAAACAGCCAACTAGGCTTTAAACTATAACCAATCAAATAATTTCCCTTCTTTGCTTCTGCACTTTCTCCATATAAGTCTTTACCTGGCTCCTGTGGGTACAGCACTCCTAACCACTTCCTATTTGGCGCTGCTTCGAATGTACTTTTGCTCAAATAAACTCTTAAAATTTTTAATATGCCTCATTTCATCTTTTAACAAAGCATATAGCAAAGAACCTCCAAATATTTGGGAAAGCCATCCAAAGCAAAAGAACACAAAGCAAAGAGAAGAAATAAATCCAGAGGAAATAGAGAAGATGAAAACAAACAAAACCCACCAAGTAGAGCTGGCATCTTCCAAGAGATAAGAGAGGATATTGTATTCATAAGACAAGAAATGCCAAGAACAAGGAACAAATAGAGAATGAAAAGAACTCTTGGAAATTAAAAATAGGACAGCCAAAATAAATTCAATTGAAGGACAGGGAGATGAAGAAACTTCACAGAAAGGAGATTAAAAAAAAAATACAAAGATAGAAAACAAGAAAGCTTAGAGAGGTGGTTAATCTACCCGGAAGGTACAATTTCCAACTAATAGGAGCTCCAGGGAGATAAGACAGTGAGTAGAAAATTATCCAAAAATAGTGAAAATTTTTCCAAAGTAAAGGAGAAGTAAATTTTTCTGTTCAGCACAGTGAATAAAAAATGCCCACACCCAGAGGCATACATATCATTATAAAATTTCATAACACCAGGAACAAAAGTTTCTTGTTAAAAAAAATAATAGAAAAATAAAGACATTACCATATAGTGGGGATGATAAGAAATAAAAATTACAATATAATGGAGTATCTTCTGATTGAAGATGACACACTGAGCAGTTAAGTTTACCACCTTTATCATCTCAGTGAGTTTCCAGGAACAAGAAGTGGTCCAGGGTGCTAGTACTGAAGGTGATGAGAGATGGTCAAATTTTAGAAATATTTTGAAGATAGAGCTGACAGGGTTTGCTGATGGTTTGTCTATTAGTTACAAGAGAAAAAGAAAAGTCAAGGATAACTCCAACATTTTGGACTCAGCAACTGAAAGGATAGGGTTTCATTTATTAAGATGGGGAAGACTATGAGAGGAGCAGCATACTGCAGGCAGTGCTTGGTTTTAGACAAGTTAAATTTGTGATATATGTATTAGTGAGCTATTGCTGCATAACAAATTACCCTGAAATGAAGTGCCTGAAAAACACCAAACATTTAGTATCTCACACTTTCTGTGAGCCAGAAATCAGGTAGTTCAGCTGGGTGCCTCTGGGTCAAGGTCTCTCATGAAGTTGCAGTCAAGCTGTTGACTGGGGCTATGGTCTCATTTGAAAGCTTAGTTGAGAGTGAGGGGATCTGTTTCCCAGCTCACTCATGTGGTTCTTGGCAGGCCTTGGTCTCTGACCACATAGGGCTCTATGCAGGGCTGCCTTATGACATGGCAGTTGGCTTTCCCCAGGGTGAATGACCCAAGAGAGAGCCAGAAAGAATGAGCATCCAAGTTGGAAGCCACAGTCTTTTATTTGCATAATCTTAGATGCGACATCCCATCGTGTCTGCCATATTCTATTCATTAGAAGCGAGTCAATATGCTCAGCCTTCCCACACTCAAAGGAAAGAGGATTATAGAAGGGCATGAATACCAGGAAGCGGGGTTCATTGGGTGTCCATGTGGCAAGGTTATGTGGGCAGTTTGAAAAAAAATCTGGAATTTGGGGGATAAATCCAGCTAGAGAGTCATCATCAGGCAAGCATGTTATTGGGTATTCAGCATCTTAGACAATCTTGAAAGAATAAGAGGAATCAACCTGGAGTCTCCAAGAACATCTCCCAGAACCATATTGCAGAACTAGTCCGGTAAAGGATCTGTTGTGGTCCCTGCTGCTACAGATCTCAGAGAAATTTGCTCCTGCCTCCCCTCAGTGCAAAACAGATGCCAGGTGTCCTAGCAGTTTCCTTGTAAAACCAACTTTAGAATCAAAGTTCTTAAAGAAACGTATTTTGATCAACAGAACTAAAGTCTATGTTCTAGTTACAGGGAGTTGGAAATGTGATTTTTAAAATACATCTGCATTAATATCATGGAGAAATATTAAAATATAGAATGTTCAAAAGATGTGAGGCGTCTATAAAGGACCATTGTCATCACATTCTGAAGGAACCAAGATAATTTAGCAGAAATTGGAGATCATAAAACAAATCTAACTAAAAGCCACAGGATATGGATAGATACTATCTTCATTAAAAACTCCAAAAAGGAGCAAAGAACAAGAAATAGTTTATGATAAAGATATGAACGCAGAAATTTAAAATGTAATAAGTTAGGTGGAAGAAAAAGAGATGAGAAAATCTCCCAGAATATAGAAAAGAAAGAAATGGAAAATCTGAAGTAAGAAGAAACACATAATCTCAATCCAAAACAGCCCACATTTAACTAAGACATCCTAGAAAGAAGAGAGAAAATGGAAGCCAAGAAATTATCTTTAAAACAATTTTTTAAATTTCCAGAATTAGAGGAAGATACTTGAAAGGGTGTTCCAAGTACCAAGTTCATTGAGTGCAAAAGGACCCACAGAGCTTTAGTACCATGAAATTTCAAAATACTCAGGATAAAGATAATGATGATAAAATTGATTCCAAAACAGAGCTAACACTTATAGGGCTTGCTGTGTATGAGCAGCTGTCTTAACTTTATATGTATTAGGTAATTCAATCCTCACAATAGTCCTATGAGTTAGCTACTATTACTACTACCACCGTTATTATTATTACTTTTTTTTTTTTTTCTTTCTTTTTGCGGTACGCGGGGCCTCTCACTGCTGTGGCCTCTCCCGTTGCGGAGCACAGGCTCCGGACGCACAGGCTCAGCGGCCATGGCTCACGGGCCCAGCCGCTCCGCGGCATGTGGGATCCTCCCCGACAGGGGCACGAACCTGTGTCCCCTGCATCGGCAGGCGGACTCCCAGCCACTGCGCCACCAGGGAAGCCCAATTATCTTTTTTCACATGAAAATTCTGAGCAATTTACCCATGGATACAGAACCAGCAGGTGGCAGAATTGGGATTCAAACTGTAACTGAGCAGAACCCCATGGGTTCTTCCCAGGACAGACCCTCCCCCCCCCACCCCGCCCATGTCCTCCACCTGCCTCTTGTCTGTAGAAAAACTTTATCCAAAGACTAAATTTAGTCAGAGAAGTGAGAAAATGCAGAAAGAAAGGAAAACAGTCAAGCAAGACAAAATAATAATAGCTTAGCCATTAAACAAAGTCAAGGACTTTAGTTCCTCCTCAAGGTATATAGATAATACTCTGAGCCGAGTCCTTTGAGCTGTTTTGCAGATACTGAAATCCCCACCAGGTGGAAGAAGTTAACTGTATGCTTCCCTCAAGCATGTAGACCCCAGACTATGTGGAACCAGAAGGACTAGCTGACCAGGGATTCGTGGCTCAGATAATGTTCCAGCCACAAGTGAGACAAGAGCACTATTTGGAATCGCATGATTGAGACAATCGTCTCTGAAAATAGAAGTTTATCCCCTCCCCAGAATGTAGCCCTTTCCTCTTTTCCCTATATAATCTCTGAACAAAACCTGGGGAGCTGGTTCTTCCGGATGTGAGTCTACCTTCTCCTCAGGATTGCCAGCGTCCTCAATAAAGCTATTTTTCCTTTTACCCAACACCTGTCTCTCAGTATTGGATTCCTGAGCAATGAGCAGCTAAACCCTTAGTTTGGTAACAAAACCAGTAGTTTGGCTTAGTGTTCTTAACCATTACTTTTTCAGCGACACTAAATTCTAGAAGGCAGTAGAGAAATGCCTTCAAGGTTCTGAAGGAAAATGATTTGATTGTAAAATTAACCAAAATATTAACCAGTTATTAGGGGAACATAATACACGTTCACACATGCAAAAACTCAGATAAGCAAAAACCCATTTTCAGACATGCAAACGCCTACCTACTTTTTCTGGAAAAGTAACTTGAGGATCTACTGTGGCAAAAGGAAAAATAAACCAAAGAAACACAATGACTCGAGCTCTAAGAACAGTGAAACCCAAGAGTGTATCAAAAAGCACTCCCGGGATAATGTCTACACACACGGCCTAGAAGGAAAAGCCAGTGCATATTCCTGGCCTCAAAATGTATTAAACAGCTGGAAGATATCAGTGATTAAGGAAAAAACCTTACCTTCTCAACAAGAAAGAATTTAAAACACCAGGGGCGCAAAACGGTACAAGAGTATTAATTCCAAAAGCAAAACAAACTACACATTGCACGATTCAGACTGTTTGACGGAGTTCAAGGGAAGAGAATGGATTTGACTTTGACTCTTGGGATATCCCCACAGATATGAAATTAGATTTCCTATTTTGCTCATCCAGCCAACCTGCCCGGCTTCTTAATGAAACAATGTTTCTTTTAACATAACTTTCTTAACTCTGTCTTCCATTTAGATAAACAAAGTAACAACACAGCTAACTGGACTTGGAGAGAAGAGAGGAGTGGAGGAATACGCAGGCATGTAAATTCCTTTATCATACACATTAGTAAGTAAAGACACAATATCTAGAGAGTATGGACCAAGAAACAAGTTTAAGCACATTACTTAAAACTGCAAAAGTAACCAAAATAAGAACCAGTCATTAAAAAATATAACCAGCAAAATCAGGAGGGTGTCAGAAAAGGAGATGGTATAAGTGAATTAAATTTCACATTTTTCACGCTGGTAATTTAGAGACAGTGCTTAAAACCAAGAAATCATGAAGCAGAGGTATAACCATACAGTTTAGCAACGGAGGTAGCCATGAAAAGACTTAGAAACGAAAACAGTCAACAGGGCTTACCTCTGAGCAGTAGGGCTGGGCGTGGGCAGCAAGACTTCATCTCCATCTTGTTGGAATTTTAATTTCCAGATGCATCTTGAAAGACATCCAAAAAGGGTGAGATCCCACTCAAAAAGCTAGGGAAATGGGGAACCACTGCCCCGCAGCATTCACGAGCACCGGCCATCCGACTGCAATGCGTCCTCAGGTAAGGAACTCAATTCCAGGCGGCGGATTTCACAGTTCAGAACCAATTCACATTTTCCCTCTTGTACCGACACAGATGCGATGCCTGTGTCTTTGCCAGTGCGTGGACTGGGCCTGGAGAGGGGCCACGGGTAGCGGCTGACGCCATTTCTGAAGAGACTCCGGCTGACACAGCAGGAAGCAAGTGGGGCTGACTCCACGCTGAACGCACCTGGGAGGAAAGGAGGAACGCCGCTGATGCGTGGGCCATGGCAGGGCGCAGGCTCTGTCAGGGAGCCCTGCTCTGGCCTCCCTGGGTTCTGCAGCTTTGGGACTCCTGGGAGACAGTGCCTTTAAAGGGGACACCAGGGCTGTCAGGGCAGGTGCTGGCCCCAGAGGCAGGAGCACCCCTCCCCAGGTAGTGTCTTGAGCTTCCAGGATGAACTAGGAGATACTGAGCTGAAGAGCCTGAGAGAATTATTGTTGAAATAAAGTGAGAGACCCCCAGGGCCGCTTAGAAATCACTGGGTGAGACACAGAGAGGGAGCTGGAGGTTCTGTGATGTACAAATAGGGTGATAAGCAGACATCTGAGTAATACTGCAAACATATTGTAAACGCGAGACCTTATTTGTACTCACAGGTTGGTGAGGTCTGGGGAAACTTGAATTATATTTACCCAGCTTTCGAATTATCATCATCATCCCCATCCTATTCGGCAGAAACTTAGTATAACAGCAGGCGTGCTTTATCTCACCTTCTTTTCGGATGTAAAACGTGTCGTCTGTGTCCTGTTGCAACTTCCCAGTTCTGACCCTGCTATCCACAGCGCAGTCAGAAAACCAGCAGCCGCATCACCTGGGAACCTTTTAGAGATGCAAAATGTCAAGCCTCACCCAAGCCTGCTGAATCAGAATCTTCTCTGTAACAAAAGCTCCCCACTCCCAACACCCCTGATTTATAAATACATCAAAGTCTGGGAAGCCCTGCCCTGAAGGAGTAGTTCTTAACCCGGCTGCACTTTAGAACTACCTGGAAAACTGAAAACATTTGGGCGCCTGCGCCCCACCTCAAGCAATTCAATCAGAATCTCTGAGTGTGGAACCAGGTGGCCGTATTTTATAAAAGCTTCTCAGGTGACTCCAATGGGCAGCGAGTGTTGGAAACTTTTGCTTAAAGGGTCAGCGTGCTTAAATTTCAGGAAAGCTTTTACCATGACTGCCCTCCTTACACATTCAAATATGCATCCCTCTCCTTCTCTCTGCCATGGGCTAACGTCTTTCTCAGTAAATGATTCTTTGTTTGGTCCTAGATGGGAGTCAACCATGGAGGAAGATAAGGAGAACTGGTCTCAGGTGATGACCAGCCCTGAGGCCGGCAGAAGCTTGTGGCAAAGTGAAATGAGGGACGGAGAATCATGAAGGACCTTGATGGTTGGGCAGAAAAGTCTATTTAATGTGGTGGGGAAAAAGGGAGCCATTGAAGATTGGAGAGAGGTGGGGAGGAACGTATGATGAGAATTTAGTCTGGTAAACTGAATCTATATCTGAAAATACATTCTTACCCACTTCAGACGTTGAAATGATGGTCACTTAGGTATTCTTCTGAAAACTACCCACCAAGGTATTTCCCATACCAGTCTGCTCTGGAGCCAATAACGAAATCCAATAAACCCTTGCTAGTTACGTTCTCTAATGAACTGTGAGACTGCCTAATCCACAGTCCAGAGCTTTGTATGGTCAATAACTGTGTTAAATAGCCTCCGTTACTTACATACGGTGTCTAATTTTGGTGTTAATTGTACCCATTAACCCACACAGAAGAGTTTTAAATTCCTGCAGGATGGTTAATGTGTTGATTCCTCTGAGGATACAAACCACATTTTTCTTGCCCTGAAATTATTCGACCTTCTGGATTAAATGACCAAAAAGTCGAAATTTCTTCCTCATGTGAAATGCTTCATAATAGCTTTGAATTAAAACTCAAAATCAACCCTACTTGTGTTTCCCCATCACAAAGGGGACGGAAAGATAGATGAAAGAAAAGTGAAGAGGCTTCCATCCTTGAGATCCTCTTGAAGGACATTTGTCATTTGAGCTAGCAGGTTTAGGAGCCAGGATCTTCTCCAGTGAATCAAATCATCTCCATTTACCAGATTAAATGGGCCCAAAATGTCCCTATATTTAACCCTTTACTTTTGTGGTATCTACTCTTAACAGACCTGAGGGCACCGTCTTACTCCTGATGGTGCATTTCAGTGACTGTGGTTGATATGGCTGGATCCAAAGGACAGCATACTCCAATAATCTGATGGGGTGCAGGATGGAACAGAGCAACTCAAGTTGTAGTTAATATATTTCGTTGCACACCATGGCTTAAGGAGATGATACCACAGTGTGTAATACTCGATAGAACAAGTTATAATATATTTTGCCCAATATATGTTTGATAGTGGTTTTGGAAGCCTAGGAAATGCAACGAAGAGCTCTTGTCCTATGTGCTCCTGGCCATTTCCTACAGAAGGTATCACTTGCTCACCTAAAAAGAGTGCAGGAAGTCCTTAAATCACAATCCTGTGACAATGTTAATCAACTTAATGTTAGTACTACTGATAGTGACAGACAGTAACCTGGGTGAGGAGGACGCCACAAGCATATACAACACCCCCTGTCATAACCACTAGAGCCAAGTGAATACTCCAAACACAAATGTCACTTGAAAACCCCATTTAGAACATATACTTTTGGAAGGCCAGGATTCCTTTTTGTGCAGGACATATAACTTTTAAAAAATACAATAATAATAATACATGTTCACTACAGAAAATTTTAGAAATATAGAGAAGCACATAGAAAAGAAAATCATCAGGAATCTCACCATCAGATAACCAATTTTATTATTTTATAAATTATTTTCTATATTATTCAGTGTGTTTCCTTCCAATTTTCTAAAAATGCCTAGACACATATCACACACAGGTTTCCTGTCTTCCTCCCATTCCCCCAGGCCCACCCCCATCCTCCAGCTCAAAGGCACTGTGAGTCCTGTGGCAGGCCCCGTCTCATTTCTGTCCCCACAGCATGTCTGAGCTACCCTTAGGGATGGGGAAGGTTGGGACCTTCCCTCGATGTCCCCCCACTGCCGATATACAGCAATCCACAGTGTGGGGGCTGTCGTCATTCACACAAGGTAGGACAGGAGACTAGCCTCTCCAATGACCTTTTCCCTGAAGCAGATATACGCTCCTCCCAAAGAAGATGGGAAGTACTTTAACGGATGATTCAATGGTTGCTGCAAAGTCACACTCAATTCGGGAAGGAGCTGGCTTACTGTACTGGTACTGCCCCACTCTCACCTTCTGTACTAGGGCCGTGAGGTGCCCGGTCCCACAGCTGACTCAGTTAGTTGGGTCGAGGTATCCATGCTTTTTTGGGCACTCAGGTGACTCTAACACGTGGTAGAGAGAAACACTGGCTAGGCCTTCAGGGTTGTGCCACGGGGACCTCACTTACACCCAAGTTCTTCCCACTTCTCTCTTCTCCCAATGGTCTCTCCAACCTGCTCCTTTTTCCCTGGAGCACGCTGCCTGCCACTCATCCCTGTAGAAACAACAAGCTCACTAAGACCTGCTCCTGACGTGCAAATTTCACAGTCCAAGACCACCAGTGGCTGTACTCCCTGTGGATTCTTTTGACTCCACCAGGGGCAGTAGTGAGCCTGGGTTTCAGTGACTGCTGACTCCAGCTTGTGGGGCATTGAGATGGAGACCCTAAGGGTATGGATAAATGTGAGTTCTGTTTTCCTAAAATAAGATCTGAAATTATGACCTGACCTTTCTGAGGATTCATTTCCTTCCTGCGGTATTTACTCCTCCCTGCCTAGGCTGTGTTATAGTTTCCTTGCATTGACTTACCAGGAAAACTGGTAAACCCAAGTGGCCTCTTGGTTTCTCCATAATCTCTAGGGGAGGGTTGGTGGAAGATAATCCACTGTAAGATCAAACTTCATATATCCTGGCTCGGACCTTCAACATGGAGGAGGAGTAAGACGTGGAGATCACCTTCCTCCCCACAGATACATCAGAAATACATCTACATGTGGAACAGCTCCTACAGAACACCTACTGAATGCTGGCAGAAGACCTCAGACCTCCCAAAAGGTAAGAAACTCCCCACGTACCTGGGTAGGGTAAAAGAAAAAACAGAGACAAAAGGATAGGGACGGGACCTGGACCTCTGGGAGGGAGCTGTGAAGGAGGAAAAGTTTCCACACACTAGGAAGCCCCTTCGCGGGCGGAGACGGGGGGTAACAGGGGTGGGGGGAAGCTTCAGAGCCACAGAGGAGAGCGCAGCCACTGGGGTGCGGAGGGCAAAGCAGAGAGATTCCCGCACAGAGGATCGGTGCCAACCGGCACTCACCAGCCCGAGAGGCTTGTCTGCTCCCCCACCAGGACGGGCGGGGCTGGGAGCTGAGGCTCGGGCTTCGGAGGTCAGATCCCAGGGAGAGGACTGGGTTTGGCTGCGTGAACACAGCCTAAAGGGGCTAGTGCGCCACAGCTAGCCGGGAGGGAGTCCGAGAAAAAGTCTGGACCTGCCTAAGAGGCAAGAGACCATTGTTTCAGGGTGCGCGAGGAGAGGAGATTCAGAGCACTGCCTAAAGAAGCTTCAGAGACGGGCAGGAGCCGCCATCTATCGGCGCAGACACCAGAGACGGGCATGAAATGCTAAGGTTGCTGCTGCAGCCACCAAGAAGCCTGTGTGCAAGCACAGGTCACTATCCACACCTCCCCTCCCGGGAGCCTGTGCAGCCCGCCACTGCCAGGGTCCTATGATCCAGGGACAACACCCCCGGTAGAACACATGGCCACCGCACACTCACCCTGCATTCCGTACCCCTCTGTTGCCCCGGCCTGAGTGAGCCAGAGCCCCCTAATCAGCCACTCCTTTAACCCCCTCCTGTCTGGGTGAAGAACAGATGCCAGAGGGTGACCTACATGCAGAGGAGGAGTCAAATCCAAAGCTGAACCCTGGGAGCTGTGCGAACAAAGAAGAGAAAGGGAAACTTCTCTGTGCAGCCTCAGGAACAGCGGATTAAATCCCCACAATCAACTTGATGTACCCTGCAACTGTGGAATACCTGAATAGACAATGAATCATCCAAAATAGAGGCAGTGGACTTTGGGAGCAACTGTGGACTTGGGGTTTGCTGTATGCAACTGACTAGTTTCTGATTTATATGTTTATCTTAGTTTCGTTTTTAGCACTTGTTATCATTGGTGGATTTGTTTATTGGTTTGGTTGCTCTTTTTTGTTAATTACTTTTTTAATTTTAATGATGTATTTTAACATTTTTTTATTTTAATAACTTTATTTTATTTTATTTTTTTTCTCTCTTTCTTTTTTTTCCTCCCTTTTCTTCTGATCCATGTGGCTAACAGGGTTTTGGTGCTCCAGCTGGGTGTCAGGCCTGAGCCTCTGAGGTGGGAGAGCTGAGATCAGGACATTAGACCACCAGACACCTCCTGGCCCCACGTAACATCAATCGGCGAGAGCTCTCCCAGAGTTCTCTGTCTCAACACTAAGACGCAGCTCCACTCAATGACCAGCAAGCTCCAGTGCTGGACACCCCATGCCAAACAACTAGCAACACAGGAACACAACCCTACCTATTAGCGGAGAGGCTGCCTAAAATCATACTAAGTTCACAGACACCCCAAAACACACCACTGGACACGGTCCTGCCCACCAGAAAGACAAGATCCAGCCTCATCCACCGAAACACAGGCACCAGTCCCCTCCACCAGGAAGCCTACACAACCCACTGAACCAAACTTACCCACTGGGGGCAGACACCAAAAACAACGGGAACTACGAACCTGCAGCCTGCAAAAAGGAGACCCCAAACACAGTAAGTTAAGCAAAATGAGAAGAGAGAGAAATACTCAGCAGATGAAGGAGCAAGGTAAAAACCCACCAGACCAAACAAATGAAGAGGAAATAGTCTACCTGAAAAAGAATTCAGAGTAATGATAGTAAAGATGATCCAAAATCTTGGAAATAGGATGGAGAAAACACAAGAAACATTTAACAGGGACCTGGAAGAATTAAAGACCAAACAAACAATGATGAACAGCACAATAAATGAAATTAAAAATTCTCTGGAAGGAATCAATAGCAGAATAACTGAGGCAGAAGATTGGATACATGACCTGGAAGATAAAATAGTGGAAATAACTATCGCAGAGCATAAAAAAGAAAAAAGAATGAAGAGAATTGAGGAGAGTCTCAGAGACTTCTGGGACAATATTAAATGCACCAACATTCAAATCATAGGAATCTCAGAAGAAGAGAAAAAGAAAGGGACCGTGAAAATATTTGAAGATATTATAGTTGAAAAGTTCCCTAACATGGGAAAGAAAATAGTCAATCAAGTCCAGAAGCACAGAGAGTCCCATACAGGACAAATCCAAGGAGAAACATGCCAAGACACATATTAATCAAACTATCAAAAATTAAATACAAAGAAAACATATTAAAAGCAGCAAGGGAGGGCTTCCCTGGTGGCGCAGTAGTTGGGAGTCCGCCTGCCGATGCAGGGGATAGGGGTTCGTGCCCCAGTCCAGGGGGATCCCACGTGCTGTGGAGTGGCTGGGTCCGTGAGACATGGCCGCTGAGCCTGCGCGTCCGGGGCCTGTGCTCCGCGGCAGGAGGGGCCACAGCAGTGAGAGACCCGCGTAGTGCAAAAAAAAAAGAAAAAGAAAAAAAAAAGCAGCAAGGGAAAAGCAACAAATAACATACAAGGGAATCCCCATAAGGTTAACAACTGATCATTCAGCAGAAACTCTGCAAGCCAGAAGGGAGTGGCAACATATTTAAGTGATGAAAGGGAAAAACCTACAACCAAGGTTACTCTACCCAGCAAGGATCTCCTTCAGATTTGACAGAAAAATTAAAACCTTTAGAGACAAGCAAAAGCTAAAAGAATTCAGCACCACCAAACCAGCTCTACAACAAATGCTAAAGAAACTTCTCTAGGCAGGTAACACAAGAGAAGGAAAAAACCTACAAAAACAAACCCAAAACAATTAAGAAAATGGTAATAGGAACATACATAATGATAACTACCTTAAATGTAAATGGATTAAATGTTCCAACCAAAAGACACAGACTGCCTGAATGGATACAAAAAAAAAAGACCCGTATATATGCTGTCAACAAGAGATCCACTTCAGACCTAGGGACACATACAGACTGAAAGTGAGGGGATGGAAAAGGATACTCCATGCAAATGGAAATCAAAAGAAAGCTGGAGTAGCAATTCTCATATCAGAAAAAATAGACTTTTAAATAAATACAATTCCAGAGACAAGGAAGGACACTACATGATGATCAAGGGATCAATCCAAGAAGAAGATATAACAATTGTAAATATTTATGCACCCAACATAGGGGCACCTCAGTACATAAGGCAAATGCTAACAGCCATAAAAGAGGAAATTGACAGTAACCCAATCATGGTAGGGGACTTTAACATCCCACTTTCACCAATGGACAGATCATCCAAAATGAAAATAAATAAAGAAACACAGCTTTAAATGATACATTAAACAAGATGGACTTAATTGATATTTATAGGACATTCCACCCCAAAACAGCAGATTACACTTTCTTCTCAAGTGCTCATGGAACATTCTCCAGGATAGATCACATCTTGGGTCACAAATCAAGCCTTTGTAAATTTAAGAGG
The DNA here is from genome assembly GCF_011762595.2 of Tursiops truncatus. Taxonomy (NCBI): domain Eukaryota; kingdom Metazoa; phylum Chordata; class Mammalia; order Artiodactyla; family Delphinidae; genus Tursiops; species Tursiops truncatus. The sequence goes on along the minus strand of NC_047044.1, from coordinate 17,181,171 downwards.
TATGAAATAGTATCAAGTATCTTTTCCAACCACCACGCTATGAGGCTAGATATCAATTACAGGAAAACATCTGTAAAAAATAAAAACACATGGAGACTAAACAATATACTACTAAATAACCAAGAGATCACTGAAGAAATCAAAGAGGAAATCAAAAAATACCTAGAGACAAATGACAACGAAAACACAACCACCCAAACCCTATGGGATGCAGCAAAAGCAGTTCTAAGAGGGAAGTTTATAGCAATACAATCCTACCTCAACAAACAAGAAACATCTCAAATAAACAACCTATCCTTACATCTAAAGCAATTAGAGAAAGAAGAACAAAAAAACCCCCAAAGTTAACAAAAGGAAAGAAATCATAAAGATCAGATCAGAAATAAATGAAAAAGAAATGAAGGAAACAACAGCAAAGACCAATAAAACTAAAAGCTGGTTCTTTGAGAAGATAAACAAAATTGATAAACCATTAGCCAGACTCATCAAGAAAGATCAGGAAGACTCAAATCAATAGAATTAGAAATGAAAAAGGAGAAGTAACAACTGACACTGCAGAAATACAAAGGATCATGAGAGATTACTACAAGCAACTATATGCCAATAAAATGGACAACCTGGAAGAAATGGACAAATTCTTAGAAAAGCATAACCTTCTGACACTGAACCAGGAGAAAATATAAACAGACCAATCACAAGCACTGAAATTGAAACTGTGATTAGAAATCTTCCAACAAACAAAAGCCCAGGACCTAGATGGATTCACAGGTGAATTCTATGAAACATTTAGAGAAGAGCTAACACCTATCCTTCTCAAACTCTTCCAAAATATGGCAGAGGGAGGAACACTCCCAAACTCATTCTACGAGACGACCATCACCCTGATACCAAAACCAGACAAAGGTGCCACAAAAAAAGAAAACTACAGGCCAATATCACTGATAAATGGAGATGGAAAAAATCCTCAACAAAATACTAGCAAACAGAATCCAACAGCACATTAAAAGGATCATACACCATGATCAAGTGGGGTTTATCCCAGGAATGCAAGGATTCTTCAATACATGCAAATCAATCAATGTGATACACCATATTAACAAATTGAAGGAGAAAAACCATATGATCATCTCAATAGATGCAGAAAAAGCTTTTGACAAAATTCAACACCCATTTATGACAAAAACCCTCCAGAAAGTAGGCATAGAGGGAACCTACCTCAGTATAATAAAAGCCATATATGACAAACCCACAGCCAGTATTGTTCTCAATGGTGAAAAACTGAAACCATTTCCACTAAGATCAGGAAGAACACAAGGTTGCCCACTCTCACCACTATTAATCAACATAATTTTGCAAGTTTTAGCCACAGCAATCAGAGATGAAAAAGAAATAAAAGGAATCCAAATAGGAAAAGAAGTAAAACTGTCACTCTTTGCAGATAACATGATACTATACATAGAGAATCCTAAAGATGTTACCAGAAAACAACTAGAGCTAATCAATGAATTTGATAAAGTAGCAGGATACAAAATTAATGCACAGAAATCTCTTGCATTCCTATACACTAATGATGAAAAAACTGAAAGAGAAATTAAGGAAACCCTCTCATTTACCATCGCAACAAAAAGAGTAAAATACCTAGGAATAAACCTACCTAAGGAGACAAAACACCTGTAACTATAAGACACTGATGAGAGAAATTAAAGATGATACAAACAGATGGAGAGCTATACCATGTTCTTGGATTGGAAGAATCAACATTGTGAAAATGACTATACTGCCCAAAGCAATCTACCGATTCAGTACAATACCTATCAAACTACCAATGGCATTTTTCACAGAATTAGAACAAAAAAAGTTCACAATTTTTATGGAGACACAAAAGACCCCGAATATCCAAAGCAATCTTGAGGGAAAAAAGTGGAGCTGGAGGAATCTGATCCCTGACTTCAGACTATATTACAAAGCTACAGTAATCAAGACAGTATGGTACTGGCACAAAAACAGAAATATAGATCCATGGAACAGGATAGAAAGCCCAGAGATAAACCCACACACATATAGTCACCTTATCTTTGATAAAGGAGGCAAGCATGTACAATGGAGAAAAGACAGCCTCTTCAATAAGTGGTGCTGGGAAAACTGGACAGCTACATGTAAGAATGAAATTAGAACACTTCCTAACACAATACACAAAAATAAACTCAAAATGGATTAAAGACCTAAATGTAAGGCCAGACACTATCAAACTCTTAGAGGAAAACAGAGGTAGAACACTCTATGACATAAATCACAGCAAGATCCTTTTTGACCCATCTCCTAGATAAATGGAAGTAAAAACAAAAATAAACAAACGGGACCTAATGAAGCTTAAAAGCTTTTGCATAGCAAAGGAAACCATAAACAAGATGAAAAGACAACACTCAGAATGGGAGAAAATATTTGCAAATGAAGCAACTGACAAAGGATTAATCTCCAAAACATACAAGCAGCTCATGCAGCTCAATATCAAAAAACAAACAATCCACTCCAAAAATGGGCAGAAGACCTAAATAGACATTTCTCCAAACAAGATATACAGATTGCCAACAAACACGTGAAAGGATGCTCAACATCACTAATCATTAGAGAATTGCAAATCAAAACTACAATCTGGTATCATCTCACACCAGTCAGAATGGCCATCATCAAAAAAATCTACAAACAATAAATGCTGGAGAGGGTGTGAAGAAAAGGGAACCCTCTTGCACTGTTGGTGGGAATGTAAATTGATACAGCCACTATGGAGAACAGTATGGAGGTTCCTTAGAAAACTACAAATAGAACTACCATATGACCCAGCCATCCCACTACTGGGCATATACCCTGAGAAAACCATAATTCAGAAAGAGTCATGTACCCCAATGTTCATTGCAGCACTATTTACGATATCCAGGACATGGAAGCAACCTAAGTGTCCACTGACAGATGAATGGATAAAGAAGATGTGACACATATATACAATGGAATATTACTCAGCCATAAAAAGAAACGAAATTGAGTTATTTGTAGTGAGGTGGATGGACCTAGGGTCTGTCATACAGAGTGAAGTAAGTTAGAAAGAGAAAAACAAATACCGTAGGCTAAGACATATATATAGAATCTAAAAAAAACAAAAAAGGTTCCGATGAACCTAATGACAGGACAGGAATAAAGACGCAGACATAGAGAATGGACCTGAGGACAAGAGGAGGGGGAAGGGTAAGCTGGGCCGAAATGAGAGAGTGGCATTGACATATATACTATATAGCTATATATGTAAAATAGATAGCTAATGGGAAGCAGCTGCATAGCACAGGGAGATCAGCTTGGTGCTTTGTAACCACCTAGAGGGGTTGGAGGGAGGCTCAAGTGGGAGGGGCTATGGGGATATATGCATACATATAACTGATTCACTTTGTTATACAGCAGAAACTAACACAACATTGTAAAGTAATTATACTCATATAAGGATGTTAAAAAAAACGTGCATATATCGTGAGTTTTTCACTTATAATGTGAGAATTTACCCCATGTCATTAAATGTGTTTGGAAAATATGATTGTACATGATGATACATATTTTACATATATTTTGCAAATTAGGTGCCATAGTTTTTTAAATCATTATTCTATTGTTGGACGCCTAGTTTGTTTACAATTTTTACTCTTATCAGTAACTGCTATGAATTTTCTCATCTGTAAATCTTTGACCCCTTCAGAGAGTATTTACTAAGAACGGCAAGTACCTCATTCATCCTTGGAGCTCTCCTGAGCGCTAACAGCAGGAGTGGTGTCACATACGGCGCTTAGCAAAAGCTCATTAACTCCACTCATGGTCTAGATCAGCTTGCATTGGATCCCTATAAAAACCGTCTCTTTAATATTAAGTTTTACGAAATCACGAGACTGTGCCAAATCTAATTAGCATCTATATGAGCTAGGCATCTCACATTTTGTTATATTTAATTTCTGAAATGCTATTAGCAGAAACCATTAAGGCACTAGGGAATCAAAGCACAAGTAATAATTTTTATAAAACACTTTCCAATGAATGTATAGATCATGCATATTTATTCATCTGCTACAGCAACAAAACCCCCTATGCAAAGGATGTCCTTTCAAGAGGAACTGTTTAACAAAACTTAGGCAGTACTAGGTTTAAGCTACCTTCCTGGTGCCTTATATGGTGTTTATCACCATATATGATGTATACCATCTTATGCAAATCATAGCATCGAGTCCAGGTTTGATAGTCAAGTACAAACAGCACACGCATGCACGTGCAGACAGGCACACACACTCACACTCTGCGTATGACAGTAATGCCCCAGTACTGATAGCACGATCAACTGTTAATTCACCAAGGGAAGTAGAACGCCAAGACAGAGGAAACCTACATCCCAAAGCTACTGACTATTGCCTTTGGGGAAAAGCAGAATAACCAAAAACAAAACACTTCTGGAAATCACCTTTAAAGCCTTTTTGGTTTTACCACCACCACAAAGTAGACTGAACCCAAATGGTATTTTAGTATCTGCCCAGCCCTGGGCCCAGAGTTGCTCACAGAATACAGGTTAACTTAACCAAGGTTGAGACTGAATCCATTTACCTCTCATTCTTGCAGGAGTTCTAGAGCTGCTTCCATTCTCTGTGGTTTTACCTGATAGAAACTCATTTTGATATGAGGAGAAGAGATTTGGTCATATTCAATCTAAGGGTATCCTCCTTCCTAAACAATCTAGGGAAAATTGGAGATTTACCATTAAAAAAAAACAAAACCAAGTGTTTTCTATGCATATTCTGTGTGTAGGCTTTTAGATCTATTTAGGTTATACAATTTTACCTTGCAACTTTTACTTCTGAAAGTGCCTGGTTACAGTAACATATAATGTATAAGGCAAAAGTTGTTTCCTGGTCTATTTCTAGCAGCTGATAAAAGAGCCTTTCAGGTCACCTGGCCTGGGATGTGCAGATTGACTTGGTGTGCACCCCAGAGATGCCAGTCCTCCCCTCTGCCCTCTCTCTTAGAGAGCTCACAGTGCCAGAAGAGGCAATCCAATTACCTAGTGACCCCTGACCTTACTTGGCCTCAGTCGATCGAACGCCAGACCCAATATAAATCAATCAGGTTTTCTGCCCCGAGGAGTTGGTAACGTGGTGACTCCATGACTTGAGCTGGCTTGCTGTGTGTTTCTCTTTCTTGTGTTCCCCAAATAGCTTCAAGCACTTCAGCCTCCTGAGTTGTGTAATATCCAAATAAAATGTCGTGAGTGCTGTGGTGGAGACAAATGTCATGTGTTCCACCAAATTTCATCTCCTTTTTTCTCTTCTTGGGTACGCAGGAAGACCGCATTTCCCAGCCTCCTTTCAGTTAAGGTAGAAGTGATGTACGCCACTTCCACACCCGGTCCTTAAAAATGCATAATTCCCCAGCTTTCGCGTTCTCTTCTGCAGTGACCTTAGAGGCCATGTGTTCAAGATGACGTAGCTCTAAGATAGAGAGGAACCTCATGACCCACACCCGACTAAAAGGTTCACTGTGTGAAGCCACTAAGATTCCAGAGTTGACTTGTTACCCCATCCTAGCCTAGCTTATCTTGAAGAATAAAAGCCTCATCCTTGGTGTCGCAGTGGTTGAGAGTCCACCTGCCGATGCAGGGGACACGGGTTCGTGCCCCGATCCGGGAAGATCCCATATGCCGCGAAGCGGCTGGGCCCGTGAGCCGTGGCCGCTGAGCCTGCGCGTCCGGAGCCTGTGCTCCGCAACGGGAGAGACCACAACAGTGAGAGACCCGCGTACCGCCAAAAAAAAAAAAAAAAAAAAAAAAGCCTCATCCCACATAGTATGACAATTCCCAAACCTTTAGAAATATTTCTGAAAATTTCCAAGGACAGGAGAAAGGACTTCTCCTAGTCCTCTTTGCCTTAAATCCTGTAACTTTTGAATTCTTGATGCCTCGGGGGCGTTGCCCTTGCTTTGTATTCTTTTCCCTCCTGCCCCGAAAGGCTTTTCTTCTTTTACTACAAAGCTGTTATATGTTACAATCCTTTTACTGAAAACTTTGAGACAATGAAGCAAAATGTCACAGCACAGAACACAAGACAATTTCAAATTGATTAGACACAATAAAGTTTTATGGCCGTCCCATGGGGGTCCAGGTTAACAATTCTGATACCCCATTGCCTGTGTATTGGAACTGAACAATTAAATAAATATATGGCAGATGGTGAGCCAGGCTTCTCATTGTTGGAGTGAGAGTTTACAGATAATCAAGAAGAGGCTAGAATAATCTGGGAGGTAATGGATTAGAGTTGAAGACATCAGCATGAACTCATGTTTATCCTAATATAGATATATATGGTTACATATAGAAATATTCATAGGTATATGTATATGCATAGGTTAGTATACACACATATATTTCCTTGATGAGGAAACATGTGTGTATACATACATACTCCCCAGCATTGCTGCTGGGGAGTTGTTCTTCCAGGCAAAAGAACAACTCCCCAGCAGCGACGAATATACCTACCGCCCAGATCGTGGTTTCTAATTCTCCAATAAAAGGAATCAGGGCTCCTTGGAGAAATTGCTGATTCTAGGACTGGGGCAGGAAATGTAAAAGATGAGCCTTAAAAGTTCTAGTCTTAAGGAAAAAAATTGTAACTAAGTGTGGGTACGGATGGTAACTAGAATTATTGGGGTGATCATTTCGCAATATACACATATACAGAATTATTATGTTGTACAACTGAAACTGATAGAATGTTATATGTCAAGTATATGTAAAAAAGTAAAAATTTTAAATTTTAATTTAAAAAAGTGAATAGGCAAGTTCTCCAAAATTTGCAAAGCACATATCTCACAGGGAATTTATATATGGAGAACTCCTACTGCTCAAAAGACAAACAGCCCAGTAAGGTGAAGATGCCGGTGCTACAGTACTTTCAGGAAACACGATATAGCCTCTGGAATAGAAAGACATTCTAACATCTCTTATGACACACAAAGCTAGTAAGTCTTTATATCCATCACAGGAGAATGCTTCTTTTCTAAGACCAAGATGAAACAATACAAGGGTAGGGTGGACGATGTTCTCCTTTCCAGACACCATATGTGCATAATATATGGGAAAGAATTAGTCCTGGAAAAAAATCTAACTGCAGTAAAATAATTTTTCTATTCTCTGGAGTCCTGAGATAGCACACTACAAATATTGAGGACATACACATTAAAAATCCATATCGAACTCTATTAATTCAAAGCACTTTAGAAAAAAAAGGGATGAGCTGGGAGCATCTTGTAGTGCTAGAACGTAAGAAAGCACACAGAAAGAAAAAAGAGAACACAAACCCCACAAGAACTGGGTGTGTCAAAGTGATACAGGAGGCTACTGAAAAGAAAAGAGCTCCTAATGGCCAGAGCTGGGCAAAATTTGAGCAATCAAATAAAGTAGTATTGGCATATACCCTGAGAAAACCATAATTCAAAAACAGTCATGTACCACAATGTTCATTGCAGCACTAGTTACAATAGCCAGGACATGGAAGCAACCTAAGTGTCCACTGACAGATGAATGGATGAAGAAGATGTGGCACATATATACAATGGAATATTACTCAGTCATAAAAAGGAATGAAACTGAATTATTTGTAGTGAGGTGGATGGACCTAGAGTCTGTCCTACAGAGTGAAGTAAGTCAGAAAGAGAAAAACAAATACCATAGGCTAACACATATATATAGAATCTAAAAAAAGAAGAAAAAGGTTCTGATGAACCTAGGGACAGGACAGGAATAAAGATGCAGATGTAGAGAATGGACCTGAGGACACGGGGAGGGGGAAGGGTAAGCTGCAATGAAGTGAGAGTGTGACATGGACATATATACACTGCCAAATGTAAAACAGATAGCTAGTGGGAAGCAGCTGCATAGCACAGGGAGATCAGCTCAGTGCTTTGTGACCACCTAGAGGGGTGGGATAGGGAGGGTGGGAGGGAGGGAGACGCAAGAGGGAAGAGATATGGGGATATAGGTATATGTATAACTGATTCACTTTGTTATAAAGCAGAAACTAACACACCATTGTAATGCAATTATACTCCAGTAAAGATGTTACAAAATAATAAAATAGTATTGGATTATAACCCAAAGTATAAAAGAAATATTCATGAGTCCATACTGACATAAACAAATGACTGAATAAATAAATGGGAGAAATAGACAAATGTCTCATGCAGAAAAATTCTCTTTCCAGGTCTGCCCAGTGACCTTGCCTGTCATTACCAGAAATGCCCACTAGGGAGTACCTCAAACAGGCTCCTCCCTCCACCCGCAACCTCTCACCCGCCCCCAGAACACATCTGATGAATCTCTTTTTATCAGGTCGACTGTCTTCCTGGGCTCTGTCATTCTTGTTATGAGCTCAGAATTCTCCCAGCTGTTTTCTGAGCTACTGTGGCTCCCCTGTCGCAGCTCTCAGAGGAAACATGCATTAGGGAGTAGAACTTGCAAACGCATTGCAGAAGTGAGAAGAAGCTGTGGGGATGGAGGGGGCAGCTCTTGCTGGGGGGGCTTTACAACTTTAAAAAAAAATTTTATCTATCATTTTTCTGGATTTGGCGAGAAGGGGTGAGATTTCAGTGTTGGCCATTCTGCCATCTTGAAACTGGTCTGCGCTCTAAAATGTGGAAACAATAGAGTTGTTTCTTTCCTTTCTCCTTAATAGCAATTTTTCCTTCCTATAACCAGCCAAATGCCCCCTGCAAAACCACCGTGTATGGATTGGCAATTTAGTTTCCCAAAATTCAGCTGTAACTGTGCAGGTTTTCCATATTTAAAACTATTTTTTTTTTCTGTCTCTGGTTTCTCAAAGACTCTTTGACCTTACAATTAAAATAGCAATGGCAACTACCAAATGACTGCACTAAAGACCATACCTCTTGACTCAGTGCTGTGAACTGTCATCAGATCCATCACCGATACCTGAGTTCAGAAGAATGGACAGTGTGTGTATTACCCCTGGAGTTGCCATACCCTTCAGAGGGGGGACTCTCCTGCACTTGGGTGGACAACTCGGGTGGACTTGATTTTCTCACAGATATTTCAGTCTGTAATTCTTGATTCTACTGTTATTATTTCAATCTTATAGAAATAGTTTAGGGGAAGGTAGAAAAACAAATATTTGTCAAGCACATCCCACCTGCCTGCTATTTCGTTCCAGACACTTGATCTTTTAAATTTTTCCAACCACCTCATGAGGTAGGAATCACTACTCCCTTCTTTTTTTTATATTTTAAGTAGGTGCAATTTATTTTTATGAAAATTGTGCATTAATAAAGCCATTGAAATCCATATATAACAAATATCTTTCTTCAATGTTCTAGTCTTCTTTTGTGAACCAAAATGCAAAATATTTCTCCTCTATGAATTGGGAAATTGGGATTGACATTCTACCCCCTTCTGATGAATGAGAAACTTGAGTCTTGGAGGTTAAATGAACAGCCGAGGTTGAGCTGCTCATTCAGGGACAGGATTCAAACCCAGCATTCACATCTCTAGAACACACCAAACAGAGAAGTGGATCTATTTAACTGAAACCATTGTGGAAAACATGGTCTCCCAATAATTACTCTTCATTCAGCCCTTATAATATACAAGCTTTATTCCTAATCTTTGTGAAATCTGTAAGGCAGTTATCATCACTGTTTTATGAAGAAGGAAACTGATCCTCAAAGAGATTGATTTGCCTAAAGTCAGTCCCATGGTTGCATAAGGGTGGAACTGAGATTAGAACCCAGGTCCATGTTGTTTCAGAGCTGTGCTTTTTTGGTAAATCAGCTGGCTTCCTGGAACTCACTGATAGTGACTGTTTATTGAGGTCTAATTATATGCCGACACTTAATGGGAGAAATGTTCACATATTGAAGTCTGGGGAAGTCATTCTGGCTTATACATGAGCTAACTTGAATTTTGTGCTAACTAAAACAGCCTGCTTATGGCCTATCAAACATATATTGTACATCTGCTTTAATCACTAAAGAAAAGGGTACATGGACCAGAAGTAAAGAATGTCCATGTTAAAAATAATGACTAAATGCCTCCCTTCTGGGGATGCCAATTCTGGTCCTCCTGTGATGATGACTCCCTTCTTGGCTGCCAAGGCCATACTGACACACTGTGTACGTGCTGATTTTTTTTTTTTTTGAAACCTTGAAGGAAGGTATCCTTGACTTGTTTGATGTTCTTTGTTCTGACAAGATATAAAACGGTACTGAAACCCATGCTTCTCTAGAGCAGTTCCTCAGAGTTATCTGAGAGGCTGTCTCCCAGGCTGTAGTCCTCAGTTTGGCTCAAATAAAACTCTCTTCTGTTCCTATTGTTGTTTGGTTATTGATTATTTGTGTCGACACACTGAGCCATTATCACCCATAAGAATGTAATGAAGTTCCTGGTGTGTTTGCCACTGCACCGCGTGAAAATGCCTGGAAGAGTTTTCCACGTGTGTAGAGTGTGTTTGGAGCGGTCTGACTTAAAATGTGGTGTTCACAGAAGTCCTTTTGGAAATGCCGGAAAATATACCTCAAAGAGACAGGATGTCTTCATCCAGAGCAGCTGAAACTAGAGACAAATAGAGGCTCTGCGTGATTTCAGATTTGGAAGCTGCTGGTACTAAGATCTATGGATAAAATGTATGTTGGCTCCAAATATGCATCCTAAGTGAAAAGTCATAAAGGCAAATTGCATTGATTGATTACAGTCCAACTGCTCCCCCTACATGGGCATCTTTAGGTAAATGTTCTATGGATGGTAACAACGGGATTAAAACATATTTTTAAATTTGATAATGGGGGATGATGGAAAAGTTCTGGAGATGGATAGTGGTGACGGGTGTACAGCAATATGAATGAACTTAATGTACTTAATGCCACAGAACTGTGCACTAAAAATGGTTAAAATGCTAAATTTTATGTTATGTATATTTTACCACAATAAAAAAGTGCACAAATTTAAAAAGTTAAAAATAAGTTTAATGATGAGTAATGATTCCTGTATAACAATGAGGTGGCCAATAATTAATATAACACAGATAGAGCCCCTCCATTAAAAAAATGCATTTTTGGTAACTATTTGAATGATCAAAAATAGGTTTATTGAGGGATAGAATACCAAATTAGGAGCTCAATATGGCTCCAAAGTTAGTGTAATGTTTATTAAAATGGAGATTCTGATGTCAGATATATACTGAAAAGAGAAACATGACAACACAGCCCAGGCCAGAGGGCGTTTCCATGCTCCCTGTCAACAACACCCACAGGTAAATATAGCACTCCATCTTTCGGTCTGGGTTAGCTAAGCGATGGAAGACTTTAGCTGTAAGTCAATCTCTGAATTTAAATGAAATTTAAATCTACCATAGTTAAAAGAATTTCTCTTGAATCACAATCATATATGCTCTGAACATGCTAGAAAATTGCTCACCGTTACCAAACAATATGTAATTGTGTATGCACTCATACACAGTGCTTTGGAGAATAAAGGAAAAGTGCGACGTGGTTCCTCTTCTTAAGAAGCATGTCGTCTAACCTTATTTGCCAAGCAGAAATAGAGACACAGACGTAGAGGACAAATTTATGGATACCAAGGGGGTAAGGGGTGGGGTGGGAGGAATCGGGAGATTGGGATTGACACATATACACTCTTGATACTGTGTACAAAATAGACAGCTGAGGGGAACATACTGTGTAGCACAGGGAACTCTACTTAATGCTCTGTGGTGACCTAAATAGAAGGGAAATCCAAAAGGGAGGGGATATATGTATATATATGGCTGATTCATTTTGCTGTGCAGTAGAAGCTAACACAACATTATAAAGCAACTAGACTCCAATAAAAATTAATTTTAAAAAGTTATAGAAATATTTTGAAAAAATTATAAAATGTAAAGTACTTTAAAAAAAGCAGCATGTCGTCTAGTTAGACACTAGCCTTCCATCAGTTTCTAGAGTAGAACAAGCTCATTCTCTCCTCAAGGACTTTGCATTTGCATCTCCTTTGTCTGAAATGCCAAGCCTCCGTAGGTTTTCACATGTGGCCCTTTCTAGAAACACAGATTGTAGCTCAAAGCCCTACTGAGGGCTTCTTCTCTGAACATCTCATGGAAGGTACTCTGCTTCCCTCTGCTCTACTGATATCATCATCATCTGACTGATTTTCAATCTCCACTCTAGAATATAGCTCCCATACAGACTTTATTATCTGAGTTGTTTACCAATGTGCCCCAGGTCCTAGAATAATGCCTAGCATAAAAGAGGTGCTCAATAAATATTTGAGTTAAATTGAATCAATCGGCTAGGTAGATTCAAATATTTGTTGAATTAAAAGGCTAGGATGAGTGATGTGGCCCACTGACACACAGCTAGGAAGGGGTAAAGCTGGGATGCGAGCTCTGCTTATATCCTGCCTGCCATTATATCTAGGAAACCAAAGTCATAAGTAAGAAAATCTTGGCACACCTGAGATGTAGCCCAGAGGTCAAAGAAGATGAGGAAAGAGAAAAGGTCATGGGGTGTCAGGTGCAAAGCAGAGAGGAAATGGTGAGGGAGAGGGGGCAGGAACAGCCCACTGTACAGAGACATGGCAACTTGACAGGAGAGGGGACAGAGTCGCCAACTCTCTGGACAGCAGGCTTCTCCTCTTCCTCGCCATTTCCTCTTTGCACCTGACAGCCCATGATCTTTTTTTTTTCTTCTTTTTAAGAGACTAGATACTAGATAGTATCTAGTATCTAGATACTAGATAGTATCTAGATACTAGACTAGACTAGATACTCATTAGAGATAGGAATTGATTGTCTAGAAAAGTAATAATTATGAAGGAACTCAAAAAATAATGAAAATTTGGACAATCCAGAAGAGTTCTAAAAAGAAAAAAGTATCTGTAATCATCTCATCCAGAGGAAAAAACATTTAAAATATTTTGATGATTTTAAAAATTGGAATCATTCCATCAGTCATTTTGTACACAGTGCTGGTCGCACATTGTCACAAATATTTCTCTAACTCATCAAAGGATTTTTCAAATATGAATTCATTGACTGTATAACATACTGTATCTAATCTTTAAATATTTAATCTTTTTTTAACTTTTAGGCTGTTTGCAAATGAGAAATTTCAAGCTGAAAATTGCTGCAATGTACATTCTGATTATTCGCTTAGAACAGATTTCTAGAAGTGGGAACAGTAGGTCAAAGAATATATTTTTCAGGTAAAAATTTTGCATTATTATTATTATTATTTTTTGCGGTACATGGGCCTCTCACTGTTGTGGCCTCTCCCGTTGCGGAGCACAGGCTCCGGACGCGCAGGCTCAGCGGCCATGGCTTACGGGCCCAGCCGCTCCGCGGCATGTGGGATCTTCCCGGACCGGGGCAAGAACCCGTGTCCCCTGCATCGGCAGGCGGACTCTCAACCACTGTGCCACGAGGGAAGCCCTGCATTATTTTTTGAAGAAGTAATACCCACACGGTTCAAAAATCAAAATGACATAAAAGGTATGCACTGACAAGTCTTGCTCCTGTCCCTGTCCCTGAGCACCCTATTGCTTTGTCCCCATAGGTAACAATTCCCCCGCCCCCTTTTTCCCTTCCAGTGTTTCTTTCTCAAATATTTATCCTTATTTCCCTCATTCTTACAAAAAAGGAGAATATTTTACACACTTTTCCATGCCTTGCTTTTTTCACCTCATTCTTTCTCCTGGATGTCTCCCCCTATCAGTTTGTAGAGATAATTCTCACTCCTTTTGTCTCCCAGTTGTGCTATGTTCAGTGGTGTGATTGTACCACAATTTATTCCACCAGGACCCTGAGTTGTTTTCCTTTGCTATTATAAACAAAGCTACAATGAATAACTTTGAAGTACACCATTACACAGATATTTGGGAATATCTGTATTTAGATTCCAAAAATTGGATGTCGCGTGACCTCTAGGGTGTGCGGGGCTCCAGGAAAAGTTTTGCAAGGCCCTGGACCTCATAAGCAATTTGAATTTTAAACATTTTACAAAAGTCTTGGGCCCATGTGAAGTATAGCTATATTGATGAAAATTTGGTATAATGAGTAGAAAAGAGGTACTTACATCTTTGTTGATTGTTCAATGAATGCAAAGATTCTTCATAGGGTCCAGGCACTATCTTCTGTGTTCTTTATCGTCAAATGTGTCATTCCTGGCTAATGTCTCCCACTGTGAAGATAAAGAGAGTAAAACTGTTATTACTTGCAATGTGCTGGCTCTTCAGGACCTATTTGTATGGAAACAGTATAGATTTTCTGGCCTCTGCAGTTCCCTAATACCATTTATTTACTGCTGTTTGCGACATTCCTCGTGTTGCCGCATCATCCATCTTACCCCAGTGAATATGGACTTCCAACAGCTTTCTCAAAGGTCGTTCTCGTGCTTTGCTAATGGCAGCCACAAACACTCGTCTTACCAGAGGTGTGCAGGAAACCGTGAACGATAATTTGTTTCCTGATCATATAAAATTTGCCATTTGGAATTCTATAGTGTAAATGCAGAACAAGACGTTTTCCAGCCATGCTGTCTCTTGAACCCTTAGGCTATGGCTACTGCATTTCTAGGTGTGATTTCTTTCAGTGTTGACTGCACCCTGACAAAGATTCAAATTTTTGTCAGGCTCTGGAAACTTCTCCTAGGTCCATCTTTGCACTTCCTTGTAAAACCCAGTTTTAGCAAGAACTCTAAGTCAGTTTAACCAGAACCCCTTACCCTTGATATCTGATCACTCTCGATATCTGATGGGTTCTTCATCCTCCACCTTCTCCCAGGCAGTGTTTGATCACCCTGGCCTGTCTTCAGCAAAGAATCCCGTTAGGTCAGTTTAGCCAGAATTGCTCTTATTCCTGATGTTTCCTCGTAGTAATTTCCCATCCACTCACACCCACCCTGCTCTTTTGCTTGTGCTGTATTTGGAGTTGAGCCCCACCTCTCTCCCTCACTGTAAAATCCCACTGCAGTTGTCCCTGTATCTATCACGATGGGCCTGAGTCAAGACGACACCTCACCATCTTCAACAAGTGTCGTTGGATGTTTTGTTAACAACCCCTGCCTTTCACACACTGTCACCAGTGGGGAGCCTAGGCGAGGGCCCAGGAGCATATTGAGAAGAATGGTCCCGTCCACACAGTGAATGTCTGTCCAGTACAATTTAAGACTGACGTGGGAGAGCACGGCAGTACCACATCAACTGGAGGCAAGAAAGGACACCCATTGGAAGGGCCAATTGTGGAGTCTTCTGGGGAGAAAGCAGTGGCCACCCCGGAGGACTGCCTGACATACAGCATGGAGCCTGTAGGAGGGTGGGGAGAACCCTCCTGGCTGCAAGCAGTGGGGGCAGAGAGTAAAGGATGCCTGCCACCGCCTCCCCACATTTGGATGTTCTAGGCCAGAAATGATGCTGCAATCACAATGCTGACGAAAGAGATCTGAGGTTCGAGTCCAAGGACTGTCTGCTTCTGGCAACTGGAGCCCATACAGGACCAGATTCAGGTTGGGCAGCCTACCCGGATGGCACTGCTGATCTTGGCTATTTCCAGGTACCAGAGGGGGACTTAGAAGTAAAATCTGAGGAAGCAGGGGTGGGTGAACTTTTTTGTGCGTAAGGTCCAGCGAGTAAATACTTTCGGTTTTGCAGGTTGTTTGGTCTCTTTGTCAGCTACTCAATTCTGCTGTTATAGAGGAAAAGCAGCCAAAAATATTTGGTTACAGTAAGCAAATGGGCATGGCAACAATCTAATAAAACTATTTACAAAAATAGGCAGTGAACTGGATTCAGCCCACTGGCCATACCTTTATAATCACTGCACGTGGCAGAGGGCTCAGGGCAGGGGCTTCACTTGCCTGGGTCTGATGGTGGGACTATAGGGTCAAATGGTAAGTGCATCTGTAATTTTACTAGATATGGCCAGATTCCCCTGTACAGAGTTATCATCTTATCATGGTAAATTTATCATTTACCACTAACAATTTTGTCTGTTTCCCTACAGCCTTGCCAAGAGAATGCTGACTTTGTATTTTTGCCAATTTGATAGGTAAAAAGTGGTATCTCAGGGTGGTTTTTTTTTTTTTAAGGGATTAGCTTGGGAAGAGTGAGGGGAAGAGCTTTCAAAGATATGGGTGCAGCACAGGCAAATGCCCTGGGGAAGTAAACAGGTTGTCCAGTTGAAGAAATTTTTTAAAATGTATTTATTTTTTATTTAATTTATTTTTTTGGCCCTGCTGTGCGGCATGCGGGATCTTCCCTGACCAGGGATGGAACCCATGCCCCCTGTAGTGGAAGTGCAGAGTCTTAACCACTGGACCACCAGGGAAGTCCCAGTGTGGTTTTAATTAGCACTTCTTTTATTTTGAGCAATTATTGAGCATCTATTTGGTTTTTACGATGAACAATCTGTCTTTGGGTATTATACTATTGGGTTGTTGGTCTTTTTCTTCCTGATTTACAGAAGTTCTTTATATATTAAGATTAGCCCTTAATGTGTATTCTGTAGTTGTTGGAATAGTGGTCTATACATGTCAATTAGGTCAAAGAGGTTGATACTGTTGTTCAAATGTTTAAGATACCTAGTAGTCAAGTGGAGTTGTTCAGCAGGCATTTGGAAATACAAATGTGTTTCCTTAATTTCTCTTTCTGAGCTTTCATTGTTAGTGTATAGAAATGCAAGAAATTTCTGTGTATTAATTTTGTATCCTGCAACCTTACCAAATTCATTGATGAGCTCTAGTAGTTTTCTGATAGCATCTTTAGGATTCTCTATGTATAGTATCATGTCATCTGCAAACAGTGACAGTTTTACTTCTTCTTTTCCGATTTGGATTCCTTTTTTCTTCTCTGATTGCTGTGGCCAGGACTTCCAAAACTATGTTGAATAAAAGTGGTGCAGAGTAGACATCCTTGTCTTGTTCCTGCTCTTAGAGGAAATGCTTTCAACTTTTCACCGTTGCGTATGATGTTAGCTGTGGGTTTGTCATATATGGCCTTTATTATGTTGAGGTATGATAAAACCTGGAGATAAAAACTCTGGAGAGTTTTTATCATAAATGGGTGTTGAATTTTGTCAAAAGCTTTTTCTGCATCTGTTGAGATGATCATATGGTTTTTATTCTTCAGTTTGTTAATGTGGTGTATCACACTGATTGATTTGCTGATATTGAAGAATACTTGCATCCCTGGGATAAAGCCCACTTGTCCTGATCCTACTTCATCAGGACTTCCTTGGTGGTCCAGTGGTTAAGACTTCACCTTACAATGCAGGGGGTGTGGGTTCAATCCCTGGTTGGGGAGCTAAGATCCCACATGCCTCATGGCCAAAAACCCAAAACATAAAACAGAAGCAATATTGTAACAAATTCAATAAAAATTTAAAAAATTGTCCACATAAAAAAAAGTCTTTAAAATAAAATCCCAGTTGATCATGGTGTATGATCCTTTTAATGTATTGTTGGATTCGGTTTGGTAGTATTTTGTTCAGGATTTTTGCATCTATGTTCATTAGTGATATTGGCCTGTAATTTTCTTTTTTTATGGTATCTTTGTCTGGTTTTGGTATCAGGGTGATGGTGGCCTAATAGAATGAGTTTTGGAGTGTTCCCCTGTAATTTTTTGGAATAGTTTCAGAAGGATAGGGGTTAACTCTTCTCTAAATGTTTGACAGAATTCACCTGTGAAGCCATCCGGTCCTGGACTTTTGTTGGAAGTTTTTAAAATCAGTTTCAATTTCAGTGCTTGTGATTGGTCTGCTCATATTTTCTATTTCTTCCTGGTTCAGTCTTGGAAGATTGTACCTTTCTAAGAACTTGTCCATTTCTTCCAGGTTGTCTATTTTATTGGCACAAAGCTGCTTGCAGTAGTTTCTTATGATCCCTTGTATTTCTGTGGTTTCAGTTGTAACTTCTCCTTTTTCATTTCTAATTTTATTGATTTAAGCCATCTCCATTTCTTTTCTTCATGAGTCTGGCTAAAGGTTTATCAATTTTATTTTTTCAAAGAACCAGCTTTTAGTTTCATTGACCTTTTCTATTGTTTTCTTCATTTCTATTTCATTTATTTCTGCTCTGATATTTATGATTTCTTTCCTTCTACTAACTTTGGGTTTTGTTTGTTCTTCTTTCTGTAGTTGCTTTAGGTGTAAGGTTATGTTTTTCTTGTTTCCTGAGGTAAGACTGTATTGCTATAAACTTTCCTTTTAGAACTGCTTTTGCTGCATCCCATAGGTTTTGGATCGTTGTGTTTTCATTTTCATTTGTCTCTAAGCATTTTTTGATTTCCTCTGTGACTTCTTCAGTGATCTATTGGTTGTTTAGTATGGAAATACAAATGTGGAACTCGGGTGAGAGTCTAGACTGAGAAATTTAGGAATAATAGGTATAGATGGCATTTGAAACAATGAGATAGGTGAGGTCACCTAGGGATAAAAAATAGAGAAATGGTAATAAAAACTGAGCTGTAGGTCATTCCAACACTTAGAGATTGAGAGGTGGAGGAACCACCAGCAAGACAGAGAGGAGGCTTCCAGCAGTGCAGAAAAGAAAGCAAAAGGCAGATGTTTTTGTAAGCCAAGTGAAGAAAGTATTTCAAGGAGGAAGGAGACTCTGTCATATACCTTTAGAGGCTGAGTAAGATGAGGATTTTTATTGAGAACTGATCTCTGGATTTGCAACATGGAGACTGCTGGTGACCCTGACGGGGGTACTTTCAGTAAAGTGGCGGGGACAAAAGCCTGATCTCCCAGAGAGTGAAGTGATTAGTGAAATAGAGGAGGCTGCTGGGCAGTTGAGGGTTAACTTGATGTCTGAGGTTATGAATGTAAAGATCTGTCCTAGCAGTCATGGGTTCTTCATGAACCATATTCAGCTGTTCAAATGTAGGCAAAGGATAGGCAGAGAGCTGTATTTAACCAGAGCTGTCCAATAAGTATGAAGGAGGCAGTTGAGGATGTATTGGTTGATGGGCCAAGGAACCTAAGCTGAATAATGAGGAGAGAACCTAACAGTGAAAAAGTGGTAAAGCAATGGAGTGGAGCTCTAGGTATGGTCAAAGCCCAATTTATTATGCTCATAAACACAACGTATATACACGGACCACACAGTCTCTTCTGGGTGAGTTCCACACAGGCTCAGTGTTCATCTGGTTTATCAAGAAGTAAGTACAACAAGGCTGGGTAAATACATCTTAAATTTTATTATTTGGTTTACAACAATTCAGAGATGGCAGATGCCTTTTATAAATGGGTATACTATACTAGAGCTATATTATAAGGCAAGGAAGCCCAATTACTGAAAGGCCCTTCAAAATGTACTTCACTTGGCTACATCATTGATAGTCTACGTCGTGGAATTTTTGATGTCTCCCAGAAGATACATTACCATCAGTTTCTATTGTATTAGGTTCTAAGAAACTTTATTTTTTAAAGAAAAAAATAATTGTAGGGAAAAATAAAAAATGTCTTTGAAAAGACTATCTGTATTTAAATAAAGTGCCTGATAAATTCATGAAGGGAAGAAGTTCAGAAAGCAAACTTACGTTGTATAAAAATAAATATTGTGAATTCGCTGTACGTAAGACCGATAATAAATGATTTTTGTAGGTAGGCAAAGTTATCTTATTGGTTCCATACTTATGTGAAGGCTTTCAAAAAACCGGTAAAATTTTTTAAAAGGAATTTAAACCTCTTTTATAAATTAATTCAGCTGATTGGTGACTGATTTTTCCATGTCTTTATTTTTTTCCCCATTACATGTCTTTTAGACATTTTGTTGCTGTAACCAAGATTGGGTAGCAAAAGAGAGAGGGGACAGAACTCGTATCAGTCATCCTAGTTATCTATTAGCATCTCATGGAAAATGGCTAGATCTGGGAAGGGTGGTGGCAATTAAATATTCTATGAAATAAGGCATTGTTTCTTCTTCCAAAGTATTCATTTATCTTTGATTTCCTTGGTCTTAGGAACTTGAATAATTTAGAGTTGGCTATACTTACCATCAAGATATATTAAATGAAGATTTCCCTGTCTGAAATTGGAGAGATGTAGCAATACTCTATTCTACTTTAGAAAATCCTGTTTCTCTAGTTGATTTCCTCTCAGTTAATGAGTTAGGTACTCTTGGTACATTTGGAGGGTCACAGAAATAGCACTGGCTTAGGAGACTGGAGACCTGTACTTAATCACAATGTGGGTACTCTGTAGCTGTGCAACATTAAAAATGTACCTTCTCTGATTTTCAGTTTCTTCTGCTGTAAAATAGAGATAGGAATATCTACCTGACCTATTTCACATGTACTGTTGTGAGTACTAAATAATACATGTATTTGAATGTGTTTTGGAATATGTAATGCACTAAAGTTGTTGGTAAATGCTTTAAAAATGTGGTTTGCTGTGCACTTGTTTAGGTTAAAAAAATGAAAATAGAAATCACTGGGAAACATAAATCCTTCTGAATCATATAGCCCAAATGTAAATAAGTAATTTACAAATGCTTTACAATAAAATCAAAGAAATTATTCATGGATATTTTAAAAATAAAAAATCTTGCAGCTAAATATTCATCAACTTAATCATTCTTTCCTTTATAAGAATGTTCACTATGTGACAATATAACTCTCCAAAGGAGAAATTCTATAATTAGTTCAGTTCTCTGCCTCAGCAGCTTCATTATAAGGCAGAAGAGTGGAATAAAGTTTCAAAATAAGCAAAAATATATAACTCTAAACCACAGTCCCCTTATTTTAAAGAGCTTAATAGGAACACTTCCCCCAATATATTTATAAACAACCTACTACTTATATAATGTTAACACTAATTGACAACTTAAACCACACGATCAAAGTCGATGTGCATTTCTTCTTCCCTTTATCAGTTAAATTATTAAATATCTGACAGTCTTGAGAGATTCCACTGCATTTTTAAAAAAATGAACTATATGTAATATAAAAATGCTTACCTATTGAATGACTAAGGTGTTGGTCAAGTGTTCAGAATACAATCAGAGTTTTAGAAAAATATTTGAGAAACATAGCAGTGTACCTGATAGTCTCCCACGTAGAAATCAGCCTGTGCAAACAGATGATGTGCACAGGCATGAAAAATAACCAAAGTAACCCCACCGATTTCTCCTTTAAAATGGTAAGCCTACCAGTTTCAATCAAGCTCTTAAGAGGAGCGAATGAATCATTTGCTCATTCTAAATCTTATGATAGCTTGGTTATATTAAATGGTACAGTTTTTTTTAATGAAAAGAAAGTATTAATTATAAGGTAGGTAACAAATACTAAATTCTGGCCAGTAGCAAAATTTTTGCAGCGCATGACAAAAGCATACCAGTAAAATGCGCTAAAGAATAACCACAGAATGCTAATATCCCACTATGATCTTGCTATCAACAATTTTTAGCAAAGATTTAGCTCTCCATCAAAAGCTTCTGTCTCTCTCTTTCACACCACACACACACACACACACACACACACACACACACACACAAGCACGCACGATTTCTCACACCATCTTGTTTCTACAAACACAGCTCAGGTTATCTTATTTTGGACTATTAAGTCTTCAGAAAAAGATCAACATTCTTTCAACAAATCAATGATCAAAAATGACCCACTGATGGGACGTCCCTGGCGGTCCAGTGGTTAGCACTCTGAGCACGGGTTTGATCCTTGGTCGGGCAACTAAGAGCATGCCACACGGCATGGCCAAAAAAAAAAAAAGACCCATTGCTTTCATTAAAGGCCATTCTGTGTTTAAAGGGTAGCCTGCCGAGAACTTGCAGAGTTGAAATTAAATTAGCATCAGCACAGGGATTCATAAAAACAGGTAAAAGTGAGTTTATCTCACACTCAGCAGAACATACTGAGGTCAGGTTAGGAGCAAAGTAATTGATAAATGGATCCTCAGCTGGCAGAGAGGTGGGCATAGTTAGAACTGTTACAAGCTTGGTTGGGCTCCTTTCATTTTAAAGTCTGCTTTGCAGTACAACACATCTGTGAGACAAGAAAGGCTAAACCAGAACTCTGTTTCCTTTAACGTGGCATTATGAGTTAAACAGTAATACATTACATTTCTGCTACGTCTGTGGTTTTAAAATTATTCATTGTAAACATCCTATATTCTTTCCTATTTATTTCAGAGCTTGAGTCTATGTCTATGTCAAATTATCATTTATTCTATGAAAACCAGCACAAATACTGTTCATTCTGGTTTCAGCACAAATTCTTTAAAAATAAAATGTTAAGGCCATTTAATGGAATCAGGGCCAACTGAAGATTACCCTTGCAGAAGACAAACTACTGAAATAAAAATTTTGAAAAAGAGCTATAAGTGGGTGTCTTTGTGTTTTCCTTCTTGGTAACTTGAGAGCGGTTTGTAGGATTTATTAGTCTCCAACATCTCCATCTCGATCTCCGATAAGCCAAAGAAAATGAAAACTTAAGGCTAACAAGGCTGTCCCGAGCAGATCACCCAGTGCCGTCAGATAGGGGATGGAGAAGCTATCCGGGTCCTTTCCTTTCCTCCAGAAATGATGGACCATCCAGTCAGCAATCCACAGCAAGGTAAACACCTAGAAGAGAGCACCAAAGGTTACTCCTGTCGCCTGGACAGTCCTAGCCCAGTAAACACGGCCATAAGCCTAAGCCACTGCTCTCTGAAGGGAACAGAATGCGTCTAAGTCAAGAACCTCACTGGAAAAGAAGAAAGAGTTAATTGACTGTAACATTTTCTTTTCACAGGAAAATACTATGTATTGCTGCAATTAATATTTTTCTTCCACTTGTCACATATATCTTCTCATTTTCTTCTAGCCTTCCCCAAACCACCATGTTCCTTATATTTAATAGTATTGTACATTTTGCCAAACCACTGTTGTTTCAACTTCTTCCTATATGATAAATCTGTGAAGAAAGAAGAAGACATACAAAGAAGGAAATAAAAATAAGGAATAACATTCTCCTATTGCAGGTACAATCAAATAAAATAAAGATGGAGAACCGACCATTTGCTTACTAATTATAAGGCCATTGGTGGCTTGTCAAGGAAAACTTCGTTTCAATGGTAAGAACAGTCACCAGAACGTAAGGGCACTGAGGAATGACTTGTTGATACAGATACAGATATATTTATAGATAGGTAGGGTCAAAATATTTCAAAGGGCTATTCAAACACTAAGGTGATATAAGTAAGTATTTTCTAGGATATCAGGAATATTAAGACCTTTGTAATGCTTTGAATTTTGGGATCAGATAAATGATTTTTTTCTTTCATCCATTTAGAGTAAGAGGATTCTCTAGTTTTCAAACACCTGAAGTATTAAAAGGGATTTGGGATTAGAGAGGTTAATATTCACTGGTTTGAGACAAGTTGGCAAATACAGGATACTGGTTAAGAGCATATTTCTATACCTGCTGGCTAACTATAGGCAAGTTACTTAACCTCTTTATGTCTCTAAATGAACATTAGAGATGATAATGGCATCTACTCTCATGAGCATGTTGTGAGGATTAAATAATAGACTGAGTAATTCAGTGCCTGGCACACAATACACTTTCAACAGACGCCTGCCATTAGCTGATTTTAACCGTGTCATTGCTATTACTTTGCTATTTGTGGTAGTGAGAACACTGGTACGTATAGGAGGAAGCCCGCCTAGGTCTAGCCGAGCCCAGGGCCTGTGACCTTTTACTACTCTGACAAGTAGGCCATGAAGGTGAGGTGTCTGCCTTGGGTTCCAAACTTCTGTGCTGTGGTTTAGCTCTGACACCTTTACCAGGAAGGACGGTGGCTTGTCCAAGCTGAGAGCCATATACTTAATCCAAAGGAGGGAACTTCACATGTCTTTGGACATCAGTCAGAGAGAGAGGTTGTACTTTAAGTCCTGTTTTCTTTTGTATGAGGCTGGTTCTTCCTTAGTGTTTCATGGCAAAGGCTGTTTTGGAATCATATTGTCCTGTTCTTCAGGACAATCTGTTTTGCGTGTGGAGGAAGCATGGAATGTTAGAAATAATCCTGGATTTGGAAGTCATAAGATCTGGATTTGATTTCCACTTTGGCCATTTATCAGCTATATGACTCTGGGCAAGCTTCTTACCATTAACCCTCAATTTCCTCATTTGAGGAGAACAAAACCAAAACGGGCCTCATATCTGCCACACTTACTTTGAGATAATTAATAAGAGCCTCAGTTTAGGAAGATGAAGAGAAACGTAAAAAGGCAGCACAGTCTCAAGTTACATTAATAAAAGCATAGTGTACAGACCGAGAGAGTGTCACCCACTGGACCCTGGATGGGTCAGGCCACAACTCGGCAGTGTGTTAGGAACTTGTTAACCCCTGTGCTTCCAGCACCTAGCAGAGTGACTAGCTCACAAAGTAGACCCTTGATATCTGATTGAGGGCATAAAAATCATCGGGAGACAAGGTCATTCATATAAGGGACTCCTATGAGAACAAGAACTGTTTGTCCTGGGCAAGGAGGGCAGGAGATGTAAACTTAAGAAGGTTATTGTGTCAGGAGACACTGGCTTATAACACACAGTGTCATAGGGTAGAGTTTTAGGGTAAAGGGTAAAAGTTACCAAAAGTTACCAAAACAACTTAAAAAAAAAAAACAATTTGGGCTGTCTATATATGTAACGAATTATGTAGTAAACTCTGTATTACTGGAGTATATGAAGGTTCAATAAAGAAATTTTTTGATTGTGTGAGTAATATGTGCTGGAGGAAACAAAATTTTTAAAGAGAATGAGGGTAGCTATTTTCTCTGGGATTGGCAGGAAATACAAACAAATAAATCCATATTGTATATTTTTTATAACATTATGTATTTATATATTAATAATATGAGTATATTTATATAAATTTATATAACATACATCATACATATGTGATATATAATTTACTAATTCGTGGTATAACATTCACACTGAATGGGAGATTTGTCTAGAATGGGGGTTGGCAAACTATAGCCCATGGGCCAAATTCAACCTGCTGCCTGTTTTTTGTAAATAAAATTTTATTGGAACACAACTCTACCCGTTTGCTTACTTATTGTGTATTTAGTCTATTATTTAATCCTCACAACCTTCTTATTAAGTAGGTACTGTTATCATCTCTAACGCTCACTTGGAGAAGGTGAGTCAGAGAGGGTAAGAAACCTGTTTTAGTACTACGATGACATAATTATGTAGTTGGGACAGAGACCATATGGTCCACAAACACAAAACAGAACTAAAATGGCATCCTTACCTCATACTCCCAAATAAATTCCAGGTAAAGACAAATATAAAAAGCAATACTTGGACTTCCCTTGTAGCACAGTGGTTAAGAATCCACCTGCTAATGCAGGGGACACGGGTTCGAGCCCTGGTCTGGGAAGATCCCACATGCCGTGGAGCAACTAAGCCCATGCACCACAACTACTGAGCCTGTGCTCTAGAGCCCACAAGTCACAACTACTGAGCTGGCGCACCTAAAGCCCGGGCTCTGCAGTAAGAGAAGCCACCATAGTGAGAAGCCCGCGCAATGGAACAAAGAGTAGCCCCTGCTCGCCGCAACTAGAGAAAGCCCGCGTGCAGCAATGAAGACTCAACGCAGCCAAAAATAGATAAATAAATAAATTTATTAAAAAAAAAACAACAACAATATCTGCCTAGGTATATCTTACCAAAAAAAAAGCAATACTCAAAAAGTTTTATAAGAAAATGTAAGAGAAGGTCTTTAAGACCTTGATGTAGGGAATGATTTCATAAATAAAATGCATAATATATTAAAGGAACTGTTTATAACTTACATTAAAGATTCCTGTGGTTCAATAAATACCATAAATAAAAGTTAAAAATCATGCCCCAGGCTTGGAAAAAAATCTCTTCACTACACATAACTGACAAAAAAATTAGTATTCAAATACTAAGAGAATATCCAGAGAACTCCTACAGTTCATTAGAAAAAGAAACAATTCAACAGAATAGAAGAGGAAACCTAAAGCTCTAATAAACATATGAAAAGATGCCCAACCTCACTAATAATATGGGGATGCAAATTAAAACCACACTAAACTCCATTTCATATCCATCTGACTGACAGAAATCACCTTTTAAACAACAATAATAGTGAACATTGTTTTTGAAATGGCACTTTATGGGGCCATGCGGTATTCAAAGAGGTTAACGTGTATGAACTGATTTAATTTTCAAAACATCTCTGTAAAATGCTATCGATTTTTACTATCCCTCTTTGAGGTATGAGGAAACAAAGGCATTTATAGAGTATGAGAAGTCTGCCCAAGATCACGCAGCTCATAGGGAGTCAGGCTCAAACTCATCCACTCAAGTTTAGTCTAACACTAAAGCCCAAGTTCTCATCCATCAGTGAAGTACATTGTCTTGGTAAAAAAGAACTCCACATTGGCAACATGCACAATTATTAATACTCTGGAGAGCAATGTGGCACTGCGTGTTAAGTGTGAAGATGTGCAGTTCCTTAGTTCAGCAATTCCACTAGAAACAATGATTTTTTCCCCTCTTGCAACCCTAAAAGGATAAAACTATGTAGGCTAGAGGAGGCTAGCCTAAGGGGCTCTGCTGGGCCCAGGTCCCATGTGGCTACCCAAGGACCAGGAAGATCAATATCTTGGTGTACTGTATGCATGCATACTAAGAGAGATGTGCAAGGATATTCACTGCATCACTGTTGTAAAAGCCGAAAATTGGAAATAAACTGAAATGTCTATTGAAACAAAAAGGGCTAAGTTAACTCTTAGGTCATACAACTGAACACTTATATAGAAGCTAAAATGAATGAAACAGAGGGACTTCCCTGGTGGCATAGTGGATAAGACTCTGCGCTTCCAATGCAGGGGGCACAGGTTCGACCCCTGGTCATGGAACTGGATCCCACACGCATGCTGCAACTAAGAGTTCTCATGCCACAACTAAGGAGCTGGCAAGCTCCAACTAAGGAGCCCTGGAGCTGCAACTAAGGAGCTGGCAAGCCACCACTAAGGAGCCCATGTGCTGCAACTAACACCTGGTGCAACCAAATAAATAAATATTTGAAAAATAAATAAATAAAATGAATGAAAAAGCTACATGAATTAATATGAGTATGTCTCAAAAGCGTAAGGCTGAATGAAAAAAGCAGTATAAATAAATGATTCTAATAGGTTTATAAATATTAAAAATACATTATTTATAGATACACACATCTGTAGCAATAGTATAAAAACATGCATGGCAACGATACATACCAATTTAGAATGCTAATAACTGCTAGGAAGAGAATGAAATAAGACCAGGAAGGGATATCTAGGAGGCACCAACCATAGGTATGATGTATTTTTATTGAGCATTTTGAAATAGTTGCTTAAATAATTTGCTAATGGTTGATAAAGCTGGGTGGTAATTACATGGTTATCTTATTTCCTATCATTTCCTGTACATTTGTGTTTCGTAATACAAAGTGTAAGCAGCTGGGGCAGCGGCAACTCACTGACCAGGGCTGCCCGGGCTACTACTTAAATACCTACCCAGGGGGATGCCTGAGAAAGGAAGGCAGTAAGTGTGCCCTGTAGAATCCATGACAAGCTTGGACTTGTAAGGACCAAGTAGCGCTGAGGCTAACACCAAAGGATTATTTTAAAGTCTGTGAATGACTTTTCACAAAGATGGCGCCGCAAGGGAAGAAGGAAGCCCCTGACCTCCCAAAGCTGAAGCCAAAACAAAGGCTTTGAAGGCCAAGAAAGCAGTGTTGAAAGGCATCCACAGCAACAAAAAAAGATCTGGATGTCATCCGCCTTCTGATGGCCCAAAACACTGTGGCTCAGGAAGCAGCCCACATATCCTCAGAAGAGCGCCCCTAGGAGAAACAAGTTTGACCACTACGCCATCACCAAGTTGCCCCTCACCACTGAGTCAGCCATAAAGAAAACAGAAGACAGTAACACGCTGGGGTTCACTGTGGACGTCAAGGCCAACAAGCACCAAATTAAACAGGCTGTGAAGAAGCTCTATGACACGATGTGGCTAAGGTCAACACCCTGATCAGGCCTGACCAAGAGAAGAAGGCATATGTTTGACTGGCTCCTGACTACGATGCTTTGGATGTTGCCAACAAAACTGGGATCATTCAAACTGTGTCCAGCTGGCTAATTCTAAATATAAAAGTTTTGACTATAAAAAAAATAAAAGTCTGTGAATGGAGTAAGCAAATGTCTGCAATCTCTCATCGTTCTTTCAACTGTCCTGCCCAGGTGGGAGAATAAAGGGATGTATTCTAGAGAAACTGAATGGGAACGACTCAGGTCTCAAGGATACCAGACACTACGAGGTACTGGCAGAGGATGAGGATGAACTGGAAGTCTGCACAGTTAACAGTGGGATTCTTTCAGACCTTTATTTTGTTCCAAGAACAGAGGCAGGCGGGAGTATAACTCCCCAGAGAGGAGGTTAGATGTTCAAACTTGGAGGGCTCCCCGTGAAATGGCCAACTACCCCAGATCCTCCACAGTAAAGTGCCCAGTCAACAGCCTTCTCCCACCTCCAAGCTACTTAACCTCTCCATGCCTCAGCTGCCTTCCTGTACAATAGGGAAAACAGTCCCTCTCTCATAGAGATGATGAGATGAGCATTAAACAGGGAAGAGCACTTAGAACAGTGCGGGACACATAGAACATAATAACTATTTGCTATGAATTAAAAGAAACCAGGTCATATATGAGTAACAAGAATCTGACTCTTCAACAGCTGCACTAGTAGAAAAGGGAGCAATACCTTCAAAATCCTGAGAGAAGAGTATTTCCAGTCTATAAGTCTGTGCCCAATTTATCAACTGAGTGTTGAGGGTAAACTACAGTCAACTTAAGACATGCAGGCACTCAGAAAAATTATCCCATGTTCTCTTTGGAACTTTCTTAAAAACGTTTTGATGCAAAATGAGGGAGAAAACCAAGAAAGAGAAAGACCTGAGATCCAGAAAATAGAAGTGCCAACCTAAGAGAGAGTGAGGGAAACCTCCAGGGGAAGAGCTGTGCAGTGGGCTGGCGACAGAGTCCAGACAGAGCTAGAGGGTGGACGGCTCTGGAAATGAAGTCCCAGGATAAAGGCAAATTGGTAAATTATCTGAAATAACAGAGTTCGGGGAAGGGACTAATTATAGGTGGGTGATAGTTGTGACGGAACACTTGAAAAAAATTAAGGATAGGGCTTCCCTGGTGGTGCAGTGGTTGAGAGTCCACCTGCCGATGCAGGGGACATGGGTTTGCGCCCCGGTCCGGGAAGGTCCCACATGCCGTGGAGCGGCTGGGCCCGTGAGCCATGGCCGCTGAGCCTGCGCGTCCGGAGCCTGTGCTCTGCAATGGGAGAAGCCACAACAGTGAGAGGCCCATGTACCGCAAAAAAAAAAAAAAAAAAAAGATACATGCACCCCTATGTTCACAGCGGCACTATTCACAATAGCCAAGACGTGGAAACAACCTAAATGTCCACTGACAGATGAATGATTAAATGCTCCAACCAAAAGACACAGACTGGCTGAATGGACATAAATACACGACCCATATATATGCTGTCTACAAGAGACCCACTTCAGACCTAGGAACACATACAGACTGAAAGTGAGGGGATGGAAAAAGATATTCCACGCAAATGGAAATCAAAAGAAAGCTGGAGTAGCAATTCTCATATCAGAGAAAATAGGCTTTAAAACAAAGGCTATTACAAGAGACAAAGAAGGACACTACATAATGATCAAGGGATGAATCCAAGAAGAAGATATAACAATTGTAAATATTTATGCACCCAACATAGGAGCACCTCAGTACATAAGGGAAATGCGAACAGCCATAAAAGGGGAAATCGACAGTAACACAATCATGGTAGGGGACTTTAGCACCCCACTTTCACCAATGGGCAGATCATCCAAAATGAAAATAAATAAGGAAACACAAGCTTCAAATGATACATTAAACAAGCTGGACTTAATTGATATTTATAGGACATTCCATCCAAAAACAGCAGATTACACTTTCCTCTGAAGTGCTCATGGAACATTCACCAGGATCAATCGTATCTTGGGTCACAAATCAAGCCTTGGTAAATTTAAGAAAATCGAAAGAGTATCAAGTATCTTTTCCGACCACAATGCTATGAGACTATATATCAATTACAGGAAACATACCTTTAAAAAATACAAACACATGGAGGCTAAACAATACACTACTTAATAACCAAGGGATTACTGAAGAAATCAAAGAGGAAAACAACAAATACCTAGAAACAAATGACAATGAAAACATGACGACCCAAAACCTATGGGATGCAGCAAAAGCAGTTCTAAGAGGGAAGTTTATAGCAATACAAGCCTACCTCAAGAAACAAGAAACATCTCAAATAAACAACCTAACCTTACACCTAAAGCAATTAGAGAAGGAAGAACGAAAAAACCCCAAGTTAGCAGAAGGAAAGAAATCATAAAGATCAGATCAGAAATAAATGAAAAACAAATGAAGAAAACAATAGCAAAGAACGATAAAACTAAAAGCTGGTTCTTTGAGAAGATAAACAAAATTGATAAACCATTAGCCAGACTCATCAAGAACAAAAGGGAGAAGACTCAAATCAATAGAATTAGAAATGAAAAAGCAGAAGTAACAACTGACACTGCAGAAATACAAAAGATCATAAGATTTTACTACAAACAACTATATGCCAATAAAATGGACCACCTGGAAGAAATGGACAAATTCTTAGAAAAGCACAACTTCTGAGACTGAATCAGGAAGAAATAGAAAATATAAACAGACCAATCACAAGCACTGAAATTGAGACTGTGATTAAAAATTTTCCAACAAACAAAAGCCCTGGACCAGATGGCTTCACAGGTGAATTCTATCAAACATTTAGAGAACAGCTAACACCTATTCTTCTCAAACTCTTCCAAAATATAGCAGAGGGAGGAACACTCCCAAACTCATTCTACGAGGCCACCATCACCCTGATACCAAAACCAGACAAAGATGTCACAAAGAAAGCAAACTACAGGCCAATACAACTGATGAACACAAAAGCAAAAATCCTCAACAAAATACTAGCAAACAGAATCCAGCAGCACATAAAAAGGATCATACACCATGATCTAGTGGGGTTTATTCCAGGAATGCAAGGATTCTTCAATACACGCAAATCAATCGATGTGATACACCATATTAACAAATTGAAGGAGAAAAACCATATGATCATTTCAATAGATGCAGAAAAGGCTTTTGACAAAATTCAACACCCATTTATGATAAAAACCCTCCAGAAAGTAGGCACAGAGGGAACTTATCTCAACATAATAAAGGCCATATATGACAAACCCACAGCCAACATCATTCTCAGTGGTGAAAAACTGAAACCATTTCCATGAAGAACAGGAACAAGACACGGTTGCCCACTCTCACCACTATTATTCAACATAGTTTTGGAAGTTTTAGCCACAGCAATCAGAGTAAAAAAGGAAATAAAGGAATCCAAATCAGAAAAGAAGAAGTAAAGCTGTCACTGTTTGCAGATAACATGATACTATACATAGAGAATTCTAAAGACTCTACCAGAAAACTACTAGAGCTAATCAATGAATTTGGCAAAGTAGCAGGATACAAAATGAATGCTCAGAAATCTTTTGCATTCCTATACACTAATGAGGAAAAATCTGAAAGAGAAATTAAGGAAACACTCCCATTTACCATTGCAACAAAAAGAATAAAATACCTAAGAAAAAACCTACCTAAGGAGAGAAAAGACCTGTATGCAGAAAACTATAAGACACTGATGAGAGAAATTAAAGATGATAAAAACAGATGGAGAGATATACCATGTTCTTGGATTGAAAAAAATCAACATTGTGAAAATGACTATACTACCCAAAGCAATCTATAGATTCAGTGCAATCCCTATCAAACTACCAATGGCATTTTTCACCAAACTAGAACAAAAAATTTCACAATTTGTATGGAAACACAGAAGACCCTGAATAGCCAAAGCAATCTTGAGAAAGAAAAACAAAGCTGGAGGAATCGGGCTCCCTGACTTCAGACTATACTCAAAGCTACAGTAATCAAGACAGTATGGTACTGGCACAAAAAAAGAAATATAGATCAATGGAACAGGATAGAAAGCCCAGAGATAAACCCACACACATATGGTCACCTTATCTTTGATAAAGGAGGCAAGAACATACAATGGAGAAAAGACAGCCTCTTCAATAAGTGATGCTGGGAAGACTGGACAGCTACATGTAAAAGAATGAAATTAGAACACTTCCTAACACCATACACAAAAATAAACTCAAAATGGATTAAAGATCTAAATGTAAGGCCAGACGCTATAAAACTCTTAGAGGAAAACATAGGCAGAACACTCTATGACATAAATCACAGCAAGATCCTTTTTGACCCACCTCCTAGAGGAATGGAAATAAAAACAAAAATAAACAAATGGGACCTAATGAAACTTAAAAGCTTTTGCACAGCAAAGGAAACTATAAACAGGATGAAAAGAATGGGAGAAAATATTTGCAAATGAAGCAACTGACAAAGGATTAATCTCCAAAATTTCAAGCAGCTCATGCAGCTCAATATCAAAAAAACAAACAATCCAATCCAAAAATGGGCAGAAGACCTAAATAGACATTTCTCCAAAGAAGATATACAGATTGCCAACAAACACATGAAAGAATGCTCAACATCACTAATCATTAGAGAAATGCAAACCAAAACTACAATGAGGTATCACCTCACACCAGTCAGAAGAGTCATCATCAAAAAAATCTACAAACAATAAATGCTAGAGAGGGTGTGGAGAAAAGGGAACACTCTTGCACTGTTGGTGGGAATGTAAACCCATACAGCCACTATGGAGAATAGTATGGAGGTTCCTTAAAAAAACAGAACTACCATACGACCCAGCAATCCCACTACTGGGCATATTCCCTGAGAAAGCCATAATTCAAAAAGAGTCAGGTACCACAATGTTCTTTGCAGCACTATTTACAATAGCCAGGACATGGAAGCAACCTAAGTGTCCACTGACACATGAATGGATAAAGAAGATGTGGCACATATATACAATGGAATATTACTCAGCCATAAAAAGAAAGGAAATTGAGTTATTTGTAGTGAGGTGGATGGACCTAGAGTCTGTCATACAGAGTGAAGTAAGTCATGAAGTAAAAAACAAATACCGTATGCTAACACATATACATGGAATCTAAGAAAGAAAGAAAAAAGGGTTCTGAAGAACCTAGGGGCAGGACAGGAATAAAGACACAGACGTAGAGAATGGACTTGAGGACATGGGGAGGGGGAAGGGTAAGCTGGGACGAAGTGAGAGAGTGGCATGGGCTTATATATACTACCAAATGTAAAATAGATAGCTAGTGGGAAGCAGCTGCATAGCACAGGGAGATCAGCTCGGTGCTCTGTGACCACCTAGAGGGGTGGGATAGGGAGGGTGGGAGGGAGATGCAAGAGGGAGGAGATATAGGGATATGCGTATATGTATAGCTGATTCACTTTGTTATAAAGCAGAAACTAACACACCATTGTAAAGCAATTATACTCCAATAAAGATGTTAAAAATAAATGGATGAATTGATGTCTCCACAGTCTGTTTTAGCTCTAAAGTACAAGGGTAAGAAATCTGTGGTCATAAACCACATAGTGATTGCTCTCCTTATCCCTGCATTTCTTCCTCCATCCCTCCCACATTCTTAGTCTCATAATTTAAGTTCCCGTCCCATGCAATTTCTTTTTAAAGGTATTGTGATGACTTAAAGGTCAAGCAGGTTTAAATTTATTAATTTTTTTACAAGTTAACAAGGATATCAGTGTTTCCTTGGAACACTGTATAAATGAATTATTAAAAGCACAGTAAGTATCAGATACTTCTTAATGAAACATGCTTTATTTTCAAACTAAAAGATTATTTAAGGAATGTATTCTTTTTTACTGGGAAAACACATCAAAAATCTAACCAAGCGTAGACTGTATTTTACATGGTCTGTTTGTTTTTTATGAAATATGCACAACTTCTTTGGGTAAATATACCTCCTTAAAAGGCAACTTTGTTGCCCCAGCTAATTATGCATGTTCTAGATGTATTACTTGGAATTTAAATAAATATATAAAACACACGAATATATATTTGCTTTGGATGATTGATTCTCTCGGCCAGCTCCTTCTCTGAGCTAGAATCAACATTCCCATCTACTAGCATCCCTTCAATGCCCCATTGCCAGTAACAGCCTTGTGTATCATGTGATGAAAGATGATTTCTTTGGGAGAGGAGTGCTTAGAAATATGATACAAATAAACACCAGGAATAGCAAATTAGTACATTTCTTCCTAAGCCTTACAAAAGCTGAATTCAGTTTCCCTATAAAAATATGCTTCCCTAATCCAGTTTCCAGACTGCTAATGCTACTCATTAAAATCTAATATTTAAATGTCAGCTAAGAATTTAGGATTATCAGTCAACAGGAAATCAGTCTACTCCTGATATACAGATAAAATGTCTTTTCTTTGGCCTGAATTATTTTTGTGAGGTGGCAGGTGGGGGAAGGTAGGAAACAAACAAACCTTATTTCGAGGAGTCCCTAATAATCACCAAACTTCCCAAGGAGTCCATGGCACAAAAATGGTTAAGACTTTCTGTCCGAAAGAAACCCTCAGAATGTGTTCAGGAGACAATATAACAATACTCACAGTCTTGATTTTTAATAGCAAAAAACTACAAACAACCTAAAAGTCCATTAAAAGAAGAATAGATGAAAAAATCATGGAATATCTACACAATGGAATACTATATAACTAAAATAGATGAACAACAGTTACCCATATGAATGAATCTCACATACAATGCTGAGCAAAAGAAGAAAGCCACTTAAACACAAATGCATTGATTCCATTTATAAATTTCAAAACCACGCAAAACTAAAACCATATATTTTTAGGTATCCAAATAAATGCATAATCATAGGGAAGAGCAAAAACTTTTTAGCCATACAATTCTGAATCAATAGTTTGCTTTGGGGAGGAGGGAGGAGCAGATAGGTAGCTTTAGAAGGTATAGGTACTAGGGTATTGGTAGTGTTATAATTCTTAAGCTGACTGGTGAGTGTCCTGGTGGTCACTGTATTATTACTCTTTATACCTTGTACATGTCATTACTGTTTACCTATTCAATATTTAATATGCAATTAAAAATTTTTAAAGGGAATTCCCTGGTGGTCCAGTGGTTAGGACTTCACACTTCCTCTGCAAGGGGCACAGGTTCGATCCCTGGTCAGGGGACTAAGATCCTGCAAGCCGTGTGGTGTGGCCAAAAAAAAAATTTTTTTCTTAAATACAATAATTTTTGGCTGGGAGTTCATTAACCCTGGCCTAGTGATCCTCCCTCATGTGACCATGTCATTCTGTTCCAATCATGCAAAGAACCAGTGATAGCCAATGTCACTTAGTATTATGAAATGACAACCTCAAAATCAAGAATAAAGTCAAACTGAAGACGTTTCTTAGTTTAGTAATAATAAGCAAAAAAGATGATAATAAAACATATACAAACTGCTAGAGGAAACTAACATTTATTGACTATCTCTTACATGCTAAATAAAATTACTTTAATGCTGTTAATATCCATAGAATATTAAGGAAAGATGCAATCAGCAGAGATCAGGCCCTGAACAACTTAGGTGTTCCCTCTTCACCCTCTGCCTGTAGCCCAAAGATGGCTCTGCTTCTAATACCATCCCTTTTCAAGTAGGAAGACTTTGTTGCCCAGCAGAACATTTCACTGGAAAAAAGAATATTCATTCATTTAAAACTATTTATTGAATGCCTTTCTAATATATTACTCAAATTTGAGAAATAATTTTTTGAAGTAGCACACCAAAATATTTGTGGTGGTGGTCTTGAGTATGGGGATTATGGACAATTTTACAATGATGAACATGTGTTGCTTTATGATAAGAACCAAAACTCAATAAACTAAAAAAAATCCCCATAAAACAAGACCAAAAACCACTTCCTTGTCTAAGCTCAGCATGGAGGTCTGTTTTTTCCCTTTACTAGGTGAGATATCATCTCAGAGAACAGATTTAAAAGGATAACTTTGACATCTATAGGAATTTAGTAATGGATATTGCTAGAAAATGAAACTACCTGAAAAAAATTTTAATTGCAGGTAAAAGGAAAAGAGTCAGAAATACAGCTCTGAACTTCTTTGACATAAGTAAACAAACCCTGAAAAGAAGACAACTTATTTTTATGGGAGGGGATAAAAGTAAGGGGCAAAGAAATAACTGAGATATTTGAAACCTAGAAAATCAATCTTTTCTTGATATTAGAAGGGTCTACAGTCATTAGTTAGAGACAGAATATGGAGAAGAGCAGAGAATAGAACTGGATGTACAAAGGCAAGGAGCATGCTTAACTAATTAACATTTTAGAAGAAGCAGCTATGAGAAGTGACAAGTGTGAAAACCCAGATATGATCAACCTGGACTTCTGTAAGGTTTGAGATACAGTATCAGACAAGGATTCATAAATATAATTGCTGCTGCTGTTGAAATGCTAGCACACTAAGAACTCTATGCTAAGCGTAGAGAATAAAAGGATGTTGATTTGGAATCACAGAGAGAAACACATCTACATTAGATTTGATTGTTTGGCATATTTATACCTGTAAAAGTACAAATACTCATGAAAGTGAGCTG
This sequence comes from Tursiops truncatus, assembly GCF_011762595.2. Taxonomy (NCBI): domain Eukaryota; kingdom Metazoa; phylum Chordata; class Mammalia; order Artiodactyla; family Delphinidae; genus Tursiops; species Tursiops truncatus. The sequence goes on along the minus strand of NC_047044.1, from coordinate 17,144,335 downwards.
AGATCTACAGAAAGAAGAGAGTTTGCAATTAAAAATTTTTTAGAAAAGTTAAGGCTTAAAAGAGAAGAGCAGCAAAAGAATAGACATATAAATCTATGGAAAAGAATACAATTTAGAAATAGACCCACATATAGTAAATTGGTTTTCGACAAACATACTAAGGTCACTGAAGGTGAGGAGGACAGTTTTCCCAACAAATGGTGCTGCAACAGCTGGGTATTCACATGGAAAAATATAAACCTCAATCTGTATTTCACGCCATATACAAAAATTAACTCAAAATGGATCAGAGATACAAATAAAAGCTAAAACCAGAATATTTCTAAAAGAAAATATCCCTAAAACTCTAGGGATTGGCAAACATTTCTTAGGACACAAAAAGCACTAACCATAAAGAAAAAACTGATAAACTGAACTTCATTAAAATTGAAACTTCTGCTATTAAAATACATGATTAAGAAAATGAAATGACAGTGCACAGATTGGGAGAAAGTATTTCCAATGCCTATATCTGACAAAGGACTTGTATCCAGAATATATAAAGAACTCTTACAACTCAATACCAATTTAAAAAATGGACCTAAGATTTGAACTTCACAGAAGAAAGCATGAATGGCCAATAAATCCATGAAAAGATACTCCATACTATTAGTCATCAGGTAGCTGGAAATTATGATCACCATGAGATTACCACCAATACACCCACGGGAATGGGTAAAGGTAAAAAGACTGACAATACTAAGTGGTGGTGAGGATGTGAGGCACATGAAACTCTCAAGCTAATGGTAAGGCAGATGGTATAATCACTTTGGAAAACAGCTTGGCAGTTTCTTATAAAGTTAAACAAGCATCTTCCACGCGATCCAGTAATTCTACTTCTGGGTATTTACTCAAGGAAAATAAAAACATATGTCTATACAGAGACTTGTACAGAGACTTGGATATACTCATCCAACAGAATGCTAAGGAGCAAAAATGAAACAAATTACTAATACATGTAACAATATGGATAAATTCCAAAAATATATGCTGAGTAAAACAAGGAAACAACAAAGAGTACATACCTAGGTTCATTTATATGAAATTCTAGAAAAGGGAAACCTAATTTATGGTGACAGAGACCTGATCAGTGGCTGCCTAGAGCCAGGGATGGATGGGAACTGACTGCAGAGAAGCAGGAGGGAGCTTCTTGGGGGTGAAGGTAACGTTCTATATGTTGACTGTGGTGGTGGTTATATGGTTGAACACATATGTCAAGACTCATCAAACTCCACACTTTACATGGGTGTATTTTACTGTATGTAAATTATATCTTAATGTTATTTTCCTTTAAATTGCTTTTGTAGGTTGGAGAGGTCATCTTTGTATGTCAAGTAGCAGTGGAGCACACAGGAAGGGTTTGACAAATATCTGTTGAGCTTTTGAACCTGTTTAGAAAGGGAATGCCTAAATATATACAAGGACTCTGGTAGAGTTTTCTTCCCAGCAAGAGCCTAGAGCAGGAGTCAGCAAACTACCTGTAGGCCAAATTTGGCCCACCACCTGCATGGCCCATAAGCTAAGAACGATTTTTACATTTTTAAATGGTTGAAAAAAATCAAGGGAAGAATAGGATTTTGTAACCTGTGAACATGATACGAAATCCAATTTTCAGTGTCCATAAGTAAAGTTTTTTGGGGACACAGCCACGTTCATTTATTTACATATTGTTTATGGCTGCTTTTGTGCTGTCTTGACAGATTTGAGTACTTGTGACAGAGACCATATGGCCCGCAAGGGCTAAAATGTTGCTTACCTGGCCCATCACAGAAAAAGTTTGCTGATCCCTGCCCTAGTATAGAGCCTCTTCCCATCATCCTCCACTAATGAAATTACCAGGTTAAGTTCTTGACCCTTTTACTTACCCTGTGATGGAATAGACATAACAAAGTCTTTGAAGTAATACAAATCTAAGTTCACATTTTATCTACTACTTAACTACTTCTATTACTTGGGTAAATTTTTAACGCTTTCAGTTTTTATATTTGTCACTTGAGGAGTAGGGAAGACAATACATATCTCAGAGGACTGCTCAAAGGATTATATGAAATAATGTGAATAAAATACATATTGTCTGGCAGTTAACAGACATCATAAATATTAGTTCATATTGTTCTTCTAAATGAGCCATTTAAGAACAGTGGGTTGTCAAATGGGGCAGAGGAAGAAAAAGAATCTGATCACCCACCAGAAGTTACTGTTCCCTACTTTGCCTCAGTTCTACTCTGGCAGAAGTTAGTTATCAACCTTCCTTTACATTTTTTTTTAAGCTCTTAATGCCTATTTCTATACTTAATATAAATGCAATCACGTATTATGTGCTCTTTTTGTGTCTGGCTTCAACCTTAGGTTTGTGGGATTCACAATATTGTTGTGAATATACTGTTGCATAAAGGTGTAGATCATTCATTACCCTTGCCCTATTCATTGTGAAATACATTTTATTTCATTGTGAAACTTTACTTTTTAAAATAGCGTTAAAGTTTAGCATTCCGATCAAAAAGAATAAAATACCTAGGAATAAACCTACCTCAGGATGCAAAAGACCCGTACTCTGAACACGAAGATGCTGATGAAAGAAATCGAAGATGACACAAACAGAAGGAAAGATATATCATGTTCTTGGATTGCTTAGAGGAATCAATATTGTCAAAATGACTATACTACCCAAGGCAACCTTCAGATTCAATGCAATCCCTATCAAACTACCAATGTCATCTTTCATAGAGCTAGAACAAAAAATTTTTAAACTTGTATGGACATATAAAAGACCCCGAATAGGGCTTCCCTGGTACCAAAAAAAAAAAAAAAAGACCCCAAATAGACAAAGCAATCTTTTTTTTTTTTCCTGTGGTACGCGGGCCTCTCACTGTTGTGGCCTCTCTCGTTGTGGAGCACAGGTTCCGGATGCGCAGGCTCAGCGGCCATGGCTCATGGGCTCAGCCGCTCTGCGGCATGTGGGATCTTCCCTGTCCGGGGCACGAACCCGTGTCCCCTGCATCGGCAGGCGGACTCTCAACCACTGTGCCACCAGGGAAGCCCTAGACAAAGCAATCTTGAGAAAGAAAAATGGAGCTGGAGGAATCAGGTTTCCTGACTTCAGACTATACTACAAAGCTACAGTCATCAAAACAATATGGTACTGGCACAAAAACAGATGTTTAGATCAATGGAACAGTATAGAAAGACCAGAAATAAACCCACGCACCTATGGTCAATTAATCTAAACAAAGGAGGTACAAATACACAATGGAGAAAAAACAGTCTCTTCAATAAATGGTGCTGGGAAAACTGGACAACTATATGTAAAAGAATGAAATTAGAACATTTTCTAACACCATACATAAAAATAAACTCAAAATGGATTAAAGACCTAAATGTAAGGCCAGATACTATAAAACTCCTAGAGGAAAACATAAGCAGAACACTCTTTGACATAAATTGTAGCAATATTTTTTTGGATCCATCTCCTAGAGGAATGGAAATAAAAACAAAATAAACAAATGGGACCTAATTAAACTGAAAAGCTTTTGCACAGCAAAGGAAACCATAAACAAAATGAAAAGACAACCCACAGATGGGAGAAAATATTTGCAGTTATGCAACTTATAAGGGATTAGTCTCCAAAATGTACAAACAGCCATGCAGCTCAATATCAAGAAGGAAACAACCCAGTCAGAAAATGGGGAGAAGATCTAAATAGACATTTCTCCAAGGAAGACACATGTGCTTCTCCAAGAAGCACATGAAAAGATGCTCAACATCACTAATTATTAGAGAAATGCAAATCAAAAGTACAATGAGGTTATCATCTCACACCAGTCAGAATGGCCATCATCAAAAAGTCTACAAACAATAAATGCTGGAGAGGATGTAGAGAAAAAGGAACCCTCCTACACTGTTGGTGAGAATGTAAATTGGTACAGCCACTATGGAGAACAGTATGGAGGTCCCTTTAAAAACTAAAAATAGAGCTACCATATGATCCAGCAATCCCAGCCCTGGGCATATATCTGGAGAAAAACATAATCCGATCAGATACAAGCACCCCAATGTTCACTGCAGCACTATTTACAATAGAAACAACCTAAATGTCCATCGACAGATGAACGGTAAAGAAGATGTGGGACATATATACAATGGAATATTACTCAGTCATAAAAAAGAATGAAATAATGCCATTTGCAGCAACATGGATGGACCTAGAGATTATCATACTAAGTGAAATAAGAGAAAGAAAAATATCATATGATATCACTAATATGTGGAATCTTAAAAATTGATACAAATGAACTTATTTTCAAAAAGTAGAAACAGACTCACAGAATCAGAAAATAAACTTATGGTTACCAAAGGGGAAGGACAAATTAGGAGGTTGGGATTAACATATACACACTACTATATATAAAATAGATAATCAACAAGGACTACTGTATAGCACAGGGAACTCTACTCAATATTCTAATAACATCTATGGGGAAAAAATCTGAAAAAGAATAGATATATGTAAATGTATAATTGAATCACTTTGTTGTACACCTGAAACTAAAATAATATTGTAAATCAAGTATACTCCAAAATCAAAATTTTAAAAAATCCATTAAAAATAATAAAGTTTAGCCTTCTGTTTAAGTGGTTAAGATGTTTAAAAAACCTACTGTTAAGTAGTCATTTATAGAATATTTTGTTTGTACTTGTTAAACATGTAATATTACGTTTTTAAAAAGCATCATCTTCAAATTGTTTTATGTATATGTTTCACCTCTCCATCAGATTTATTCTCTCTTTTAGATGAGAAATCTTGTCAAATATTTGCCCTATCACCCAAACAAAGTACACTCAATATATCTGGAATCCAATTTAACAAATATTTATCTTTATCTAACATAGAAAACACTGTGATAAGCTTTCTGGAGCATTTAGAGAAGAATAAGACACGGTTATTGCTTTCAGTGAGATCAGAATCTAAATGAAGAAATATAATTGAAATGCCAAAAATAATCCAAGAATAATATAAAGCTGAATATTCATTTTATAAATATTTACTGTACCAGGCAGGGGCTGAATGCTGAGTCTAAGATGATGAATAAAACATAATCCCTGAATGCGCCTGAACTGGCAACACAGTCTGCTGTCCTCTGGGAGAAAAACGGAAGAGATCTTCAGCAGAGCTGGAAAGTAACACCACAGGGAACCTAAACTGAAGTTCTCCAGAGCACTTCCCAAAGCAGATGACTCACGGAGGTCGATTATTAACCGAAGATTCTCAGAGCAAAGAGATGAGCCCACAAAGTAGACAGCTTCCACCTAAGACCAGCAAAGTAACAGTTATGGTTACAGATAAAAGAATGGTTTTGGACTTTCTTTTGGCCAACCAGAACCATTGCCAACACTTCATATTATACTTGAATTAATGTTACAGATGAAATAAAACAATCTGTATCTAAGCTAAAAGAAAAGGCAGTCTGGCTACCTAGGGAATCATTAGGACATGTTTTCTTGGTTAGGCCTGAAAAATCTTAGGTTATGGTAGTGAAATATATTCCACTCCCTTCTTACAATACTTCTAATTATTCTTTATCTCACACTTAATGTTTATTGTCCAGTGTCTCAAATGTTTCAACCCAGCCACTGTCCCATCAGATGTTTCAATAAATAATTCAAAGACCCCTCCTCCCAAAAGGAATTACACTGATGGACTCAAACTGAAAATCAGATACCCCATCTTCAAGAAGAGTCAACAACAGAGGTGAGGGTCTGGACAATCCTTAACGAAATCCTGCAGCTTTGACTGAGTGAGGAACAAGAGTGGAGACTGAGAAAGTAAGAAGTTCCCACACTCCCAGGAAAAGACTGATCTTTAGCCATGGTAACAAGAAGCCACCAGAACTGATTTTAAATTCATTCAATCAATAAACAACTTGCCGTACTGAATGCATTTAGAAGGCAGCCGATCAATGATAGTCCTTGCTTCTGAAGTAGGCAATTAGGAACAAATCCGGTCTAATAAATACACCTCTGAGGACCAACTAACAACAGTAGTCACACCCAAGTATCCACATCTCTACAGATGACATAGGCCTACTCAAGCTTTTGAATATCTGCCCATCCCTGAACTCCAGGCATCCCTAAAACCCTACAAAAGATCAGTAATTTGCGCTGCTTGGAGAGATTTCCCCTGATCCTTTACAAGAGTGAGCAATAAATTCAATTTTGTTTATCTACTTTGGATATTGAATGATGGTCTCATCATCTTTTGACACCCTTTAAACACCCCTTTTAATAAATGCAAAAATCTTTAGAGACCTTTTGCTTTTACACATTTCCCTAGATGGTACAAAAAAATCACAACTTAGATTAGCCTTGTTATGCGGAACTAACACAGACATTTAGCTTTAAAATAAAAAAGAAGTATGGAGCTAAACGTCTATTTTTTTAAATAGCAAAAAAATTTAAATTATCGAATCATTCAAGTCAGTATTTTCTGGCTGAATATTCTGGGGTCACAATCAACCAAGATTTTATTCTGGCAAATTTCTTGAAAAATAGTTTTTATGCTTTCCAAGTAAGTGCTTTCACATAGCTGTGTTATAAGATTTTTTTTTTTTTTTCCCAGATGATGTGAAAATTCCTCTAAGTCACGTCTGCAATTGCAGCAGAACTCGGAGCACAGGCAGTAACATCCTAACCAGCACGCTAGAAAAAGAGGACTCGGCTTCCCTGGTCCTAACTGCGTCCTTGTCAGGCTTGACAGGATGGAAGAAAGCTCCCTTTCTGAATGCCTTGCTCCACAGGGCTCTGGCATGCCGTGCCTCCAATGAGGCAGGCAATCATTTCATCTTCTGTGCTTAATGGCCTGGAGCCCAATCATACCTGTCCAGAGAATTAATCATAAATATGGATTTAGGAAAGTGTATCAATTTTAAGACCCTACAACCTAAGCTATAATAGCATAACACACTATTGTATCACAAAAAGACAATCCCAGGGCTAAAAAGGAATCTCAAAAAATCACCTGTTTCAACTTCCTTCCTTCACCATATTAATCAACTCCCAAAGTGGAAGTAGCTATTCTTACAACTAGAAAAAAAATTCTTAGAACTGTAGGTCCTCCCTTTACATTTCCTTTATCATTCTCTTCACACTTTCCATTCAACCCAAGCTGACAGACAGAAACCAATTAAGAGACAGAGGCAGAACAGTCACAGAAAGAATAAAGAGATCCTTACTTTCCCGTTGGAATCTGGTGGACTTAAATCCTGAGAAATGAGGAAAAAATGTGAGTGAAGTCAGGCAACCTGTTAAAATCTCCTGGTCGCTTAGCTCTTTCCTTTGAGATGCCATCCGGGAATAGGATTTGACTCAATGTCGTAATAAAAGAAAAGACATAACCACACCATTTAATAGGGGCCTACTATGTGCCAGGTATTATACCTGCTGTGCAAAGAGGAATCATTATCCTCATTTTACAGGCAAGAACAATAAGACCCCCCAAGGAATTAAGTAACTTGCCCAAGGCTAAGCCAATTAACTTGCTCAGCTACTGGGTGGGTATCCTGGGATTCCAATTATGGCCACGTTACCACCATATGGCTACATTTTCCTTACACAGAAGAATGACTCCAAGGATTGAGTCGAGTATTAGAATCATGGTAGAGACTCAATGCTAGATTCCACAGGATCTGACCCACTCAGTGATACCCTAAGAGACTCACTGCGCCAGTAATCCACAGCTATTAGAGATGATGATATTAAAATGATAAGACAATAACAGCACCTTACATGCATTATCTCATTTCATCCTTATAACAACCCACAAAGCAGGTCTATTCGTAGCCTCTTTTTACAGCTGAGAAAACAGACGAGAGATTACCTTGATCAAGGTGACACAGGCAGTAAGTGGTGGCAGTGAGTGGTGGAAATCAAAGCTCAAGCCCTTCCACATTATATGACACTGCATCAGAGGAATGTGTCAGATCTCTCAAGTTTGTTGGGAGTGGGAAAAATGTTGAAAATCATCGTTCTATAGAATAAAATGAACTCTTCAGTCTGGTCTGCAAGACCCTTCATGATCTTGTCACAATCTGTAGTTTTCAACCTTATTTTCTATCACTCCCTTTCATAAACCCTATGCTCCGGAAATTTTCTTAGTATTTCTGTAAATACCCTGAGTCTTCTCAGTTACTTAATGCTACTTCCTTTCTGCTGAAGTGGCATTTTCTGTGGATTCCACAAAACAAAATTTTATCCGTTATAAAGGTTCCCTCCCTCCCTAGAAATATACTCTCCCACTACTGAACTTCCGTAGCACTTAGTCCTTCTCTCAGGACCTATTCACGTCCTTGACTGGACTCCTACTTGACTTCAGTAGCCACAGATTCCATATAAACTCTGTGGAACGAATGCAATTTGGAGGCAGAACACCTGGCTGGAAGAAATATGAAGATCTAATGAAACCAGAGAGAAGAGGCAGCTTTAAGCCTCCAAGAACTGCCATCCTGAAAACTATGACCCTCCCTAAGAGCAAAACAAAATGTCAAACTTGTTCTTGTAAAACACAAGTGGTTAGGATTGTAGACTGGATCTGGACTCCGTCTTGCTGAGTGGACCTGGACCAGCTACTTAACTTCTCTCCAGGTCGAGTGCCTCATGTGTAAGTGGGAACTAATAGTATAACTTACTTCATTGGGCTGTGTTAAGTACTCAGTGAGTTCATACATGTAAAGTACCTAGAACAGTGCATGGCTCAGAATGAATGCTATATAAATATTTGCTATCACCATTTTGGAAACTCTTAAATATATATACTGAAAAAGTGGCTCAGAACACCAAACCTCAAGAAGGGATCTGTCAGAGACGGAAAATTTTCAGAATGAACAATTTAGGGGATAAGGAGATAAGCCAGCTTTTAATATAAGAGAGCCAGTACTCTTTTCCTCTCAAAAGTTGCAGATCAAGAGGAGATAAAGCTGAACACTATAAAATAACAAAAGTCAAATTACGGCAGAAAGAGGCAAATACAGACTTCTAGGTAAAATACAGAGATATTAGAACACAGAGGGCACCCAGGAACCTGGAAGAGACTGTTTTAGGCTGAACAAATGTAAAAATAGATAGCTTCTAACTTAAAAAGACTAATTCAAAATTAGCTGTTTGGACTTGAAATACAATTTTTAAGGAAAACAACATTTATATATTGCCTGGGTTCTCTGGCTAACCCATAAAAGCCAATTTAACTTAATATTACCTTAGCAGCAATTATAGATTTTAACATTAAAGACTGTTTTAGTTGCCAAATAATGTTAATATTAGCATATACATTATTAATTATGTACAACAATGCTTTGTAACAAATCATCTTTACTGTAGGAGTGGGAATTCACAAAGTCAACTATTAGAAATGCAGGAAGGGATCTGAGTGATAGCTAGGGCCACTCTACTTCCTGGTTTGCCCCGGATAGTCATGGTATGCCTGTGACTCTAATCATAATTATTAACAGCTCCCTTTCATTCTCAAAAGTGTCCTGGTTTGGACTAAAATTATATGGTTACCTTAGTATCTTCACCCTTGTGTTACAAGTGAGGAAACCAAGCCACAGAGCAGGGCTGTGACTTAGACAAAGTTAGGGACTTAGGAAGGGACCAGACTTAGAACCCAGAAATATCTAGGAGTCTTCCTATTACACTGCCTGGACTCACCAGTAACAAGGTAATGGCAATGACTGAGATGGGCAGGATTTGGACACCAGCGATACACATGAGATATAAAGTCTATGCGAGCAAGGCTCTTCCCATCCTGGAGGAACTTTACAGGGTCAGATGCTGAGGGCTGAGAGATTTAGGGGATCTTTGTGTACCTAAGCCTGGCCTAGTTCTCTGTGCACTTGCAGCTTCTTGTCCACCACCCCTACTGATGTGGGAAAGATTATGAGAGAAATAAATTAGTTTTGGACATGTTAAATTTGAAACAACATTTCAACATTTAACTGGAGATGTAGAATAGGAAGCCAGACTGGAGATATCAGTTTGGGAGTTAGCAATGAAAGGGTGGTATCTGAAGCTTAGGGCACTCATGAGAAGAGCAGGAAAAAGAGTCCTGCAGTAAAGAACAGGGGTCAAAAGGAAGGTGAAGGGTGAGGAGATGAAAAAGGCCTTAGCGCACTGAATAACCAGCTCCAAAAATGAGAGGAAGACAAAAATAATGTCTACAACAATAATGATGATAAACTGCAGCTACTACCATTACTGGAAACTTTTTACGTTCCAGCAACTCTACCAAGTACTTTATATACATTAGCTTAGTTCTCATTACTATCCTCTGAGGTAGGGAAAAAAATAAGGCCAGAGATGTTAGGAAACTTGACTGAAGCCACAAAATAAGCAGCAGCGCAGAAATTCAGACTCAGCTCTGCCTCTAAAGAGCTCTGTGATCTTTCTACAATGTTCTGCATATTGGATCTTATCTTCCCTCTTTTCCACTTTGTCCTTTGTATGTGATGATTTATAAGGCTTATAAATATTTTTCTTCTGTGAAAACATTTATTTGTATGTCTTTGTAGTTAAAATAATGACACTGAGTCATGTGAATGTGACTTCAGAACTAAGATGTTGCCAATGCTTCTGTTAGCAAGTACGTGGACCATATTTCTGCCCCAAGCCATGTTCTACTAGATGAGAAATGGAAGCTGTTTGCTCTTAATTTGCACTATTTGTGCTGTGGGTGTGTTCATGGTACAAGCATAGGTTTCAAAACAACCACGAACTATTATTTATAAAACAGAAACACTTCTTAGGAAATTCGTATTCAATACCCAGATTATTAATTTTATTATGAGGGTCACTCATTTGCTCAGTTAAGTTTGGCTTGGGCTTTGCTGACAATAATTTTTCTTAAGAACACGAACTCGTTGGGAAATGTTAAGATGGTGCAATTTGCACATAAGTATAAAATGAAAAAACAAACACTGCCTACCGAAAGGCAGTAATAAAAGCTAAGGAGACTTCTGCTTTCAAAATTACATTAGTAAGAAGTATAAGTATTACTATTTTGCTAAGAGCAGTTTCATATTTGTTGATATTAATTCAAGTTTCTCATCAGCTACAGTATATATTCTGATCCTCCCCTCCAAAAAAAAAAAAACCTATTAAAGCACTTTTAAACAATGAAATCCAGGCATAAGCACAAAGTGTGATTCTGAAGTTACACAGGAAGATGCTTATAACTTACTGTTATAAGGAGGTAAGTCTTATTTAGGCTCCTCTCTAATTATTTTTTGCATTTAAGTCTCATCTCCCACAGCCAAGAGAAGATCCTAAAGGGCAGGGACAATATCTTCTATTTCTTTTGCACAGAGACTAGCAAGATGATGTGCACTATACAGTTGACAAAATCCCGATATTCATATTTTTAATTTTACGAAATGAGAATTTGTCATTCCACCATTTAAGGGAACCACTTTGTCTCTCCCAATTAAAAAACAGATACAGCCAGGTTTTCCACAAGCTTTCACATGAATTTCCCATGGAATTTGGTGCTGCTAGAAGTTTAGAAAAGTTCTTAGTAACCTAATTTTCTATATGAAACAATCAGTGCCTAAAAGAGGGAATTAAAATTTTCATTTAGAAGTGTTTTTGAGTCATTCTTTATGAATTATATTAACGAACACTATGTTGGAATTTAGTAGGCCTCTAGGGCTAGAAAAGTCTCATTTTTCTTTCCCACTGAAATAGTTTATAGCAGAAAAAAAATTAATATACTCCATACGTGCCTATCTTTTTGCCTTTTGTAGGTTATGTCATCCAAAGTTTAAGCTTTTATCTCTTCACAGACAAAGGAAGCATATTTAGCAATTCAAACACAAAGGAGAACTAGCAGAGGGTTTAAATTAAGTAGGGAAATGAACGACAATGTACTGCTCTTCCTTCTTTGCTCAAGAGATCATCAGTCTGCTTATTTGATTGATAGTTATCATTGTACCTTCTCAGGTTTATTATGCGGTCCAGGTACTATGTCCTTGAAAAAAACTGCAGGGAATAAGGCAAATAAAAGAATTAGAAACAGAAAACCCTGAGGAAGATATCAAAATTCCCTTCTGTACATCTTACTTTTTTTCCGGTACACGGGCCTCTCACTGTTGTGGCCTCTCCCATTGTGGAGCGCAGGCTCCGGACGTGCAGGCTCAGCGGCCATGGCTCACGGGCCCAGCCGCTCCGCGGCATGTGGGATCTTCCCAGACCGGGGCACGAACCCGTGTCCCCTGCACCGGCAGGCGGACTCTCTACCACTGTGCCACCAGGGAAGCCCCTTCTGTACATCTTAGAAGGAAGGCCAGCAAGGTCCATCACAGCCTGGAATTCCTTATTACGTTTTTGATATCACAAATTAACAGGTTTTGAGCAGTCAATAGAGCATCTGAATAAGAAAGACGTGAAGGCAGAGGAAATGGCTGCTTAGAGAGAAAGAACCCAATCATCTCTAAGTTTGTAGAAGAAAGTCTACTCTGGTTCTGTGAAATCAAAGTTGTGGGTTCAGTGGGCTAATCTGTTGACACAGATGAAAACTTCTGTTCTAAAGCCAGTGACTGTACCCTTAGCCACAGCTAGCAGTCTCACAAATGCTGACTCATGGCACAGAAGGAAGAATGGGTGATCAGCATGGTCAGCTTGGTGCTGACCCATCCTTAATGCTGAAAAAAAAAACCCTTAAAATGCAGTGTGGTTGGTGGTGTACTAAATACGGATGCCTTTTGCACATTACTCCAGCCTTGACATATTCCAACTACTCTGACTGCTCTTGGGCACCGGGCAGGAACAGGAGGAAGAGTATAATCCGTCACACCTACTGACTGTGGTTCAGTGGACTTAATGACACAACAAAAACACATTTGTTATGTTCCTTCTAATTTCAAGACACATAATAAATACCTAAACAATGAAATGTGTGACATGTAAGCAGATTTTTAAATTTAAAAAATAGCTTCAAAAAACGGAGTCAGTGTGCACTTAAGATGAACAAGACATGAACTCGACTATTCTAAGTCTCAAACAATTTCAAACTCAAGTTTACTTTTTACTTTTCACTTTAAGTAAGAAATAGTCAGCTACAGGACCAAAATTAGGAAGTCAATATGCTCTGAAAGGGCTTCCCTGGTGGTGCCGTGGTTGAGAGTCCGCCTGCCGATGCAGGGGACACGGATTCGTGCCCCAGTCCGGGAAGTTCCCACATGCCGCGGAGCAGCTGGGCCCGTGAGCCATGGCCGCTGAGCCTGCGCGCCCGGAGGCTGTGCTCCGCAACAGGAGAGGCCACGACAGTGAGAGGCCCGCGTACCGCAAAAAAAAAAATGCTCTGAAAAACCTTAATTTAAAAAACTCCTTACTATGTAAAAATTCAAACATACACAAAAGTACACAGAATACTACACATTATCCCCACAGCAGTCTCACATTCCATCCTTCAGCTTCATCAATTTTCAACTCATTTCCAATTCCCTTTATCTAAAGCCAACCTTGCACTTTCCCTGGATATCAAGTCATGTCATCTCTAAACATTTCAGTAAATCCTTGTAATTTTGACTGAACCCTGATACAATTTGTGATATTTTGTGTTTTACTTTTCATTGCCTTTTATTTCCTTTCTTTTTTTTTTTAATTTTAAATACCTAGGTCAGTGAAAGAGAGAAAATTTGAGCAAGAGAAGAAAATACAGATTTTTCAGTTTTTCTGGAATTTCTAGTACCTAAAAACAGTTGTAAACTTTCTTCTTCCTGAAGGGGGTGACAGAGCTAGCAAGATACAGTCATTCAGTTTAACAAATACTAATTGAGCACTAGGAATGGGGCTGGGTGCTAGAGATTAAAAAAATGTGTAAAACAAAGACCCTTTCTCTAGAATGGGTGAGACAGACACAGGAACAGATTATGTTAATGTGAAGTAGAAAAGCTAGGATAATGGTATTCACAAGGTACCATGGGAACAGAGAATAAAGGCACCAAATTAGGTATTCAAGAAAGGCTTCCAGGAAGATGACATCTGAGTAAATGCAAAAATACTGCAAAGAACTGTCATGATGTCATTATAATAAATTCAATATAAAGTTTCTTCCAAATGGATTTCCTTCATTCAGTTGGCTGGGGAAATCAGGTGGTGTGGGGAAATTTCCTTGAAGAACATTAGTCTGGGAAGAGAGTGAAATATCAAGAATTCAAAAAACAACGACTCTATCATGTCTTGTGGAGAATACCAAAAGAAAAAAGTCTTGGTCTCTCCCCTGAAGGAGGTAGGAATCTAGGCGGAGAGAAATTAAACAGGCATTAGAAAATTTTACTATATAATATTCAATCAAAATATAGAGTCTAGTGATGGGAAGACTGGTGTGGACTGAAATATTTGAATAAGGGCTGGGACTTAAACCAAGGTTTTGAATATAAATTTAATCCACATCCAAAAAGCAAGTCAGTCAAGTAAAGGATATTAAAAGATGAGTCTTAAGTGGTGAAGGAGTCTTTGTCTTTAAAAAGTACATATTTAGGGACTTCCCTGGCAGTCCAGTGGTTGAGACTTCGTCTTCCAATGCTGAGGGTGCGGGTCGATCCCTTGTCGGAAAACTAAGATCCCACATGCCTCATGGCCAAAGAAACCCAAAAAAAACACAAAACAGAAGCAATACTGTAACAAATTCAATAAAGACTTTAAAAAATGGTCCACATCAAAAAGAAAAAAGTCTTAAAAAAAAGTACTATTTATTCTGTCCATCTTTGGACTGAGTGAAGTAGGCAGGGAAAGGTCAAGATTTTTTATCTCAACCTCAGTCTCTAAAGAGATGTGTGAATGTGTGTGCTCATGTATGTGTTACATATGTTAGTGTCAGAGCATGAAGATTTGATTTGACAATTTACAATCTCATTCTAAGCTATTGCATTGAAATAATGCACAATGTCAGGTGCAAAACCAAAGATCTACTCTGGCAGATTATCTGATTCTTAGGGAGAAAATAAAAACTAAAACCCATAAAAATGAAAGTTGTAAAAGACACATAAGAAAATTCAGTCAATACTATAAAATTAAAAAAAAAATCCAACTGTTGTTCAGAGATTAATGGCTCACCATTTACAGTTCCATGTTAAAACAACAACAACAATAGTGTCCGCTAACACACATATAGCATCTACTATGAAGCAAGCTTTATGTAATTAATTCATTTAATCCTCAAAAGTGACTATGAGGTAGGTAACACTATAGATCTTCCTTGACTTATGATGAGGTTACATCCCAAAAAACCATGATAAGCTGAAAATACTGTAAGTCGAATATGCACTTAATACAACTACCCTACTGAATATTGTAGCTCAGCCTAGGCTGCCTTAAACATGCTCAGAACACTAACATTATCCTACAGTTAGATGGGCAAAACCATCTAACACAAAACCTATTTTATAATAAAGTGCTGAATAGCTCATGTAGTTTACTGAATCCTGTACTGAAAGTTAAAAACAGAATGGTTGGGTACAGAATGGTCTTAAGTGGATCGGTTTATCAGTTGGTTGCCCTCATGAGCACGTGGCTGACTGGGAGCTGTGGCTCGCTGCCACTGCCCAGCATCATAAGAGAGCATCATACCGAATATCACTAGCCCAGGAAACGATCAAAATTCAAAATTCGAAGTACGGTTCCTACTGAATGCGTTATCGCTTTTGCACATCATAAAGTTGAAAAATCGTTAAGTCGGACTGTCTGTATCCCTCCCACTTTATAGAGGAGGTAACTGAGACACAGAGAGATTAATAATTACTCTCCTCAACTCTAGTTTTTCAAACTTTACTGGTCAGAATTTGGGTCAGAGGTTAACAGAAGACATATAGGAATACTGTGAGCATAAGGTTGAAATCTAATATTTTTATGAATTCAGAATAATTTCTTATATCCTTCATGAACTTAAGAGAAATGATGCATGACAGTATGTTGGCACAGAACCATAAACATAAACATCAAATCCATCCATGAAGTGAAGAGGGATAAGAAAATATATTTGAAATATTTGCTCTAAATAGGAACTTGCTCTAAAAATGGCATGCTTACAAACAGACCAAAGAATAGTCTCTTAAATATTTCCCATAGGATTGAGGAATGCATCTTTTTCATAATACTTACACACATGGAGAACATAAATTATAATAAATGACCATATCATATGTAGCAATAAAGATAGCCAGTAGTAAAAATGCATTTGAAGTAACTGTTGTCCCTACTGAATAGTAGAAAAATATAACTCCCGAGGTGGAATTAGCTGCTTTTTCTTCCAAGCTCTGACAGCAAATTACGCGTAGCTATTCCCAGCGTTTATATTCTATTACAATATAATATAGTTATTTGTTCATGTAGTAGTCTTCCCTCCAGGCTGTGAGTCCTTGAGGATAGGGTCTGAATTTATTCATCCTGGGATTTAAAACCCATCCCTGCACCTAGTAGAATGAAGGTTTATTGAATGAATGAATGAATGATTTGATAAGTGACTTTTAACAAAATCTTGGGTGCTATAAAGCATTATAGAAAAGTTAAAAATATCAATTAAGTCGTAAGGGTTTTTGTTATTTTATGAGCGGATTCTTGTCTCCTCTGCCTGGCATTTAAAGCCTTTCTACATTGGCCCTAATCTACCTTCTTAACCTCATCTTCTCTTCTTTTAGTTATATCCTCTGTACGAATTACTTGCTCTTTCTGGCATAAGCTCTGTGCTTTCTCATCTCTATGCTTTTACTCAGTAACCTCCAAAAGTTTTAGCTTATGCAGCCCTTTCAATATAAATGAGTATACTTACGTAACACTGTGCTAACGTTTACTGTAAAGCGATCATAAAAACAGGAGAAAATAGACATTTTAAACAAATGAGGTAGACATATATAAATAGAAGTTTTAATCTTCTCTTTCTGCACACAATGCATTGTTTTGCACGTACTTCACTTTAAAAATCACTGATTTACACCAGGAGGACAAATCTCAGAGGGTATTTGTGAGAATGAAGTAAATCTGTACATGTAAAGCACTTAGAATAATGCTGGTCATACAGGAAACACAGTAAATGTCAGTTAATTTCATTAACATCATTATCATCAATGCAGTTTCTTTCCACATACTTACCCTCCAGCTCCACTCCTACAAACCCCCTGAAGGCCAAATTCAAATGTCATCTTTTCAAAGAATTATTTGAATGCATCTCTTAAATTAGGATTTCTCACTGTAGGAGGTACCGAATCCTACAAAGCTTAGCAAGAAGCCATGGCTAAGAAGCCAAAATAAAGCTGCAACCAGTTGGAAAAAAAATTTAGGATGGGTTTATGGAAAATGAGGCAAATGGAAAAAGATGTGACTATTAACCCAAAGAAAAGTGAAATACACAAAAAGGAAATATAATACATTATCTGGCTCTATAGTAAACAATGTTTAGATAGACCCAATAATAGAAGCACTGACTAATTTAACCAAAAACTGTTATGTAACCATATGGGAAAGATGTGGCATTATAACGGCCCCCAAACCCTCAACTTTTATTAGCAAAAGTCTAAAGAAGATTAATCATGAACTAGAAATTTAGGCATATTACTTTAAAACTTATAGATAAATACCAGAAGAAATTTAAGAACAATAGGGACAAAGAGAAGATTTTCTTTCTAGAAGCTTCTAGAAAGATAAAAGTAGTTCTGTACCATGAGATCAGCAGTGAGAATGGCATGTGTTGTTCTTTCCAATGGTAGCAGGAGAAGTTAAAAAGCAAGGAAGCAATGCCTTCAAAATTCTAAAAGAAACAATTCTATATACAGTCAAGCTATTCATGTAAAAGCATTTTACAAAATGCAAAGACTCAAAAATTTTTCTCCTATGCAGCAGTCTTTCTCAGGAATTTATCTGAAGATGTGTTCATACAAAAGAAGAGAACAAATAAAAGGGAAGACACAGAATCTAGGAAACAGGAAATTCAACGGTTCTATTGATCAAATCATATTAAAAGTTATTGGTTTTAAGAAGATCAAATCAATATGAAGGCATTCAGCTGATTTTTGAAATGTTAAAATATTTCTTATGCCTTTAGATTTACAGTTACACTTTTACATCAATCTGAGCATAAAAGAGATTGCAAGAGGTTTCAACTCTTACCTGTAACACAGCAGCAAATAAGTATACTACTACGAAGATTATAGTTAAAGAAGTGTGACCACTTTTCATCAAATGAATAGTGTAGAGGAAAATTAAATGCCCAGGTATCACTAAAAGCAGTAGAACTTGAGCAGACTTATTATTTACTCCTGTAATATAAAATGTAAAAGTTGTTAAAATCATATTTTGGTGAATAATAGGTCACAGTTGTTAAAATTTGAGGATTACTTCTAGTTACTATAGTGCATAGAATCACATAAAATTCAGTTTCTAAAAATAAATTTTAACTATTTACAATTCACTTAATTTTTAAAAATTCTCCCTATATGTTATATATTAATTAAATAAAAGGTGGTTGATAAAAACATGCTATGAAGAACACTGGTCAAACTATAATATCTATTATAAAAACAGAGGAAAGACAAAAGAAAAAAATATGAAGTTCTTAAAGTACTGAAATGTGGTTTTTTTCCCTACATCATTTAATTCCTTTTTATTGACCATTTTAATGACTAAATGACATCTCATGATCTTCTAATAGAGGACCTTTGGTTATGAAATGTTTTAATTTTATTTTTCCTTTAGAATTCTTTCACTGCAATTAAAAGACTGGGCATTTCTGATCCTCATTCAAAAGTTACATTTATTACATTTATTTTCATCAGAAAAAAAAAACTGTCAAGAATTTAAAATTGTGGTTTAGTTTTTTGGATATCATACGCCTGGGGCAAAATAATGTCCTTGTAACTGAGGTTATCCCCTCTCATTCTGCTTGTTTGGCATCAAATGCCTACATTTAGAAAGGTCCAAAAGATTAATATACAAAAGACAGATGGTATATCTGTCTCCCTAAATCACCTAACAGTGCTTTCTTATATGCACAAGGTTCCTCTTTCCTGACTCCTAAAGCAAGATATCCCAGAGAAAGAGAAAAACTATATAAAGCTCCTCAGCAACTGCAGAATTGATCCAAATTGTTTTTTTTGTTGTTGTTCACTGAGATTTAGTGAATACAATCTATTCTAGTATTTAAAATCTATTTAGCTCTCAGAAATGGAAAACTATGCAATATTCACAAACAAAATATGTATTCAACAAATGTTGCCTGCCTATACTCATAGAGAGCAATAGTTCCTGAAATAAAATATGCAAGAATCCACAAGCACCTACCTGGACCAAAAAAAGTTCTAAATGGGTAGTAACCACCTTTGGGTTCATCGGGCAGTTCTCCTGGAATGCTGTGTAAATGGAGGTAAGTAGAAATCCTGCTAGCCTGAATGGCTACCAAATTACCACCAATACCTGAAACATAAGGAAAAACAAACAAGGTAGTTATCTTCATATTTTAAATAATGTGCATACATTCAACTGAATACAAGCCTCTTTATGTCATATCCTGGGCCAAGAAAATAAACAAACAAAGAATTCTTCTGAAATGTTGATTTATTAAATGCTGAGGTAGATATTCCAAAGACAGAAAATCACTGCTGTGAAAGACTCATTCATTATTTTTTCAAATCTAACTCACTGTTTGGTCTGAAAGCAGAGTAATTAATTTTTAAAAATTACTATCACAACCAAGATATAAAACTAGGTAACAAGATATTCCATGTTTATCATCTTAATGACAGGGAAAACAAGCTAGATTTATTCAAATAGACAAGGCTTGATACATGTCTCTCAGGTTACTAAAGAAATGGGTATAAGACACTGAAAAAATTACTCAAGAAAGTCATCTTTTAACCTAGATTATCTTCTCATATACTCAGAGGAAGGGGAGTTGATGCCTAGAAGTGAAATGAATTCCAAAGGGTGGTAAGTGCCCCCAAGGTAAGTTAGGACACCCAAACTCTCCTTTGACAGATTATGGGGAGGAAGAGGTAGTAGTCATAAAAGCAAGTAGGAAGGAAACAACTGAAAATTTCAAATTCTTTAATGCTGAGTGTGGACTAACATAACCATCTAGAACACCTGGGAACCCTAGACACAAGGGGAGTCTACATTCACGGGTCAACTATTTCTGCAAGCCTCCCCTGGGCACTTGTGAGACAGACTGAGGTAGGACAGAACACTTGAGAGAACCGATCTTGGTGGCACACAGCAAGAAATCGCATCCATTTCTGACTCCCTCTCTCATATGAAACAAAAGCTGCTTGAGGTGATGAAGGAAACACTCCAGCTACCCGACCCCAGGCAAAGATCAACTGCCACTGGAGGAAAAGTAGAAGCAAAAGCTGTCTACTGCTGGAGAAGTGGAAGGAAATCTTCCTGCTTAAGACCAATCTGAGTAATTGATTGGTCTTAAGAAACACTGAGAAGGCCTCACCTCTGTGGACCAAGTGTATAAGAACTGCCTAAGATTGAGACTAGTGCAAGAGAATCCCAAATCCCATCCCATGCCTTGCACCATGTAACAAGCATCAACAACCTACTGTGAGAAGAGAAGCAAGAGCACAGATAGTTAAGCCTTTCATGCTCCAGGCATACAGTGCTCCAAGCTTCACACTGAGCATAAGGTAGCAGGCGCTCATTGATAAATCTGAAGTCAGTGGTGCACTGAAGGTAACTATAACAACCACAAAAACCAGACCCGGCTCAACTACTGATGAGACTCACACAGTCCTCCACACTAATGACCTTAATAGAAGAAAAAGCCTGCCTTTAAGGCGTAAATAATATTTATCTCAATCTCCAATGTTCTTTTATACACAATGTCCAGCATTTGATAAAAAATTTCTGAGACAGTAAAAAGCAATAAAGAAAACAGACTACTGTCAGGAGTTAAGAAGTCAATAGGACCAGACTCAGGACTCACGTGTTGAAACTATCTGACAAGAACTTTAAAATTACTATGATTAATATGTTAAAGGATCTAGTGGGAAAGAGGTTACAATATGCATTATTAAAAGATGGGAACGTAAATAGGTTAAAAGTAAAGGTACGGAAAAAGATATACCATATAAACACTAGGGGAAAGAAAGCTAGAGTGGCTATATCAATATCAGAAAGATGAAAGAAAAGACTTTATAACAGGGGATATTACCAGAGAGAAAAACAAACATTGAATAATGGCTGAGGAGGTCAACTCATGAAAAAGACATAACAATCCTAAATGTAGTTGCACCTAAAAATAGATCTTCCGAATACCCACAGGAAAAACTGATGAAACTGAAAAACAAACAAACAAGAACCAGACAAGTTGGTATTTATACTTGGAGACTTTATCACTCTTCTCTTATTAACTGGTAGAATACACAGATTTTTAAAAAATCAAAACTATACAGGAGATTTTAACAATAATAACAACCAACTTGATCTATAGGACATTTATAGAACACAACACCCAACAAAAGCAGAATACATATTCTTTACAAATATACACATGGAACATTCACGCAGATAGACCATACTATGAGCCATAAAACAAGTCTCAATAAATTTGAAAAAACTGGAACACATAACGTATGTTTTCTGGCTACAACAGAAAAGATAGATATCTGAGAATTCCCCCAAACGTTGGAAAGCAAACAATACACTTCTAAATAACCCACAGGTCAAAAAAGAAATCACAAAGGAAATTTTAAAATATTCTGAATTTAATGAAAATGAAAACACAACATATTGAGGTAAGTACTGCACATAAAGCAGTCCTTAGAAATTCACAGCATTAAATCTTATATTAGAAAAGATGATCTATTATCAATGATCTAAGGTTCCCATCTTAAGAAGCTAAAAAAAAAATAAAAAATTAAACTGAAAGGAAGCATAAAGAAGGAATAAGAAGTATAAGAGCATAAATCAATGAAATAGAAAACAGAAACAATAGAGAAAAGAAATGAAACCAAAAGCTGCTTCTTTGAATAGATCAAGAATAAAAGAAGACACAAATTTCAATATTAAGAATGAAAGAGGAGTCATTACTACAGACTATGCAGGATTAAAAGAATAATATGGTTATACCATGAATAGCTTTATGCCAAAAAATAATAGCTTGGGTGAAATTTTTAAATTCCTTGAAATATACAAACTGTAAAAACTCACTTGGCAAGAAATAGATAACATGAATAGCCCTATATCTATGAAGCAGTAGTTCTCAGCTGGGGGTGATTTTGCCACCAATAATCGACCCCCAATCCAAAAAGAAGAGATTTGGCAACATCTGGAGACATTTTTGGCTGTCGTAATTTGGGACGTTTCATTGGCATCAAGTGGGCAGAGGCCTGAGATGTTGCTAAACAACCCACAGTGCACAGGATCCCACCCCCCACAATATGAAATTATCTGGCCCCAAATATCACGAGTGTCAGGATTGAGAAACCCTATATTGAGGAAATTGAATTCATAGTTAAAAACTTATTCATGAAAAAAAACCTTCAGGGCCTGATGCCTTCACTATCTGGAAACTGAGAGAACATGCCTTTAAATAACTTGTGAATTAAAGAAGACATCATAATAGAAAATTTTAAACATTTGTATTTGAATGGAAATTAAATATTACATACAAAAGCAGGTGGGGTGCAGCTTAAGCAGTAGTGAGAAGCACACTTAAAGTCTTAAACGCACATACTTAAAAAAGAAGGAAGACTTACTGACCTAAGCATCCATCTCAAGAAGTTGGAAAAGATAGAAATATAAACACAAACTTGAATAAGAAAAGTAATGGAAGAGAAAAAAGTAAGAAGATCAATAAAGCTACATATCAGTTATCTGAAAAGAAAAAAAGAGTAGGGACAAACAACAGGAAGAAAAAGGAAGCCATAATTCCAATTACTACCAATATTTTAAAAATAAGATTATGAACAACTTTATGCCAGTAAACTTGACAATTTAAACGGGAAAATATTCTAAAATATATATAACTTAACAAAATTAACTCAAGAAGAAATACAAAATCTGAATCATTCTATGACTAAAGAAATTAAATCTAAAATTTTAAATCTTCTTCAAAAAATCACCGGGTCCACATAAGTTGTTTGCTTTGTTGTTGTTGTTTTTTTCAAGTGAGTTCTACCAAATATTTAAGTAACAAATAATAATAAAAAGAATAGATTACAAAATCTTACATTACTTTACAGTATAAAGTGTATGAGTAGGTATATCTAACTCACATAATGAGACTAGCATAACTCTGAGTTCAAAATCCAACAATGACAATATGAGAAAGGAAAATTATAAGCCAATCTTATGAATAAAAATAAATGTAAAAAAGATATCAAACTGTTGGCAAGCCAAATCCAGCAAAATGTTAAATGTGTAATACACCACAACAAAACTGCATTTATGCTAGGAATGTAAGGCTGATTTAATAATTGAAAATAATATAATACGGTACATTAACAAATAAATGAAGGAAAAACTAATATGATTATATGAATAAATGCAGAAAACTTGATAAAATTCATCATTTTATTATTTATTATTAAAAACTCTTGGCAAACCAGGAATTGAGGGGTACTTTTTTAACCTGATAACTACACATGCACACACGCACGCATACACGTGAAATCTGTGATATACAAAAGAGGTACCGCAGATCAATAAAGAGTGGTATAGATTTTTCAATAAACAGTACCAAGACAGTTATTAATATGCCAAAAAATACCATGAAATTGGACCCTTATTCTCATACTATACACAAAAATCAGTTCCAAGTAGATTAAAGGCATCATGTGAAAGACAAAATAATTAACATAATTAGTATAGAAACTTATTAAAGTTTTAACTTCTCATGAAGTTAAAACCCCATCATGATCTCATCATGATCACTGGTTATATTTTTAAACTATAGCAGAATTATTACCTTGAATAGCTTTCCTTAATGTCAGAAATGCTTTCTCGCTATCACAACATACTCTACATTTCTATTAAGAGCAAGTCTATCAGCATTTCTTTTTTTTTTTTTTAGCGGTACGCGGGCCTCTCACTGTTGTGGCCTCTCCCGTTGCGGAGCACAGGCTCCCCTGCATCGGCAGGTGGACGCTCAACCACTGCGCCACCAGGGAAGCCCCCAGCATTTCTTTTAAATTACTTAAATTCCTCACAGACTAACTGCACTACTAGAACTAGTAGAGAGCTTTTAAAGATTGCCACATAAATTAATAACATTAATAAAAAACAGACTTTCGACATACTAAATAATTAGTGAGAGCTTTCAGTATCCATAAGACCTAATTTCTAAGTGCCTTATTGCTAGAATGAGCTCCACTGATAACAGAAAGTTTGATAGTATGAACAAATTCAGAAGGTTCATCAAAGGACTGCTTTAAAATCCAACTTCATGCTTTATTAAATTTAGAAATATATGTTTCCAGCAAATGTTTAGCACAGAATAGATTTCACACCATAGAATATATTTCAAATTATGTCAATAATTCTTTTGGGCATTCCTAAGGGAACCTGAAATAAAAGTTCATTTTGTTCAAAAGCAAAGCCTTATAATCAACAGCACAGCAGATCTAGTATCTTCCATATATACCTACATATTTTGGCCATCTCCACACATCTCTGCATTTTCACCTCTCCTCCTTTCATGACTCCTTATCAGAACTCACACACAGGAACTGCTCTTTTAGTTTTAAGAAATGCAAAGGGATAGGGGAGATGTGTCTTCCATTTTTTTCTTTTTTTCTTTTTTTTTAAGAAGAAATACATGTAAGCCCCTCAGAGTGAAGACCCTTTCCTCTAAATGAGGGCAGGCACATTCACCTCTACCACTTCCTTCCGGTGTACGTGTCGGCAACCTGATGAGTGACTTACAAGGTCTCCAAATTTTCTGCTTCCCTTACCCTAGATCATGCATTCTTAGTGGGGACAAAAATTTGTTCTTGGGGGGAGAAAAAAATTTTTCACTCATTTTATGTATAAAGCACGGATATACATACAGTATAGAAATGGATAAATTGGATATCTGTGATATTAAAATTTCATGGGTGGGAACATTTAGGGGAAAAAAGGTTTTAAATGGCTCCCTCAGAGGGTCATAATGAAAAAAAGGTTGAGAAACACTGCCTCGATCGGAACTTCCCAAACCAGGATGCCTTGAATAGTTTACAGCTGTGTCAAGATACTGACCTTCGAAGCTCTGCAGGGGCAGGCTGGTTGCCTCTGGTTCCAAGTGGTCTCCTTCTTCTCCCTAGTGTGCCATCTAATATTACAATTTTCTGTGTGTGTCACAACATGAAACAGGTTGGGAAATCTATCTACCTTCTTGGGACAACTGAGAATGTCATTATAGGTAAGGCCCTTCACCTTAGTCTCTCTTCAGGACTCCTTTTCTTACCACATTGAAGTAATAAGGGGTATCCTTTTTTTCCAAGGCTACTTTGTAGCCCATCATTCTGTGGACTTTGCCCTTTCCTTCTTCACCATCTCTCATGCATCCTCCATCTTTCCTTTTCTATTACTCCTTTGCCTCCTTGTCAATAAACATACCTATATCCCTCCTACCTTGGAAATTCTTCATTTGGACACCTAGCTGTTATTCTAATTCTTTTCTTTTCATAGTCAACCATTTAATAAGAAATCTAAAAGTGCTACTTCCAGGATTTTTATTTTGTACTAAATATTTAATAGATACAGAAATAATATTTATAAAATACATATAAGCTATAAATAACCATATTGCAAAAACACCCATGTACCCATCACCCAATTTAAGAAAAGGAATACAGCATGATTTTTACATTTGAAGTACCCTATGTGCCCTCCCCAATCCCATGCCCTTCCTCGTCAATCAGAGTAACTATCCTGAATTGTGTTTTTCATTCTCTTGTTTTCTATGTATGACCACATATATGTGTATTCCTAAACATGCTTTTGAACTTTATAGAAATGGGATAATTCACATATATTAAGTTCCTAAAATTCATCTTTGTTGTTATGTGAAATGTAATTTTTTAATTTTGATTGTTCATAACATTCTATCTAAGGCTATACCTTCATTTATTTAGCCATTGCTTCTACTCAACAAAAACTGAACTCTCAAATGACTTCCAAACCACTGAAGAAATGGTTCCTTCTGAATCATTTCCCCTGGCTACACTAACTGAGCTCATCCCTCTTCTAACCAATTGATCTCTAGCTCAACTCTTTCTGTCCACAAAATACTCACTCCTGGGATTGCTAACTTCTTTCAGTATCTAAAGAGCTCCTATCTAAATATTCACTCCGGGCTTTCCTGGTGGCACAGTGGTTAAGAATCCACCTGCCAATGCTGGGGACAAGGGTTTGATCCCTGGTCCAGGAAGATCCCACATGCCGCGGAGCAACTAAGCCCGTGTGCCACAACCACCGAGCCTGCGCTCTAGAGCCCGTGTGCCACAACTACTGAGCCCGCAAGCCGCAACTACTGAGTCTGCGAGCCACAACTACTGAAGCCCACGCGCCTAGAGCCCGTGCTCCTCAACAAGAGAAGCCACCTCAATGAGAAGCTCGCGCACCACAATGAAGAGTAGCACCCACTCGATGCAACTAGAGAAAGCCCACGTGCAGCAACAAAGACCCAATGCAGCCAAAAATAAATAAATAAATAAATTTATAAATATTCACTCCTATCTAAAAAGCTTGTAGAATATACCAAAGAGGAGGAAATGCTGAGAAACCAATTTCTATGGTTACACGCAGGAGAAATTGTTAAGGAAAGTAATAAACGTTGCCATCACTGCTAGTTTTTTATACAAATAGTAAGAACCATTTCTCTATTTATTTATTTATTTTTTGCCTTTTTTTTAATGCACTTCACCAGTTCCTAAGTATATGAAATGTTTCGGGTATAATCTAAGTTGTGTTATTTAATAAGATAACTTCAAATTCGGTGACATGTACTTTGCAGCAAAACAAAGCATGTTCCTTAAACTCATGCATTTATTCATCCAGCAATTACCAAATCCTAACATGCTAGGCACTATCTCTAGGCACTAGAGAGTCATACAAAAAAGAATCATCATATAAAATAATTATGTATGTTAAAAGTATGCTGTGGAAGCATAGAAAAGAGAACTTTTTTTCTTTTTTTGGCCATGCTGCATGGCTTGCGGTATCTTAGGTCCCCAACTGGGGATCAAACCCATGCCCTCGGCAGTGAAAGTGCAGAGTCCTGACCACTGGACTGGCAGGGAATTCCCAAAGGGAACTATTTTGCAGAAGAGGTGACATTTTAATTGGGTCTGAATGAATGAGCAGAACTTGGTAAGTAAAAGAAGGGAAGTGAGACAGAGGGAACATCAGGTACAAAGGAATGGTATAGAGAAATGACATGATCTTTTTGAGAAAGCAACAAAAATTCAACAAGATGAGAATTTTAAGAATTGGTGAAGTGGTGGAGAAATGAGATTAGAGAGGGTGATTTTAGGGCAGATTGGGCTTACTGAGTATATTACGCTAGATAATTTGTACTTTATCTCCAGGAAACTTAACTGTGATCTTTACGTAAGCAAAGGAAAGGATCAGCTTTGTTGATCGGGAAGCTAACTCTAACAGCAGTATGGAGGATAGACAGGTTACACTGGGTGATAGTAGAGGCAGGGAGACAATTTATGCAGATGTACCCAGGGAGGATGAATGAACAAAAACCAGGGAGCACGGGGAGACAAAGGGTTGAGACTAACTCAGAAGGTATTTCAAGAGCAGATGAAAAGAGAGAGCATTTAGAGAAAGGGAGTGTGTGATTTTGGGATGTTTTGTTTGTGTAGATAATAATACCACTAACTGACAGGAAACCCGGAAGGAAGAGCAGGTTTGGGGGGAAGATAATGAGTTCAATTTGGAGCTTTGGATCTTCCGTGTGGAAATATCTGTTTAAAGTATGGATCTGGAAGTGAATGAAGGTCGAGACAGGGGATAGAGAGCTGAAGTCACATAACTAAGACAAATGGTTCTCAAACATTTGCATGTGTCAGAATCAATTGCTGGGTTCTACACTAGACTTTCTGACATGGGAGGTCTGGGCTGAGGCCTGAGAATCTGCTTTTCTAACAAGATTCCAGGTGATGCTGCTAGTCTGGGGACCATACTTTGAAAACCTCTGAACTAGACAATATCCCTCATAAAGAAGGTGAAAAGTGAGAATAGAATATGATCAAGAACAGAGTCTGGAAGAATACACATACTTAAAGAGGCAGTTAGAAAGGAGGAGTTAGTGAAGGAAAATGGAGAAGAATTTTCAGAGAATGGGAGGAGAATTGGGAGAGTTGCAAAAGGGCAGATTAACTAGTATCAAACAGCTGAACAGAATGAAGACTGAAAACAAGTTACTGGATAAAGTAATTAGGGGGTCACTGTGGAGCTCAGCAAAAAAAGTTATGTAGAGTGAGAGGGATGGAAGACATTGTAAGAAATTTTACAAGTACAGGCTACACTTTGAAAAGTTTGGTTGTAAAGAGTAGAAGGGAGAAAACAGAAGCTTGAGAAGGTAGAACACTGTGAGAAAGGTGATTTAGAACGAAAGAGTCGAGTACAATTGTAAACTAAAGAGGAAAGATGAAAAAAAAAAGAGGAAAGATGGAAGAGAGGAAGGTATGGAAGGTACAGGAAAAGTTAAGATAACTGAGAGTAAGGATCCCATTGGAGGTGTAATGGTCTTAGATAAAAGAGTCTGCTCTTCTTCTGAGATGGAGTGAAAAAGGTTAAGAGTAGACACTGTTAGAGCTGAAGGGAAAGGAAGGAGAAGGAAGCTGGGAGACACCTGCCTAAAGCCTCTGTTTTCTCTGCAGAGCTGCACTGTAAGACACATTAAAGGTGCTTCTTCTGGAAGATGGAAGGCAGTGCCAGATGGAAATACGAATCTACACAAAGGAAAGAAGAGTGCTGAAAGTGTGAAAAATCTGGGGAAATGTACAAGATACCACCCCTTCATTTTTTATCTTTTTAAAACATACTTGTTTAAAGCAAAAATAATGTTATAGGATTTATAGCAAAGTAAAACGTATGACAAAAAGAGCCCATAAGAAAGAGTGAAAATCCAAGTATACTAATATAAGGTTCTTATCCTTTATGTAAAGTGATATATTATTATTTGAAAGTAGACTGTGATAAAGATATAATAAGACCTAGATCAGTAGTTCTCAAAGTATTGTCTAGGGTTTAGAAAGAAGATTAGATCCAGAAATTCCAACCCCTCTCTAACAAAAGTTCCAGAAGGGGAGACTCACAGCATCCTGTGGAAAAGAAATCTTTTTAACCTAATGTTTCCAAAACTTAGCTGACCACAGAACTCACTTTTCAACACCTCGAGAACTATCGTTACATGAAATATATTTTTTAAAAATGTTACTGGTTCTGAGAGATGTTAATAAGCATTAAAAGATACCCTCATCACAGTATCAACACAGATATGCCTTACTTTAAACAAAGTGTGTTTCCCGTATCTAATATAACAGATAAATTAGTAGCTGTTCATTTTGAAGGAAAGAAGTCACAGACTTTGGGATATCAAGCAGATCTGGGTTTAAACCACCATTTGCTAGATATGAGACCTTATCTTTATTTGAGGATTAAATAACATAACATGCATAAAAGAACTAAAAGTAATCTGCCACAGAGTAGGTACTCACTAAATAGCAAATGATGGGGACTTCCCTGGTGGTACGGTGGGTGAGACTCTGCGCTCCCAATGCAGGGGGCCTGGGTTCGGTCCCTGGTGGGAAACTAGATCCTGCATGCATGCCACAACTAAGAGTTCGCATGCAGCAACTAAAGAAGTCCGCATGCCTCAACTAAGAAGCCCACATGCCGCAACTAAGAGTCCACATGCTGCAACTAAAGATCCCGCATGCCGCAACGAAGACCCAGTGCAGCCAAAATAAATTAATAAATAAGTAAATAAATATGGAAAAAATAGCAGATGATGACGATGGTGATAAAACAGGGAGGGGTCTTTTAAATAGTATGTCTCAGCACACTTAAAACGAAATTCAGTTCTCAGAAGTTACAACTTTTTTGAGAAGCATGGAGTGAATCTTCTCAATCAATGTTTTTAAAGAGCATAATGTAACATAAAATGTGTTCACTGTGATACCCAACTAAGAGGTTTACTTACCGAGATAGAAAAAAGATTTTACCACTATGCCATGCCATGCACAGACTTCCAATGAGGGCACTTTAGCAAACTGTTTCTTGTAAAAGGCAAAATAACAGAGATACTCACTAAAATCTTACTAATAACGGGGTTGTAATTTAAGCTAAATTTCTCACTGAGATGCTGGGCAATACAGTTCTAACAGTCATTGTTGGGTAATATTCATGCTAGTGAATTCATCAAGTAATAGTCACTGAGAGGATTCGGACAGGGGGAAAGAAAGTGATAGTTATTCCAGGCAGTGAAAATTAGATCTCTGTATGGCCACAATGCAAGAAGCAAGTCGCAATGATAAAGGATAAAGTTGTGTGCGTCCAAGAGCATATAGAGAGAGTCTTGATAGCTAGGCAGAAGAGTTCTAATTTGATTTGACAGGCAGGAGGAAACCACTGTCAAGTTCATCAGCTTAAAACTAATGTAATAAAAACAATGTTTACGGTAGACCCATCTACTAGTGACGTTCAACTTGCACTGAATAGGGAGTGAGTCAGGAAGCCTACTTTATTACTTGAATGATGGTTGAACTGAGACATTAGTAGACTACAGTAGTAAGACATACTTGTTATATAAATAAATGAACAAGTGAATTATGTTAATGTACAAATAGACAAGATTTGGTCATTATCTATTCAAAGAGGATGAAAGAGCCAGGTTGAATCAAATGGGTCCATGATGTTAAGGGCAGGTGATGGGGAGAATGGTGCTACCAGGAAAACTGGGAGGGGCATCTCTAGGGGAAATTTGTTCAGGTACCCCAAAATTAAAATGTTCAGTAAAAATTGTAGATATGAAATTAGATTTTAGAGAAGTTGCCTTTGTATATCATATTTTCTTATTCATAAATATACAAAAGTAATTTATATTAAATGTGTCATATATCCTGTGATACAGTTTTCCCCAGGTAGCATTATTTTAAATTATATTGGCTTAGGCTATACCAAAATCCAATTTAGTGAATGCCAGCCCAAAAGCCAGTAGGACTGGATTAAATCTGTCTTTTTAAATGGAATTTATATAAAAACCCCTGTGAATTTAAGTATTATAATTCCCATTTTATAGATAAGAAAAAATATAAGGCAGATTTGAAAGGGATCAACAGAGGAGTGATAGATTTTAATGGAGTGAATTGACTCCAGCAATGCTTAAACCTAGCTAACTCTAATTTATCCACAAAAATTGACAGGGACAGCAACACAGCAGCACAAGAAAGCAGGTAAGCCCAAAGTTAATGATAATATAGAATTGGAATATCCTATTTTGCCACAGGAATCTTAAAAATCAGGTATGTCTGATTCTCAAACTAATATCTAGAGATAAGATTAAGTGAGAGTTCTTTTCAAAAATGTGTTCTGCATACTGAGAACATACAGTGTAGTTTCCACCATGAGCAACAACCTGGGACTGAAAATCAAATGAATAGAATGGGAAGACAGACCTCTTAAAATCGGAACTCAAAGGTTCCTGTTTGTACCTAAGGATATAGAGAGATAGGATGTCATTATGAAACAGTGTATCTAATTCTTACCATTAATAACTGGTGTGTAAACAACAATCCCAGCCAAGTTTGGGTCAGATACAGTTGTGTCCAGAATAAGGCCCCCGATGCTGAAAGAAGCAAAAGCATATAATTTAGGGAAGAGGAAAGGAAATGTACTAATTGGAAGCTGTTCTTTATATACAAACACCCCTATTTTTAAACATAAAATATTTAGACATTTGAAAAATTGAATAAAAAGAAAAAATATTCAAAGTAAAAATCACTGTCAAAAGCAAAATGGTGAAAACAAAACATGGCATAAGCTGTAGCCCCACGTTTCAGGGCTCTCCTTCTGGTCTACATGTTTACATACGTTACACGTAAAAAGGAAAAAAGCATATACTTTAAGTGCATTAAAATGTCTGGAAGGACATGTAAGAAATTATTAACAATGTCCACCCCTACAGGTGACACTGACAGGAGACTCATGGTCATTTTGTATCCTTCTGTACTTATTAGTTTTTTAAAAACCATGTGCATTTATTACCCTTATAATTTAAAAAAAGGTTTAAAGAGTATCTTTTCATATTTGAAGAAAGCAAGCCATTAAAGAGATGACTTTTATTGTGTTAAAACTAGATATAGTAGATTACAGTGTCTGACCATTGGTAAATTAAAACAATGAGTTGCAGCCATAGAAAGAGCTGATCTGAAGAACAGAGGTCTGGAAAAATAACATACAGCTATACAGTGGCAAGATACACACTCTCAGTGTCTCAATGGAGCTTGGAGATTTTTTGTTTGTTTGTTTCCAAGACCATTAACAATTGGTTAACTTCAGTCTGTTGGTCTACGTACTATAAAACAGTGTCAGTCCCAGTATTTCATGGGATCCTGTTGCCAAATCTTCCAGGAAAATGCAATTCACGTTACAGAAAAATGAACTATATGCTGTCAGAGAACAGGGTTGATGGTCAACTATCAGATCAAAGGTTCTTACCACTACCTGATAGTTAATATTAGGAAATTATTAAATCTTTACTATTTTAATTCTTTAATAATATAAATGAATGGCTAAATATGCCTAAACTGCTAGGAGTTCCCATTAAAAAGTATACTATAAAGTCTAAAAACAGTCATCCTTAGAAATATTTTACTATGTAATTTAAAAAACTATGTATTTCATAGAATAAACTAGTTATATGTCAAAGAATAAATCTCCATGCCAAAACACACAGATCATGCTGTGTATATAACATGAACACTTGCTAAAATAATTTTATTACCCAGGTGATAAAAACTTATCATAGAAAAATTAGAAAATACAAACAAAAAGAAGAAAAATCAACCATAGGGCTTCCCTGGTGGCGCAGTGGTTGAGAGTCCGCCTGCCGATGCAGGGGACGCGGGTTCGTGCCCCGGTCCGGGAAGATCCCACATGCCGCGGAGCGGCTGGGCCCGTGAGCCATGGCCGCTGAGCCTGCGCGTCCGGAGCCTGTGCTCGGCAACGGGAGAGGCCACAACAGTGAGAGGCCCGCGTACCGCAAAAAAAAAAAAAAAAAAAAAAAAAATCAACCACAGTTACATCATTCAGGGTTATACTGTTACCATGTTGATATATAGCCTCCCAGACATTTTTAAACATATATATATATATTTTAAAATAAATTTATTTATTTTTGGCTGTGTTGGGTCTTTGTTGCTGCACGCGGGCTTTCTCTAGTTGAGGTGAGCGGGGGCTACTCTTCGTTGCGGTGTGCGGGCTTCTCATTGTAGTGGCTTCTCTTGCTGTGGAGCACGGGCTCCAGGTTCACGAGTTTCAGTAGTTGTGGCACGGGGGCTCAGTAGTCGTGGCTCACGGGCTCTAGAGCGCAGGCTCAGTAGTTGTGGCGCACGGGTTTAGTTGCTCCGTGGCATGCAGGATCTTCCCAGACCAGGGCTCGAACTTGTGTCCCCTGCATTGGCAGGCGGATTCTTAACCATTGAGCCACGAGGGAAGTCCAAAACATGTATAGTTTTAAAAATAAAAACTCAAATTGTAAAAGTAGTTTTCTTCACTTGTATTAAATTTGATTTTTATCAAACAAACATACATGCATCATTTAAAAGGCGAAAGTACCACAAAGCTTATAAAATAGCCCCTAGCCCTAACAACACATCCTGCTCTCCACTAGCAATTCTTTTTAACTTCTTTAACTGTTTCTTCTGGCATTTAATCCTCTATTTCTAAACAGCATGTTTATACTATTTCTTGATTTTTAATTTTAGACATTTACCTAATGACGTCCACTATGGCAGGTGAGCATTTAGTCTCTCTTACCCTTCCCTCCCCACATTAGTCCCTTCACAATTCCCTTCCTTCCTCTATCCTGCCAATCTGGTTATATTATAATTTTTGGTGAAATATTTAGGTTTTACTTTATTTTAACAGTGAAATCATTATTCACAACTGGGCCACAAAGTGTGTTGAGATCTCCCCATTTGTACTGTTTTGCCTTGTTTCATATTTTTCTTAATTTTTTTTAGGTACTTATTACTAATTCAGAATCAAATTTGGAACAAAGTTAATGAATGGCCTCTGAATACATACTCATTAGGTAACCAATCAGTTCCCTTTTTTTTCCCTTAGAGACATTCCTTCTTAAGGTCACTGTCTTGCCAACCTGGACAGTTGCTCTGTAGGTCTGATGCTCAGCTGTCATTCTGTACCTTCCCTTCACCTCCCCACGATGGGTCTTGGTTTATGTACTATGACCAGGTCCCAACATTTCATGGGATCCTGTTGACCAAATCCTCCAGGAAAACACAATCTACATCATAGAAAAATGAACCACATGTTGTCACAGGTTTCCTCATTCCCGTGTCATCTTATTTCTTGATTATTTCCTCATTTTGATAGACATCTTCTCTCAGCTTTTATATGAGAGGGTATACGGGAAATAAATTTTTTGAGATCCTGCATGTCTGAAAGCTTCTTGAGTCTACGCTTATGCTTGCTTGATACAGTGAGCATGTTTTATGTTCAAAACAATTTTCCCTCAGAATTGTGAGGGAATCACTTGGTGTTGCAGCTGGACATCATTCCAATTCCCAATCCCTTATATGCAACTGGACTTTCCTCTCTGGAAGCTTTTGGGATTTATGATAATGTGCTTTGCTTGGGGTCCCTCCTACTCATTGTGCGAGGTACTCAGGGGGCCTTTTAAATCTGGAAGCCCATGTTCTTCAATTCTGGGGAATTTTCTTGTATTATTTCTTTGATAATTTCCTCTCCTTATTGTTTGCTCCGATTGTCCACCTCTTTGCTTTCTGGTCTACTTTCCAGGATAGTTCCTCAACTCTACCCTCAAGATTTTTCTTCTGATTCTTTTTGTTTCTACTATTTATACATTTTTATATTCCCAAGAGCTCTTCCAATTTTTCAAATCCTCCTTATTAGAAAATTCTGTTCTTACATTATAGATGCCATAACTTCTCTAATTTCTCTGAGGATACTGGTGATCGTTTTTGGAGACTTTTCAACTATGCCTGCAATTTTGGGGGAACGTTTTTGTTTTTGTTTTTGTCTCTGTCATGTTAAAAGCCTTAACCAAATGTCTGGCGACCGTTTACTGTCTGCTCCTCCTTAAGGGATACTGCAAAGCATATCTGGAGCTCTCTGTGCACAAGCGCAGAACTTGTCAGCAGGCGGGCCTCACTGAAGAATGATCAGATGGGCATGTAGCTCTTTCACTAAAGGATCCACAGGGTCAGTTTTTGCAGGTTTTTCTTTTGAGCTGATGAGCTTCCCCAGAAAGGAATTATCTAATTTTTTGCCTGGGGGTAAAAGCCAGAGTGCCAGCATTCTATGAGAAAAGTGGGATCGGGTTTTCATTGTTCAGCATGTAGACTTTTCCTTAATTCTTGTTTTTTATACAGTGTTTAATCCACAGCCTCACTGGTGCAGGTGATTCTAAATCCAGAGGCTCTATGATTTACCCTCTCCAGGGTTAATTCTTGTCTTCTATAGAATGGGAGGAGGCAGTCACCTGGGTGGTCAAGCTAGCAAAGGGCTTTTAGGTTCTAATTGCTTCTTACTTTAACTTTCAACCAATCCCCTTCATTTCAGCTTTCAGAAGTTCTTAGTGTCTCTAAATCCTCCACCTTTTGGGGTTTCTGAGGCTCAGTTCAGCTTGCTTCTTATCGGTGTCCCCTTGTCCTGCAGGCAGTTAGGTTTTAGCTTTTTTCATTCTGATAGTTCAGTTAACAACCACAGAACCGATTCCTATCTTACTGATTTTGGTAAATCTTTCACCTACTTTCCTCTCTGCTCCCCTTCTGTTTTTGTGGTTGTACAGCTTTTTTATTCTTTTACTGTCATTTTAATAGCTTCAATAAGGAAGAAGATAAACGTGTCAATCTACCATCTTTAATAGGAAATTCATATTCTTTTCTAGCTTTCTCCTTTCACCAAATGTATAATGAACACCTTTCCACATCAAAGGAATGTTGCAATGCTACTCTTGATGGCTGACTAATATTTCATTTTGTGACTATGCCACAATTTATTCAATCAACATCTGATTGCTAGACATCTAAGGTGTTCTCTCTCTCTCTTTTGTTATTAAACATTCCACTGTGATGAAGATCCTTACAACTTAATCACTTGCATAGACCCATAATTATATCTTTAAGTCCTGTCGGAGTCCTAGAAGTGGCATAGTCAAATGGTATGTACATTTCTAAGGTTTTCTGATACTTATCCGAGCACTTACTGTTCAAAATAAGTGATGTCCTTGTCAGGTTAAAACTCACACAGACAAAGACAAACACCACTAAATTTTAATCATCAATCTGGTAAGGATTTGGTTGGGGAAAAGTTTGAAACTGGTAGCAAATGAGGTTCCATACATCCACTGATTTCAATAACTCTTGTCACTATATCCCTATTACTTGGGATAATAAAGAACCGACTGTATAAAATGATTGACCTAAGAAATAAAAACAGGCAATTGGTTTGTTTTAATATATACATAGATACATGCATATAGAATAACTGCCCCCCACACGCACGCACAAACACACACTTTAATACTAACCTACTTATAACCATAGCTGTTATCACAGGCTCCCAGCCTGAGTGCAGAACCGTCCTTGTGGCTGGATGTTTGGCAGCTATTATAATCCAGATAGGAGTTAGAGCCAAGAAAAAGACACCAACTAATGGAGGAATGTAGTAATAGGTCTCTAAAATTCAAAAAGAGACAACATTTCAATCTCTCTTATAACCATATAGCAAATGTAAGTATTAAAAGTTTACCAGAAGATATGTTATCAAACACACTCATGCTATATACTTTCTATAAATTTCAAACAAATTGAAAACTATAGATAAGGTAAAAATGTTAAATAATGTAACTGAAAGCTAACACATTAATTCAACATTTATTGAAATAGTTATGTGACCTAGATGTGAACAACAACAGTAATAATAACAAGAGTAACAACAGTAAAAAATCTAACATTACTTGGCTCCTACCATTTTCCAAATATTGTGCTAAATGCTTTATGTTCATTGTCTCACTTAATTGTCCTCACAAGTATGAGGTAGAAACTCATTCCTACCTTATGAAGAAACTGAGGCTTAGGAGCTTAAGAACACCACTAAGAAACAGCAAGAATTGGGAGAAAATGACATCTGTCTGACACTGAAGTTAGTGCTCTTAACTCCAAACTATAAAGTCTAATAGGACATTGTTTTTACCCATCAGGATCTTATAGCACAAGCATTCCATGGAATATTGGCCAATGAATTGATAATAGATATCCTCCTAATTCTGAATAGTGTTCCAATATCCAAAATGAAATTGAAATACTAGGTTTAATAAACAGATTTCTTCACTGCAAAATTACTCAGAACCTTTAATATGCAAAAATATGCAAACCAGAGTTTGGCCAGACTACTTAGTTTCACATCTGATGTTACAACTTACCTTGGACGAGAAATTTAACTTCTAAAAAGAAAAACAAATATCGTATATTAACGCATATATGTGGAACCTAGAAAAATGGTACAGATGAACTGGTTTGCAGGGCAGAAATAGAGACACAGATGTAGAGAACAAACGTATGGACACCAAGAGGGGAAAGTGGTGGGGGCTGGTGGTATGGGATGAATTGGGAGATTGGGATTGACATATATACACTAATATTGTATAAAATAGATAACTAATAAGAACCTCCTGTATAAAAAAATAAATAAAATTTAAAAAGAAGAAATTTAACTTCTATAAATTTAAATTTCCTTATCTATAAAATGATAAAAATTATTATAACTATTTCATGGGGTTATTGTGAGTCTTAAGAGAATTAACACATGTAATTTAACTAGAATAGCACCCAGGCACATAGTTAACATTTACTGAACACTTACTAGCAACATAATCATCATTGCCATTGTTATTAGCATCTTTCTACTTGTGATATACTCAGATAACAGAGTGCCAGGATATTTTTTTATACCTCTCTGTGGTAGATTGCCTTACTTGATCATAATTATTCATTCTCTCCCCATTCTTGTTAATGCTTTCCTATTGAGTTTAGGAAAGCTTATTGACTTTGGGCTTGGCTATTTGTCTAGCTTTGTAGACATGATGTATGCCATCTCTGAGCAAAATCTGAAATGTGCTTTTGGAAATTACTAGAAGATTTATAAATATATGTAGATAGATAGATAGTAAAATGTTTTCAGACACTGACAACTGGTATTGCAGGACTGTGATCCCTGAGAGAGGGGAAAGAAATGAGATAAGCCCTACAATAGCCTGAGCTTTCTGACTAAAGGCACATTCCAGACCACAGCTCAGGAAGGGAGAATTTCAGCAGAGTGAGTCTAAGGCAGCAGGAATTTACAGGGAAGAACACTGGAGAAGAGGAAGCTATTAGAGAGGGAGCTTGCAAACTGAATACCAAGCCATGCATGCATAGGGTGAATTCCACAAGGCTAAGCCAAGACAATTGGGGATTTGTAAACTAAAAAAATTCCCAGAGTGTACAAAGGGCTAGAAGTCATTTGAGATCTAACCCCCTAGATAGGAGCGCCTCTTTGAAAACTGAGAACATTCAGTGGAGACCAAAGAAGGGATACTTCTTAGTAGTAGGGCTAGCCCTATTGTAATGTCTACTCTAGATCTATTCCACAATGCAGGGTACTAGCCACTATATGATCACAGCTAGATCTAGTCCAGTGAAGCTTAAAACCAAGCCCTGTAAGGCTCAAACTAATCCACAAACAGCTGCCTACAAGAAAAAGGTCCATGAAAACTGTAAGATGCTGATGAAAGAAACTGAAGACGACACAAACAGATGGAAAAATATACTGTATTCTTGGATTGGAAGAATCAATACTTTTAAAATGAGCATGCCACCCAAGGCAATCTACAGATTCAACACAATCCCTATCAAATTACCAATAGCATTTTCCACAGAACTAGAACAAAATTTTTTTTAATTTGTATGGAAACAGAAAAGACCCCAAATAGCCAAAGCAATCCTGAGAAAGAAGAACAAAGCTGGAAAAATCACACTCCCTGACTTCAGACTATACTACAAAGCTACAGTAATCAAAACAGTATGGTTCCAGCACAAAAACAGACGTATAGATCAATGGAACAGAATAGAAAGCCCAGAAATAAAAACATGCACTTATGGTCAATTAATTTACAACAAAGGAGGCAAGAACATACAATAGAGAAGAGACAGTCTCTTCAATAAGTGGTGCTGGGAAAAGTGGACAGCTACATGTAAAAGAATGAAATTAGAACATTCTCTAACACCACATACAAAAACAAATTCAAATGGATTAAAGACCTAAATGTAAGACTGGATACTATAAATCTCCTAGAGGAAAATGTAGGCAGAACACTCTTTGACATAAATTGCAGCAATATTTTTTTGGATCTGTCTCCTAGAGTAATGGAAACAAAAACAAAAATAAACAAATGGGACCCATTAAATTTAAAAGGTTTTGCACAGCAAAGGAAACCATAAACAAAACAAAAAGACAACCCACAGAATGGGAGAAAATATTTGCAAATGATGTGACTGACAAGGGATTAATTTCCAAAATATACAAACAGCTCGTATAGCTTAATATCCAAAAAACAAACAACCCAATCAAAATATAGTTAGAAGACCTAAATAAACATTCCTCCAAAGAAGACATACAAATGGTCAACAGGCACATGAAAAAATGCCCAACATCGCTAATTATTAGAGAAATGCAAATCAAAACTACAATGAGTTATCACCTCACACCAGTCAGAATGGCCATTATTAAAAAGTCTACAAATAATAAATGCTGGAGAGGGTGTGGAGAACCAGGAACCCTCCTACACTGTTGGTGGGAATGTAAATTGGTACAGCCACTATAGAGAATAGTATGGAGGTTCCTTAAAAAACTAAAAATAGAGTTACCACATGATCCAGCAATCCCACTCCTGGGCATATATCTGGAGAAAACCATAATTCGAACAGGTACATGCACCCTCAATGTTCATTGCAGTACTATTTACAATAGCCAAGACAAGGAATCAACCTAAATGTCCATCAACAGATGAATGGATAAAGAAGATATGCAATGGAATATTATTCAACCATAAAAAGAATGATATAATGTCATTTGCAGCAACGTGGATGGATCTAGAGATTATTATACTAAGTGAAGTAAGTCAGAGAAAGACAAATATCATACTATATCACTTATATGTGGAATCTAAAAAAATGATACAAATGAACTTATTTACAAAACATAAATAGACTCACAGACACAGGAAACAAACTTATGGTTACCAAAGGGGATGGAGGGGGGAGGGGTGGGGGGATGGAGGGGGAGAGGGGTGGGGGGATGGGGGGAGAGATAAATTAGGAGTTTGGGATTAACATATACACACTATTATATATAAAACAGGCAAACAACAAAGACCTACTGTATAGCACTGGAAACTATACTCAATATCTTGTAATAACCTATAATGGAAGAGAATCTGAAAAAGAGTATATATATATATGTATGTATGTATGTATATGTATAACAATCACTTTGCTGTACACTTGAAACTAACACAACACTGTAAATTAACTATACTTCAATCTTTTAAAAAAAGCAAAAAGCAGAACAAATACTCTGTAAGGAAAAAACAGTCAAGCACTTAACATTACATTCACAATGTCTAACATCCAATCAAAAATTATTTTTAAGAGTTTGAAATTATATTTGGTTGCATTTATAAACCTAGTTAAATACCAGGAAATATTCTATTTACTTTAGACATTTCACTTATCTCACAAAAGTTTCCTAGTACTTAAAGTAACCTTTCTAAATCTAATAAATTATATGCACAAATATGGTGAGTCTTATGTTTTCATAAATATTCATGCAATGTATATAAATTTGGTAAGATTTCTATTTAACAATCACAAGAATAAATTAATTACATAATCATTACTTTTAAAATGGAATCAGAAGACTGGCATGTTACTGTAATGGGCTAAGTAACAAGTATATTTAAAAATGTGTACTGCCTCTTTACCATAAAATCATTCATACCATAAATTTGATTCTCAAATATTTTTATACTTAGTTTTAAATCTCCCTAGGGTTAAAAGTTGCCTACCCATTCTTGAAACAGTTGCATCATCCCAAGACATTTTTGGTAATATCATTTTAGCTGATCGAGCTTTTCTTATTGTCAGACATCTCAGCCAGGACATTCCTGCATTTTTCTCAAGGACTCTAATACACATTTTGTATGGTAGGGAATTCATAACTTAAACACAGAGTTGATCTCACAGTCTTTGTAGCCTACAGCCTTAGATTTAAGTTAAATGTCACTAAATTTTTCTGATGTCTCACAAAATTCTTCAACTGTTATTCACACCCTTCTCTTGGACTGAATTTTATATTTTATCATTTTAACATATTTAAAAATCTCCTCACCTATGATTAAGATGTTTAAATTAAATAGAAACTCAATTTTTTTCAAATCAGGTAGGAACAATTACTATAAATATTAAAATAATACCCAAACAAATTTTACACTCATGGTTTTAGCTGGATTTGCCAACACATCTTCAAAATAATTGTGCTAACAAAATTCATTTAAATATTTCCTTCCATTTAAAGGGACATAACTAGTGCTACATATAGAGTCATTTTCTCCATAGCTTTTTTAAAACATGAAGAAACTTTTATTGGATGGATTTCCAGTTCTCTTTGCTAAACCATTAGATAGGGATAAATAACATTCCAATTAGGAAGCATTCTTACCTCCTAAAACAACTAAGGTTACCAACAATCTCTTTATAGACTCAAACAGCAAACTAAAAGCATTAAAACCCACTAAACACAACTGAAAAGAACTATTCTGCTAGGTTGTCTTAGTATTTTCATCTTCAGGTAAAGAGAGGAGCACCATGCCAGGCTTTTAATTTATTCTCAACATCACATCTCTGGAAGGACATCTTAAGTTGAAGAAAACGCTCACCATCCTAACTCCAGAATCATTGCCCTGGATTGTCAAAGAGGGGGAAAAATTTCTCAGGAAAGAAATAAAAAATAATGAGTGGGCAGTTCCTCAAAAAGTTAAAGAGTTATCATATGATCTAGAAATTCCACTCCTAGGTATATACCAATAGAGTTGAAAACATACGTTCACACAAAAACATGTATGACAATGTTCAAAGCAGCATTATTCATAACAGCCAAAAAGTGGGTGCAACCCAAATGTCCGACTAATGGTAAATGGATAAACAAAATGTGATATATCCATACAATGGAATATTAGTCAGCCATATTATTAACCCATACAATGAAATATTATTCAGTACTGCATGGTATTCAGAACTGATTTATGCTAAAGCATGAACCTTGAAAACGTACTAATTGAAGGAAACTGGATATAAAAGGTCACATATTATATGATTCCATTTTTTGAAATGTCTAAAATAGGCAAAGACAGAAACTAGATTAGTGGTTGCCAGTGCTGGGGGGAGGGTGGAATGGGGAGTGACTGCTAAAGTTTCTTTTTGGGGTGATGAAAATGTTCTGGAATGAGATAATAGGTTTCACAATCTTATAACTATGCCAAAACTACGGAATTGTGCACTTTTAAAAGGTGAATTGTATGATGTAATTGAATTATATCTCAATTTTTTAAAATTCCCACAATGAAAAAAAAGGAGGGGGTACTATACTCTTTAAAAATGTCAACGTTATAAAATATAAAGAACATACATATATTCATACAGACAGATGGACAGAATAAAAGATAAAGTAAATGGAGTAAAATGTTAACATTTGGTGAACATGGGTACAGGGTATACAGGGTTTTTTGTACTATTTTATTTTTGCAACTATTCTATAAGTTTAAAATTATCTCCAAATAAAATTTTTTAACATTAAAAAAAAAGAATGGGAAAACCATGGTAAAATCAAAATATCTAAAATGATTTACTGCAAATGTATTCAATTTCCTGCAAATCTAACATGCCCACTCCCACCAAATTAAATCGTATGTTTAATTGTATAGGACCCTCTTACCTTTTCCCTGGCTAAATTCTAATCCAATAGTTAGGTGGAAATTACAAATATACAAAAAGAGAAAGGTGCTAAAATATTCCTCTTTTTAGGATATATTGGTGTTTTATAGATAATTAAAGAATTACTTTTAGAAAACCACTGATGACACAATC
This sequence comes from Tursiops truncatus, assembly GCF_011762595.2. Taxonomy (NCBI): domain Eukaryota; kingdom Metazoa; phylum Chordata; class Mammalia; order Artiodactyla; family Delphinidae; genus Tursiops; species Tursiops truncatus. The sequence continues at coordinate 17,100,869 of NC_047044.1, read as the reverse complement.
AGTGAGGGAAACTGGTTGATTAAAAGCCAACCATGAACTTCTGCATTAATATCAAAACCTAAAAGTGTTTGCCTTCTAAATTAAATGACCCTTTTTAATACATTTAAATGACCCTAGTCAAAATAATATTTTGTATTAATTTCTGGGGATATCATCTTGTGTAATGTGGTAGGATGAATAATGGTCCTCAAAGACATCCACATCCTAATCTCCAGAACCAGGGAATGTTACCTTATATGGCAAAAAGGGGCTTTGCAGATGTGATTAAGTCAAAGATTTTGAAATAGGGAGATTATCCTGGATTATTTGAGTAAGCCCTAAAGTAATCACAGGTGTGTACTTATAGGCAGGAAGTAGACAGGAATTTGACTACAGAAGACAAAATAATGTGACCACAGAAGCAGAGATCAGTAATGTGGCTGCAAGCCAAGGAATGCTAGCGGCTACCAGAAAATGAAACAAGTTAAGGAACGATTCCCCCTGAAACCTCCAGAAGGAACGAGCCCTGCCGACACCTTCATTTTAGCCCTGAATAACAAACTCATTTTGGGCTTTGACCTCCAGAACTGTACGAAAATTAATTACTGTTGTTTTAAGCCACAAGGCTGTGGTAATTTGTTACAGCAGCAATGGAAACGAATACAGGACTATAGATAAAACTGTAGAATTTTAAGCCTAATTAATGTCTGTGTACCTCGGTACTGATTCCATGATACAGGTAAACTACAGAAAGGTAAGGATTAACACGGCTAAAGTGGTTCAAACTGCTATGATTCCACTTAACTGCGAAACATAACTGCCATCTTTTTGATTCATGGCTTTCACATTTATCTAGATTGTTGGTGGCATTTTGTAACTGCTGTTACATAATTTCATTAATAGCATTCATTATTTTCACCCTAAATTCTTCTGAAATATGTAGCTGCTATGAGTGACATTTTTATATATTGGCTGTTTGTGTGCAAACAAGAAAGCAATGGGCATGGAAAGTTGTAAACACTTTTTAAAATGCCCTTTATAATAACCATCAGAATTTCCTCACTAGACTGACCTTCTAGGAATCACTCTAAACTGAGATCATACGGTGCTACAGAACTCTGTAGAAGAGTGACATGCACGATAATTTTACATTCTACTTACATCACCACATCAAGGCAGTGATACTCTAGAATGTTTTGTAAATATCCCTGTTAGTCTCCACAGGACCCAAGTAACAATCTGAGGCAGACTGTTATTGCTCTTAGAGCTTATTGCTTCTTAGGCCATCTTTTTAAAGTTAACCTTGAGGAATGAGAAATGAATCAACATTTTGCTTCTCAGATCTTGCCTAAAGAGAGAAAAGCTGATAATTTTTCAAATCAGTATATATCATGTACATACAAGAATTACATAGCCATGTAGTTATAAAAAATTGAAAAAGAGTCTTTAAAATCCTCTTAAAATTATGCATACAAGAAAAAGAAAAGGCAACAATCATTGTGTACAGGTATTTCAGTTACTGGCCCAACGTTAGATCCTTATAATAGTTTTAAAAATAACTACATGTTTAAAGATTACCATATGGATGAATAAATGCCTTTATACTTTCTCTACAAGTCATACCTAAGCATATCATAATCTAGAGCTTAGATTACTCTCCAAACTGACTTTCTATTTCCTCTTCTATTTTCTTTTTTTTTTTAAGATTTTTTTTTTGATATGGACCATTTTTTTCTTTAAAGTCTTTATTGAATTTGTTAGAATATTGCTTCTGCTTTATGTTTTGGTTTTTTGGCTGTGAGTCATGTGGGATCTTAGCTCCCCAACCAGAGATTGAACCTGTGTCCCCTGCATTGGAAGTTGAAGTCTTAACCACTGGACCACCAAGGAAGTCCTTCCTCTTCTATTTTCATTTGAAATAGATTTTTTCTAGCCACATGTTGCCATTTTTATTTTTTTATGGTGATACTAATGTCTAAATACTTTCTGCTAAGGCAGTATACTCTATTTTCCTAATACTATGTCCTCATTGAAAGGATCATTTTTTTCATTACAATTTATTATGTTATTGGACAGGTACTGTGGCAAAGTCATTTAGAGGCATAACTCTCCTTCATTTTCCATACATATACCACTTCCTAAATAATTTCTATTCACATTAATTGGATAGCTTTCAAAAGGAATAAAACATTTGGTGAAGTGCTATTTATTTAACATCCACTATGTATATGGCACTATGGAGTCAACAAAACAAATAAATAAAATAAAGACACAGTTTTGTCCTCAAGAGGCTTATACCATCATAAGGGAAGATACTACATTTACTTAAAAAGC